>NC_067467.1:20000-320000 GCF_025434085.1 Hippocampus zosterae
TTTTGTCGTCAACTCAGATTGATTTCAGTTTGCTTTCATAAGTTTACTTTTTAATGTGTGACCGTGGATTGTACTTGAAATTTGGATTGGAGGGGTGCGATGGCGTGGAGTGTCCACCGGAGGGAGACACTTTAGTGCCTTCGAGATTACAAATGCTTGTTTTGTGACAATTGCCTTCTTATTTTATTTGTTTTGGATACATTATTTATTCAGTAGTTTTTCTCTCTTTTCATAATCAGCTAAGATGGATTGCAGTTTGCTTTCATAAATGTTAAAAAGTGGCACTGTGATTGCACTGGAAATTCGGATTGGAGGGGTGCGATGTCGCTGTGTGTCCACCGGAGGGAGACACTTCATGCCATCGAGATTACGTTTTTTCTGAATATTTCCCACCATGCTTTGCGGCACTAGGAATCGTGTTTCAATGCTTGTTTTGTGACAATTACCTTCTTATTTTATTTGTTTTGGATACATCTTTTATTCAGTCGTTTTTCTCACTTTTCATAATCAGTTAAGATTGATTTCAATTTACTTTCATAAATTTGTTTTTTAATGCGGTACCGTGATTGAACAGGAAGTTCAGATAGGATGGGTGAGATGGCGCGGCGTGTCCACCGGAGGGAGACATATTCAGACCTTCGGAGATTGTGGCTTTGGTTTTTTGGAAGACAATTCAATAAACAGTTGATCGATGAAAGCACAAAGAGACGAAAAGCAAGTGAGACGACAGGGCAGAATTGTTTCTAATGCCCTCATTAGTTTTGTGGCTGCTAAAGGCTCCCCAAACCGGTTCGACGAGCACAAAGCGCACCTTCCGACAATTCAAACGGTTTGGAAGGGTGCGATGGCGCGAAGTGTCCACCGGAGGGAGACACACACAGGCCTTCGGAGAGTGTGGCTTTGAGGTAGATCATTCAACACGAGTTGAACGTGGACGAATTTGGAATGAATACCTAAATCATCCAACAGCTAGTCGTGTGACAGCAAAGAATTCTTTGCGAATGCCATCGTTTTCGCTGCTGCAAAAAGGCTCCCAACGGGGTGTCAACGAGCAGAGGGGAAGTCCTATCCAAAATGGAGGGGTGCAATGGGGCGAGGTCTCCACCGGAGGGAGCCATATTCAGGGCTCGGAGATGCTGGCTTTACTTTTCTTTTAGCCTTTGGATTACATCCAATTAAAAAAACAGGCAAAGATTGGGGCAGTTTTAATAGAAAATACATATTGACCGTAGATCTTGTTTTTAACTCGCGAATGTATAATGCAAGCATCCCTTTCGCAGTCAACGCTGACGTGTTTATCATCAATTCAAGCTGAGCTGTATTTTGTTCCGAGTCCAATTAATTAATTTTATTCACGTCCCTTATATTGATAATCGGCAATGCCTTCATTGTAATCACTAATTTTGGATCAATTCACCCACTATCAAGTTTCAGGTCCAACACACAAGCATTGATGGTGTTTGTGTTGGTTTGGTTCAACTTACCGAAGAGCTCAAAGTTGAAAGCTGCTTGAGACGCCGAAATGCAGCGAAATCCATAGCGTGAGCAAGTTTCCACGCGCAAGCATTTTCACTCTTCAAGTGTCGAAATCAAACACAGATTACTGTAGTGACACGAAAGCGCCTAAGAGAGCAACCCCAATTTGAGTCACTCCAACTTGAAAGAAAACATGTCATAAAGGTCACCTATTTGCTGGTCATAAAGAAGTCTTAAGATTCAAGGAACGAGCATGACCCAAATCAATTCGTATTAAAAAAAATAAAAGAAAAACCAAGCAAATCCTGTCCAATCTAGTCACTATGTTTTCGCAGATTAGCCACAGCATTTTGGTTCCAGGAGCTGAGGTAACAAATTTAAAATGCCCCCAAAGTTGTCCACTTAAGTCCGACTGGAGTCAATCAACTTGATTCCCTTCCCCGTGGCTGGCTAATCAAGACAAATCATACCGGCTGTGTGCTGCCCTTCCAAACTTCTGCAAAAAACAGCTCGCCGCGCCTCTCCATTCTCTTGGCTGCAAGAAAAGGATTTTAGCACAAATCTTCGCTTTCATAAATGTTAAAAAGTGGCACTGTGATTGCACTGGAAATTCGGATTGGAGGGGTGCGATGTCGCTGTGTGTCCACCGGAGGGACACACTTTCATGCCTTCGAGATTACGTTTTTTTCTGAATATTTCCCACCATGCTTTGCGGCACTAAGAATCGTGATTAAATGCTTGTTTTGTGACAATTACATTCATATTTTATTTGTTTTGGATACATTATTTATTCAGTCGTTTTTCTCACTTTTCATAAGCAGCTAAGATTGATTTCATTGAAGAGAAACAAGCACCGGGGCAGCCCGGTAGACGAGTGGTTAGCATGTTGACCTCACAGTGCAGAGGTACCGGGTTCAATTCCAGCTCCGGCCTTCCTGTGTGGAGTTTGCATGTACTCCCCGGGCTTGCGTTGGTTTTCTCCGGGTGGGTCTTCCTCCAACATTCCGAAAACATGCATGGGAGGCCGATTGAACACTCCAAATTGTCCCTCGGTGTGAGTGTGCGCGCGAATGGTTGTTCGTTTCTGTGTGCCCTGCAATTGGCTGGCAACCGGTTCAGGCTGTGTCCCCCGACCCAAATTACGCTGTGTGATAAACAAGTTAAACAAGTCTGTCCAATAAATTGCACAATGTCGCGGTTTATAAGACACCAACCAAACAATAACAAAACAAACTATTCTTTGAAAATAAACAGATCATTTGCATTTTGAAAACCGGCGATACAACGGCAAATAACTGAAAATGTTAAGCAGCTGAGATTGAACTAACTTTCGTGCATGAAGGTGACTACAATGCGCCATTATAAATTGCAGGTGAGCATATTTATTCGATACCTTTTTGTATCTTTTGTCAATTTATTTCATTACCATTAATTTAACACTAACGAAATGAAATGACAAGAGAAATGTCAAATAAAATTCATTTACTCACCAATGTAGTGGCTGTTCTATGAGCTGCAGATCTACAAGAGTGTCCCCAAACGTTTTGAAACGCACCGTAGCTTGTAAGTGGCCAGCCGTGCTATGATGTTTTCTTGTTCAATTGTTAAATCCACTGTGGCTCCAAACAACCAAATCGGTCAGTTGCAAGCAATCGGCATTCCCAGCAGTACAATAATTTGCAGCGTTTCTCAGAGGCTGTGAGCCACGGGTACCGTTCATAATTGCTCGTCTGAAAATGACGGACAAGCCCTTTTCCTTGCTGGGACAGGCTAGCTAGCACAGCAGTTGGGCGACCTCTTTGCACAATATCCAGCTTTTCGTGGAAGGCCCGTCTTGCAAATTGTGTTGAAAGTAGTTCTGCAACCAGATCAACATTCTTCGGCCATTTTGGGTTAAAAATGCATCGATAGCTCGAGCAGGCGCTAATCCAATCTTTTTGATTTTTTTTTTAAAGAATCTTTATTGAAGTCAGGGTGCAATTCTCAGTAAACAGAAAAGGCGCTAATCCAATCACCGAACGCACACGGCCAGTCTCGACGTAAGGCCTTCTAGGTGGCCCTAGGACGCAGGCGAGTCAGATCACGAGTCTGAGACTCATGAACTGATTGGATATTGCAAGCTGACTGTGCCCGTTCACTTACATCGCACAGGGGCCTGCTCCGTTTCATCTGAAGGCCCCGAGCAAGTTTAATTTTCCTGGCAACACAAGATAGCTGAAATAGGATTGGTTAAAAACTCTACCGTAATAAATAAGTTATTTGACTAAGATTTCGGCCAGCAGAGAAGGCCTTGCTGGCCCTGACGGAACGCCACAGCTCGTCACAATGTTTTGGCACATGAGCCACACCACTTTCCTTTCGAATGGTGGGACTTTATACAGTCATGGTGTCACATCTGGAAATGATCACATTCAGTCACAGTTTCAGATGAACTCCAAGCCTTCGTATTTAACATCGTCAGCGATTTTGGTCTCTGGTAGGAGAACGCGTCCGTCCAGCGTAAACGCCAGGATGTACGAGGCGATCTTCCCCGCGTCCTCTTCGGACTTGAGCGCCAGGACGATCCGGTCGTCCGTGTTGGGCACGAACTTGAAAGAAGAGAAGCCGCGGGTGAGGTCGAGCGGGCCCACCCGGCTCACGGTGATGTCGGTGAAATCCGGCGAGCAGCTCAGCAGCAGGTTGGTGCCCCGCCGCTCGTCCGCGTGCTCCTCGTAGCGCTCGGTGCTGGCGCGACGTGGCAAGAAGAACCAGCGCCGCAGCACGGCGCTCCACGCCGCCGACTCGTGAATGAGGTAACCTGCGGGGGAGGAATGCGTCGCCGAGGGCAAGACAGCATCGTGTCGCATCAATGTCGCAAGAGCCGGAGATGAATGGGAGGAGCGCGCGGCGCTGCCTCGACTTATGACGACAATGTTCCCGAACCGCACGCGCGCTCTTGAAGCACCCGTTTTTCAAAATCAACTTCCCTCATGGAAATGATTTTGAAAAACAGCACATTTTAAGAGCAGATGCCTTTGTGTGTCCCTGAATGTATTTTTAAAGCATGTCAGGTTTTTGAGAGATGTTCAGTTTTGTTTTCAAAATTGACCTCGTCATTCACACCAATGACGATTATTATTATTATGACTGTGATGATGAAAAAGTGACGATGGGCATGAGAAAAAAAAACAAGGGCCGAATCAGAATGGCATCTTTGAACGAATGCAATTCATTTCCTTCTTCGCTAGTTCCAAAGGGGGGAAATGCTTTTTTCTGCCAAATAATAAAAATGGAGATGTAACAGAGAGCAAATATATTTTTACTTGAGCACATTTGCCCCCCCCCCCCCCTCTTTTACTTAAACTCCGGAGTCGCCGATTGCCTTTTGCACCAAACTTCAGTGGGGGAAGCAAGTGCTTTTGCAAACTCTGACCTGGAGGTTGGATTCCTGCCACCGCCTTGAGCGACTTGTACATCGGGACCCAGTTCCTGTGCTCCACATCCCCGCGGAAGCCCACCACCTTCACCCACTCCGGGTTGTCATTGACAAATTCCCCCGACGTGGTGGTCCACTCCTTGCCCAGACCGCCCACGTAAAGGTGCTCGTCCTTCACCGCTAACCACTCGGCTTTGAAACCTGTAAGACAAATCGGTAATAAAGGCGGTAGAAAGCACCAAACAGTAAAATCAAGAACAAATCTAAGTCATGCCGAGTCGAATGCCAAAAGACAAAAACAAAACAAAACACAACAACAACAACCCAAAGGCAGCAGAGAACGGTCACGTAGAGAGCTCACCTTTGGCCACGTGGCCGTCGCCATCTGCTAGGATGACCCAGGGCACCGCCTCGCCGCCGTCGAGATGGTAGACGACGCCCGTTCTGTCGTCGACGCTGTACAACTTGCCGTTGAAGGCCACCAGCTCCGACAGCTCCATGCCTCGCCCCTTCTCGGCCAGGTGGCTCCGCAGCACCGTCCTCTCCGCGTCCCACTCCACCGACAACCTGTCGCCGCTCGGCGACACCAGCAGGTAGCCGCGCCGCATGTAGCTGAACCACGTCAGCGTCTTCTCCATCCGAGGGTCGGCGTCCAGGTCGGCGACGACGGCGATACGGTAGCGCGTGCCCTGCGCCGTGCGCTGGGCCGGGCTGAGCGGGTAGGTGCGGTTATAGCCGCCGCCGGCCGGCCTCCGGCTCTCGGAGGCGTCGGCGCGGGGGTGCGGCCCGGCGCTCCAACGCGTGAAGAGCAGCAGCAGCGCGGCCAGCGAAACGGCCGCCGCCGCGATGGGCCGCCACTTGAGGCGGAAGCGAGGGTCCGCGACATTGGCCACGGTCGCCAGCATGGTGAGACCCCCGACAGAGATGCGCAGACCGTTCATGGGCTCATCGTGCTCCGGTCGAGCGTAGGCTGCCGGTGAGGTCATAGGAGACCCGGTCCGGGAGTCGCCTGAAGAAAACACGGTGGAGTGAGAGTCGGCCGTACGCTCCGCCCCTCCGCGGTTGCCCTTTGCGATCAAGCTCACCCCCCACCTCCCTCCCCACACCTAAAGACGCTGCCGATTCCAAAGCGCCGGCTGATGGGAAAGTAGTCATCGGTGTCAAGGAAACACGTGAAGTGAGACGCGATGGACAATTTCACGTCTTGGCGTATGGATCGGGGCGGAGCCGAGGTTAGCCTGTGCAGTTCGTGGGCTTACGAGCATGTAGACTTCGGGTGCATTGGAACAACATCAAAGCCATTTATTTCTCTGGGTAATGTTGCAAGAGTCATTCGCAATGAGTCAAATTTGAGGGACGGGGGGTAATTTTTTTTTAATATGGACAATTCAAATTATTTCGGGGAGGATGCCTCAGATTTTTCATTTTTTTACCATCGACAGACAAAAACAAGGTAATCCGACTTTGAAGTGGCTGACGGCACAAAGGAGCACAACGCTCATCTCGTCTATATCTGATCCAACCTTGCCCATAGATAAGAGCCCCGTTGAATTGCTCTTGGTTTCTTCCGCAGCTAATTCAGCATCGACTCCCACACTGGACTCTTTCATTTCATAATTGGAATCAAAATCACACCCTGGAGTTTCAACGTGACGCTAAGCTCAGCATTCAAGACAAGCTCATCAAGAAGTACGAGGTCAACCGGCAAGAGACTTCACCTGACGCATTCCACCTTTGACAAGCCAAAACCAAACAACACCTTAACATCAGTTCGTGTATGACACATTGTCGCTCTCGCTTTCTTTCTTTCCATTTCTGTCTCGTCGAGTAATATCATACATACATGGAATTTGGAGGTTCATTTCAGTTATTGCATAGCTCAGGCGCAAGAACAGTTTCTTCCACCCGCCGATCAGGAGACTCAACTCCCTCCCTGTTCAATATATATATACATACATACATATACACACACACACACACACACACACCCAGAGTGTATATATGCAGTTCAGTTTTGCTGCTTTTGTTTTGGCATTGTTTTAGCCGCAACAATTTGCCAAAGACAATGTCTTGCTTCTTGACTTATTTTGGAGTCGTGAACACCGATTCCGCTGTGACCGCTTTATCATGCTTCGTAGATCAGAAAGTCTTTGTTATGGGCTGGAAGGAAACCGTAGATGTCCGTTTGAACTCAAACCAGACAAAAACCTTTTTCAGTATTGGCCGACTGAAACTAGAGTAAAAGCTTTTGGAGTTTTCGTAGACCGATAAGACGAAGACCAAGACGAAATCTAGAATGCTGACGGTTTGGGGGACGGGGTGCCCCCGAGCAAACGGCCGCCGATTCCATCCGCGGCGAAGAGCGTCTCTGTGGTGGGACAAAGTGACTCACCTGTCCGTCTCCTCCGAGCAGCCCGTCGCTCAGCACGCTCAGCATGCATGGGTACTCCTGCGAGTGCGACGCCGTTGAACTTTAACTACACTTAAAGCATCGTGGCCCGGTCCAAAGGTGCGAGGGGAGAGTGGGGGCAGACTTTGCACTACTTGCACATCATGAGAACCTTTATGATTAACCTGCTTGTAAACGGACAACGGGGAGTATCACAGCCATGGAACGGAGCGGAACAAGAGTAACACGGCGTGTGCAAGTACGCAAGGACTTTGTTGAAGGCGCGTCTTTGGAATAAAACCGCCTTGCTGCAGAGGAACACTTAGACCTACGGCGGGGCTGTATTTTAATGTTATTTACCATGGTGGTAATAGGCCAGCAGCCAAGTATGATTTAGTGCCCCTTTGCGTTTGAGACCCAAGGGTTAAACGGAAAAGCCGAACTGACATGATTTAAAACCACGGCCTCGCCGTGAATTTGCGTTGCATTTTTTTCTCCTTTTTTACAAATAAGGTGAAAAGAAGTGCTCGCGTGTCACGATGGATGCTGTGTGTACTGTGCGGGTTCATCAAAAAGTGGGCGTGTTCGTTTGCTCAAGTTTACAATCTGCATTCGTTGAAAAGTGGACGCGGTGAAAATGCAGATGGCCTTGAATGTGATCAGTGAGCAGGTGTCTCACGAATTGACTTTTTTGTTGCTTAATGGCTCGGCTTGGGGGGCAACATTGACAGCACACTGTAGATGGGAGGAGGGGAAACGATGAGCTAACGTAATCAAGTTTATCGAAGCCGAGGCAATTTATTCATTCTACATAGTCTAAAATCCTCTTATTACAGCCCTTGAAGTAGCAAATGTCCTTTCGATAGTTTTCCAAGAGCGCAGACGGACCAGCTTTGTGTTGAAGATAAATGTTACTTCTAGTCATAAGTCACTTTTGGATACCCGGAAGAAAGGCTAGCATTGATGAGATTCGATGGAAACAAAGGAGACCTGAAAATGCGTCATTAAGCCACCCGGTGCTCCAACCAGACGCTTTTGCCCAATCCAAAATCCAGTTCTGCTTGTCACATAATGGTGACTATTAAAAGCATTCGGCCCGATAGCTTCCGTCTTTAAAAAAACAAATAAACATCTCCCAACCCCCCAGCCCCGGCCTCCCGCGCTCACTCTGGGTTCAACGAGCGTGATAAAAGTGCCGTTTGGCATGTTCCACCAAAAACTTACCAGCCACTCAAAACGTCCTCTCTCCGTCCACCTTCGCTCGGAACTCCGGCGTCATCGTTGTCGGCGTTAGCTCGTCTAGGCGTTAAACCGCGACCCGAACCCACTGCTGCGATTTTTCTCCACTTCCTGGTTCAGGCTGATGACGTCACCTAACGCTGCATTGACACGAGCCGAAAACGCTGCCTTCGAGTGTACTCGGAAATAGAAGCAACCATTTCAAGCAAAATCAAGAATATATCAGTGCTTTGGGTTTGATTTAAAAAAAAACACGCGGAGTCACGTTTGCGTTTTTCAATTGCCAATTGAAAATGGAACAAACAAATGCTACAGATATGGCCAGGTTTTCCGTTTCCATTTTTTAAGAACCCACTTTTACATTTGAAAATGTGGGGGCTCGCGTCCTATTGCCAACTGAAAATCCTTCAATGCAGTATTTATTTACTCCCCAGTAACCATTTCACATCATGCATCTTGCAGATCTTCAGTGCTTCACCCCACATAGAGATAACTAGTCAAATATTTGCTCAAGGTGCAGACGCCTGCACACAATCCTGTTGGAGGATATCAATAAAAAGCCAAGAGGTTAGCAACCAACCGTTTAAAAATTGTATTATTTGGCAAAGAGAATACTGTGTCAGGCACTTGAGTTTGTCTTTTCTCCAGTGCAATTTAGAGGCAAAACAGTCCCAAAGAAGCAAAAATATCATCATGCAGTCAGTGGCATGTTAGTCATGTGACTGCCCTGTGCCTGACCAGATGAACTGCGGTCATCAAATGGTGGCCGACGTGCAGAAAAAAAAGCAAAGCAAAGCAACACAAGTTACACAAATCAAATCATGTGGCCCTTCTACCTTCAAGCAGTGTTTGCCAACCACCAATGTGCCATGAAAAATGATGCCATTCCACTTAATTGGTCTCAAAATGATTATCGACTTCAATAAATAATATTTATCCATCTATGCTAGCAACATGTAGTGAGTGATAGGCGAAAGCAATAAGTGCTCTTTCACGAGCATATATAAGGTACATAGAAGTTGCCATTCCTAACTGAATACGCAGGTTCGGGGCTGAGTACGCAGTAAAAATGTGCAAGGTTTGTAACTACAGACCGATGACAAACGGCAGCAGCAAAGAACTACTTTTGGCTGATGAAGGTCCGAAAACCACTTCGATGTAGTTCCTTGGCACGAGTAAGACACAAGGTAGCACCAAAGTAACTGGCTGCTTTGTCTTGAGCACAAAAACAGCGAATAAGAGGATAATGGGCTTTCGGACTTTTCACAAATCGCTACTATTGGTCTGTTCCCACGCCTTCTGTTAATTGTACGCAATTTAGAGCTTTGAAACTAGCACAAGGACAAATCTAGTCACTCTCTTGAATCCCTCAGAGGTCTGGGAAGTGTCCAGAAATCACTGCAGGAGTTACACAGCATAATGCCACTTTAAGATTGAAAGTTTGGCTGTGTTTTTTCAGATGAAAACGGGGGAAATAGTGTGACATAGATGCAGAAGGAAGCGGACAGCCATAAAGGTTCATTGTGTACAAAATAATTTCCACCCACAACACTCCTCCTCATGGCGCATAGACCTTAAAAAAACACACAAAAAAAGTTTGGGAAGATGTAACCAGTTATACTAAATTTGCAAGGCAGGTGGTGTGTTGATGTTAGTGCACAATGGTATATGTACATACCATGCGATGTTTGATGACTCGAGCAAGACAGCACGTTTATATTACCGGTATTCATTTTTAAATCTCTTGAAATTTTTTCATTAAGGAGATGCATAAGATTTTTCCCCACATTGACGTTACAGTTATCTTTTGTGCCATTTTGGTTTGTTTGTTGCTGCGCCATGAGATATTTCTAATGTTAAATATGTGACTTGGCACAGAAAATGTTTGGAGCACTCGGCTTGAAAATCCCCCCCGCCAAAAAACATAGGACTACCAACCAAAAACCATTGACATTAAAATAGAATAAAAATATTCCTAGATTGATGCCTATGCAGTGCACAAAAGCCATTACTTAGTGATTATTAAATAAAATAAATGAGTACAGTGGTAGTTTTTGTGGTTGTTGTTGTTTTTTGGTTTGTTTGTTTTTTCTTTTTTCTGAACCTCTGTGATGATACTGCGCACCGAGGCTGATTTCAAGTGGTTTTGGGACAAAGACAAGAAAGAAGCGGGGCCCTCCTTTTCTCTCCCGGAGAAGCAACTCATTAAAAAATATATAATCATTCACCACAATAAAGCGTGCATGTTCCGGTGAGAGACACAAGGAGGGCAGGGAGGTGTCCGTTTTGGGTCTTTGGCAAAGAACGCCCTCCACTCCTTTCTGTTGGACTTTGGGAACGTCAGTCTTTCAGTAAGTCGGGGGTTGATACTCTCCTGGAGTCTCCTGGTTTTCGGAAAAAGGGGACTGCTGGTAGCCGGTGGGGCCACTGTTGCCGCTGGAGTAGGGGGCAGGAGGGTACTCGGGGTCCCCAGCGGGGTCTGCGTACTGCTGATTCAAGTCGCTCAGGCCTTGGCGATACCGCTCGTAGGCAAAATAGGACAGCAGAGCCTGGAAACAGAAGGTACAGGGGCTCTTTTGGTGGCGCTCGTGTCAAAATGGCGGCTCGGGCGCTCTCGTTTTGCAAGGCATGGCTTACCCAGGTGAGGATGGAGAAGAAGGAGAACGCCACCACGGCGCGAGCGGCGTCAGCCGGCACAGCGGGGCTGGTGGTCCAAGACCATTGGTTGGCCAGGACGCAGAAGCAGATGAACCACAGCAACGTCCACGCCCCTGCAACATCACAATAGTTCCGGTCCAAATGTTGGCATTTTTTCAACCCCAATAAAATTGTGCTTCACAAAACATACAGGAATGGGAAAAACAAGTCGAAAACGCTTTGTGCATTATGATTGATTCAAGTGATAGTGGAGCGCGACAGGCACATCCACGTGGGGACGGACGGCCACAACTCTTCACCTCCACTCAACTGCATTTATGGAGTACTACAAAGCAAGAAATGATTAAGTTAACGAAACGCTTGCATATTGCTCCGCCGTTTAGGTTCAAAATGGGTTGCTCGAAAAGCTCATCAGATTGCAACGCCCGTATTATTGCCGTCCATCTATGGGGATCTGCATTTTTTGCTGGCATTAAGATAAACTGACTTTTATCCTAAAACAGCTCTATGGTTGTCCAAAATACGCAACATGTCATTCTCCACTGTATTTTGAAGTCATACATTTTGACTGAGAGAAGAACGCGTATGTTGAGGAGAAGCTACATTTGCAGTGGACTGTGGCTAGTCTTCTCCGCTTGTTAACTCATTCACTCCCAAAGACGTTTTTAAACGTCTTTCCAGACTTGATCCAGAATTGCCTGATACTGAATGAGTTAACATTTGTGTGTGTGTGTGTTAATTAATTAATTAACGTACAAGCCATTGATCTTAAGGGCATGACTTTGAAATGATCAACATTTTCCCCCCCCATAGTTTGAGGTATGGTGGCACTTTAAAACAAGGCTAAACTGTATTCAAACCGTATTTGTGCTTACCGGTACCTTTCGGCTTTGACGTGATACTGCTTCAAGTCAGTCAAGTCAGCTTTATTGTCAAATATGCTCCATGTACGGCACAGATGAAATTTCTTTCCTCTCAACCGGCATTCTGTCGCTCGAGAGCGTAGGCCATCTTAGCTTTCAAATCGTTGGTTGTGGACCTCAGTGTGCAAGTGGTTATTCTGTTAAATAGCGCTACTGGTTCACGGCAGTGCACAACAGCAGTAAATTGAAGCTTTTCTTGGTCGATTGCATGCAACACCAGAGACACCGCTCTTTTGATATGACCCCGATTCTCCACTGTCCGGTAAAGGGAAGACAACTTTGAAATGTCATCTCACCTGAGAAGCCCAAGTCCCCGATGATGATGTACTTCCTCTGCTTGGCGTTGCTGATCTGTGGGAAGTAGGCGTCCAACACCAGGAAGGCCACACACGCCAGGAAGGCCAGCACGCCGATCCCCACGCCATAGCTGCACGCGCTATCCCGCCGGTTGAACATGCACGTGGGCTCCCGCTCCGAGGAGTTGTTGACGTAGCCCTCCGCCGTGATGGTGGCGAACACCACGATGGCAAAGAGCTAGTGGAGCAACTCAATCATAGTTGGAAAATATAAAGACTTAATATTAAGACTAAAGCTTTGGAATGTTACAAGAATATGTCAATGAAAAGTCGTGATGTGATGCAATGTCGCTACAATTTAAGTCAGAATTGTATAAGAAACAAGTGGCAGATTACAAGAAAAAGGTTAGCATCTTGCAAGCAGATAAAAGTTTCATTTAAAAATTTTTTAGTCATAGTTTCGATGTTACAAGAAAAAAAAGTTGTGAGACAAGTTCGAATGCTTCTTGAACAAAGTAGCACTGTTACAAGTACGTTAATATTACAACTAAATGTTTCGATTTTATGAACAAAAGAGTTGAAATATTCCAAGAATAAAGTTGCAGTGCTCCGACAATAGTCAGAATATTGTGACAACAAAGCTGTAATATTAGAAATGAAGTAGCAATCTGACGACAATTTAGGTCAAACGGTTGTGAGACTAAATGGAAAAAAGGCTGTTTATAGGGAAAAAAACGTTATTGCTTCTCTCTATTAAAAAGTAATATTACGACAAACAGTTCCAGTGAAAAGTAATTACATTGCAGAAATAAAGTCAGAATATTACAAGAAAATAGCAGAATGCTTTACAGTCAAGTTACAAGAATAAAGTCCCAATATTACATGTAAACGTTACAAAAATATATGTAGACATGTTACAGGATAACGCTGAAATACCCCAAGACAAAACAAACATCCCAATATGTCGGCGTGAGTATAAAGTTGAAATATTACAGGAAAAACTTTGTATAGGTCGAAATTTACAAGGCTAAAAATATAAGGGGCGGGGTGGGGGGGAATCTGCGATGTTTTACAAATAAAATCGTAACGTTACAAGATTAAAGATAATATGACCAAAATCTGTATAATTATGGAGAAAATACGAAAGGCTTGAAACCAACTAACTACTGCGCATTTATGACTGTAATAGAATACAAGAGTGTTTCTCAAATCACCAGATAACAATGCAACACCTTTTGCATAAAGGAGCCTCACTCACTTCCTCGTTTAGCATGAACTAGCAATTGAGAAGCAGAACTGACGACGAACGCTGACGAAACATGCCATCAAAACACAAAAGTCATTGCCGCAATGACGTGATGCAGCACCAGTCATGCGAATCGACGCCGGCTTTAGCAAACCTCTGCCTTTGACTACACTTAGCCCAGTCACCAGTGCATCCAATTTATTGCAAGCCATTATCGAGTATGCGATCGGCTGTAGCAGCTGTTTGACAGCTAGCCATGCTAACTAACGAACGGTTGTGTTTCCTCACTCACCCAACTCAGGCATCGCAGAATCGTCTGAGGCTTTTTCAGAAACCCCTCCAAGTCGAACGCGCCACCTGCCAGCGGGGCTCCATATGCGTTGCTTTGCATTTCCTGTCTCTTTACTCTTAATTACTAACAACAACGACGAAAAAAGCTGGAAAACTAAGCCGGAGAAAAAAAAACTTTCTGTTTGAGACGCGAAACTGCTTCCTGAAAACTTTACTAAGCCCGCCCCTTAGTTTGAGACGTTCAGGACCCTCGGAAACGCGATAGTTTAAAGGAAATAGTCGGACAGGCAGATACCTCTCTCTTCCCAGGGAACCGGTTTTCTCACAGTATTGCGGCACGAGAGTTTTTTTGCGTGCGCCATCTGACATGGTCAGAACATTGCGTTAGTGTTACTATTACATATTAGAGTAAATGTGTCAATATTTTTCTCCCTTTGTTACAGTCTTGTTTTGGAGTGAAATGGGGAAGTTGTCCCTTCACACAGTTTTGCTTTTGAGTGAAATGAGACGTTTGCATTGTTAAACTGCTGTCATTCTGATGTTCAGTCTGTTCACATAGTAGAAGTGTCTCTTGTGGAATGGCTTGTTGCTATTGATTGAGTAAATGAGATTTTGGCTGAACCTGGCTGTATAGGTTCACATTTCTAGCGTAGACGTGATGCTCATAATTACAGATGTGACACAGCGTTGTCATTATCACGCCACGAGGGGCGAAGAGTTACAATTCAAGAAATCCCAGACAGCAGTCAGTCATGTCAGTCAAGTGTCTCATGTGGAGGACACCCTTCAATCACGGCCACTAGAAAAGCGACCATGAATCTCATCTAGCTTCTTCTTCACTTTTGTTAGTAGTTTTGTATCGGTGTTTTAGTTTTTTTTTTGTTAAACTAATTTGGTTATAGTGTTTTTAAGAAAATAAAGCAAGAAATATTATCTACAAGCACAGCTGATGTGCACTTCAACTCAGTTAGCCGAATGTGGGCAATTTATAATTCTAATTTTTTTCATCCTGCTGAGTACTAACCCTAACCATTAAGAAACAATGAATAGAATACTATCAAAACTAGAGTAAAATACAACTGTAAATCGATGTAAATTTAATTATTTTCATAGTGAATAGAAATCACCATAAAGAAATTTTTAGAAATATAAACAAATCGTTGCAATTTCCAGAGAGAGAGAATTTTTTAAAATTATAATTACCGTTTTAGTACTGTATCCACAAAACCCCAAAATACGAAAAAAGAGTGAAAAAACTCCAACGGTCGCATGATTGTTCTGAGGCTGGCTAATGACGTCAATCCTACTGTCCAATCACATCGCAGAGCGCCAAGTTGCTCTCCGACGTCAACAATATGGCGGAAAGCGACACAGAAGTTACTTTTAGGAAGGTAACCGTTTTCTTATTGTTTCCCCTTCGAGCGTGTTCGACATGATTTTTGTGATGTAGTTATTACTTGGTAAGATTATAAATTACTGGCGATTCACTGTTTTAGTGAGGGGGAAAATAAAAGCGTTTCTGGACTGTTCTTCGACACCGCAGTCAATACAGAATATTTTAACGATAAAAAGTGACGTTAAAGGTGACATAATTGTATTTCTGCCAAAGCCGAATAAACAAGATATAGATGATATTAATATATTAAATAAGTTCCTGATGTTATGCGACAGTTATAGGCGCAGTACACTGAATGAGCGTTAAATTAGCTCATTATCATATCCAGTCCGGAAAAATATGACGTATTAGTCCACAAGAGGGGGCCATAATTACTGGAGCTCGATGGGCACGTCAAATGTGTTTCCAACCACCGCGTCCAGTGAATATTTATCTCACATACTGTGAAGAGTAGTTCTGGTCCCTCTCTCTGGATATGACCTCCCACTGAACATTCGGCAAGCCTCCTCGCTGCCCATCTTTAAAGCCCTCCTCAAAACCCACTTGTATTCTTTGGCGTTCGACTCAGCATGATTTTACTGCTTGGTGCTTTCTACCGCCTTTATTACCATTTCGTCTTACTGTCTATTGTGTATGTTAAATCGCTCCATGTACAGCACTTTGTATGCAGCGATGGCTGTTTGAAAGTGCTCTATAAATACTGTTGACTTGACTATAAGTAGTTAATGAACTAAAGGATCATCTAAAACTTTGTTTATATACATTTACGCCTATTACCCCCCCCCCCCAACCCCCCCAAAAAATACCTCAACAAACACAAAACTGTGAACCAATAATGTGCCTGTCTGCTTCACCCACAGGAGACTGTAGGTAAACTTATATCCAGCTTCTTCAAGGAGGACAAAAGCAGATGTAAGTAAGATACTAAGGCTGGGTGATTAATCCGTTTTTGATTAATTCGAGTTTATTGATCAGAATTACTTTTAGCAAAGGCAGAAAACAAATCAGAAACTGGATTGAAGAGGAGCGGGGGGAAACCTCTCTTTTTCTCTCTTTGATGAAAAGTGCTTGTGATTGCTCAACTCAACTTTTTTTCTTTAATCTCTTGTGTGGCAGTAAGCGTAGAGGCTACATTACTCGTGGCAGAGATGCTGAAAATATTTGTCCAAGGTAAAGGTTGCCATTACACAGATATTATTCTACCTAAGACCCAACAATGATGATGATATATTCATGTTCTTGCGGTTGTCAGAGGCGACCGTGCGCTCTCAGAAACAAGCTGAATGCGAGGATTGCGATCAAGTGGACATCGAGCACTTTGAAAAGATCCTGCCTCAGCTGGTGTGGAGCAATACACATTCTACACTCACTGGTCATAGCATCTTGGTACACATACACACGCATAAAATCTAATCCAGCTGTACAGTATTAAAAAAGAAATATATATATATATATATGTTTTTTTTACAAGATTAAAGCTGTAATATTGCAACCTAAAGTATACAAAACCAATATTGGGACTTGACGTGCATAATTTGCTATGTTATTTTATATATATATATATATATATATATACATACACACACACACACACACACACACACACACACACACACACATAAAAAATGATGACTCAATGAATCGATTGAAATACAGGAAAATATTCACCAGCTTCAGGCTCTGCCATTTTAACACCTTCCCTTTGTCCTTCCTTTTTCAGCTGCTGGACTTCTAGCTGCCACAAGATGGTACCAGAGTGTTTTACGACCTCCCCCCCTCCCATCCCAACCCACACTTGTGTCAGGACCGACTCTGCTTCCAAAAGTGCCATTAAAAAGCCTCCACACTGCCTTGTTTTTCTTTCTAGCCGTGTGCATGTTGCGGGAAAAAAACAAGATGCGGCGCCCCGCCACCTGTGCTCCCCCTGCGCAACAACAGGTGCTCCCAGCATGCTTGGCGGGCGTCCCGCATCAAAGCCTCCCGCGGCAGTTGGAAGCAATTAGAGTAATAAGGGGAGCAGCCAGTCTCTTAGATGATGACAAGTGCCAGGAACAAGGGGGGAGGAAAAGAAGTACCCCCTCTGGGCACTTTGAAGTTCCCTTTTGCCATCCTGCAATGTTTAGTTAGAGGTAGAGGGAAGGCCAAAGGGGAGCTCTGGCGCTGGGGGAAAGTTGCACGCGTTGGGCCAAACGTGGCCCGAGAGACCACACGCATCGACGTTCTGTCCAAAGAGGTTCGGGGTGTCATTGGCAAGGTAAATAAACACCAAAGAAAAAAGGGAAGGAGGCGCCGCTCCTCCTTTCATGGCAGTGGAAGGTATTTTTCATGCCTTGTTCCTCCGTTGTGAGTCAGCGTAACGCCTCACGCTATTTATTCGCGTGACTCACCGGCTGAGAGTCCCTCGGGAAGTGAGTGGGAGCGAAAGGTGGAAATCCGCACGCCGCCTTATTTTAACATTCACCTTTTCCCCGAACCCACGGCCAATTTGTCTGTCACTAATCGGTCGGCTTGGTAACAGCCGACGGCGTCGGGGATCCCGCGAGACTCGCCGTGCGCCAAAGTGCCAGTTGCGGCGTGGGCCGACCCGCTCGTTCGGATGACGAGCTGCCACTTTTACGCACGCTGCCGATTCACCGCCTTTGAATGTAATGCTGTTCCTCGATCCATTTGCGACGACAAGACGAAACATTTCGACGCTCTTCTATAATGGCAGACGGCGCAGTGAGCCCGCCCTATCTACACGAGAGAATATTCAACTTGTTCGTCGGCTAAACGGGCCGAGAGTTCATCCATCCATTATCTGAGCCGCTTTGTACCCGCAAAAGGGTCGCGGGGCATTCCGGAGCCTATCCCGGCCGACTTTGGGCAGCCGGCGGGCTAGACCTTCAAATGGTTGCCGGCCATTCGAGCGCACGCAGACCAACGACCGTTCACACTCGCACCTAGGGACAATCCAGGGTGATCGATTAACCGAGCGTGCGTGTTTTTGGAACGCGGGACGACAGCGGAGTACCCGGAGAAAAGCCACAGGCAGGCACGGGGCAAACGCGCAAACTCCACAGGGGAAGGCCGGGGCCTTGCGCACCGTGAGGCAGACCAAATTCCTCAAACATCACACCACAAGTCCACTTGACAGTGGATTCACTGTTTTTTGAGCATGCTTTCCCACAAAAGTCTTGCGTAACAGAAAAGTCATCGTTTTGTGCCCTCTCGTGCCTTGGAAGTATGGTGAAGTGAGGGGAGGAGCGCATTTTCAAATTGGCTCCGTCTGATAGAAAAGTAGTCATTTGACATCATTCTGTTGCATCTGGAAGCAAAAGCCCAAGTGTAAATATATATACGCATATATATATATATATATATATATATATATGTGCACGCCTGAAGCGCACATGTACACGGCACAAAGATTTTTCTGTTAATTTCGCCAACAACCTCAACTCAGCTCCTCGCAGACATCAAAACATCTTTGCCTCTTGGATGAACAAGACTTCCTATTTGTCCATTCAGTGATTTTTTTGGGTTTTTCCAGCAAAAGAATCAAGGGAGAAAATAAGTAGCGTACTGCCAAATGTTGGGGGTTGACTGCGATGCAAAAAAATCACGAGAAGGACAAAGCAAGCGGTGTCCCACGTATCCATCGCTGCAATCACGGATTGAATAAATAGGCAATGGCGCGTGCCTCGTCGTCTGCCTGCGTGCGCTGAATGCATTAGCGGTGGGGAGATGAGAGGCCTCCCTGGGCCCCTCTCGTGGGCACGCCGCCGTCTCTCCGCGGCGGGGCACATTCCACAACAGTCGCCTGAGAGCTCGCGCGTGTGCGCAGGATGGCACCCAGAGGCCTCGAGGGGCCCCCCTCCGAGGAGGGTCCCGAGCTAGCCGATCAGAACATACCTGGCAGCTTCTCCGGGCCGCCGTCACCGCTAACTGCTTGTGGCGCTCGGCTGTTAGTCGCGGGCTGCGGATGGTGCGCCGCTGCGCCGGCTTTGCTCGCCGCGGGGGGCGGAAAAGGATTCTTCCGGAACCGGCGAGGCGGATGATCGGGTCAGGGACCTCGACATGCCGCTGGAATAGGGGACAGGAAAGCGAGAGGGATGCACAATTAGGCCTCGGAGCGGGGTTATTTCTGGAGGCGCACCCGCTTATAGTCAGTCGCCCCTCCTCGGAGTGCCGGCACAATAACACAGTAATCTCCTTACGTAACCGCACAAACGCCAAAAAATAAAGGCAGCTAAAAATATCGTGCCAGACGAGGTGACGTCAAAAGGCGTCAAACTTTGGGCCAAGCGCACCGCGGGGGTCGGCGGGGCGCTCTATTTTTAGCGCCCCGCCGCAAGCGCCGGCATAAAGAAAACTTTGAGCCTCGCGCGGTGGTGGGGGTGGTGGGGGGGCTGCGAACCCGAGAGCATGTTTGACGAGGTTGGCCCGGACTTGGGCTGGGAACGTGTGAAGACCCTCCCTCGCGGGCTACAACTTGCAGTGAGCGGGGTGCGCGCCGACGGATCATCGGGCCTGATCTAGTCATCCGAGAGAACAAAGGCCCGATTAGCGGTTGTCGAAAAGATGATATCGGGCCATTTCCACGTGACGTTTCGGGCGTGAGCCTTCCCCGACTTAGTTTGGCCGATCAGCACGCGTTCGCCCGGCTCAATTCCGTTTCGTTTGGTTTCGTTTCTGAATCGCGGAGCCCGTGGGTCGACCCAACTTGGTGCCAGTCGCAATTGTAAATATGCAACAGAATTGTTAGCCAGAATGATTTTGGGCTAAAATCACTCTTGGACAATTTGTTTGCTCGTGATCATCTTTGAGACTCCCGACAAGCGGGCCTTTGCCAACTCTGATCCCAAAGTGGGCTAAAACGTCTACATTTGGACGATTTTGTGCGTGTGAGAATGGGCTTTTGGTCACGGTCACGTGAATGCTGACTTTTGCCACCCTTTGAAAGCGCACGCTTGTGTTTAGCTGACGGGTGCTGCCGATTTGCTGAGCTGCACAAGTGAAACGGTCTTTTCTTGAAGCAAAACTCGTCCTGGCGGGGTCGGGCCAGTGGCCCTCGATGAAGCCGACATGATGCGGGGGACCACTGCAACAGGAGAAAATGTGGAAATAATGGCGGGGGGGGGGGGTGACAACATTATTTAGGTGTCCCCCGGGCCCTGCTTTCCCTCAAGATTTTGGACATCAACCCACAACCTTTTCAAACTTGCGGCCTTTTTCCACCCCAAATTTTGTTTGAACTCCAAATCGTAGTACCTGTACTCTTTTTTGGTTTTCCGTTTTTTTGAGGTGGGGCTTGCCACTGTAATGAGAAGAGCCACATCCGCGGCACAATGACACGCAGTACAAAGCAGAAAAAAGAAGTCGTAACAACCGTGAGCCTCCCAGTGGGCGGGATGCTTCACACGGACTCCTCCGCCCCCAAAACCCGTTGCACTTAACTTTGATTCTTTAGTCAGCCCCTCCTTCCACCTTGCCCGTCGCCACAATCCCTTACATCCAGCCGATGGAAGCTCTTTTGTTCGTCGGCGCCCGGGCAACCGCATCAAAGAGAAGAGCAGAAAAAAAAGCCCAGATCAAAATAAAACCTCAAACTAAAACCGAGAGAAAAGGACGAGAGATGATCACAATGGGACAGCTGCTGCTGTTGCTGCCGCCGAGTTGAGGAGAAAATATGGCCAGACCTTCATCATCATTTAGTCTGAGGCGGCCAAAGTTCAAGAAGCAAAATTGTGGGAAAAAAGTATGCCCAAAAAGAAAAAACAAAACAAAAAAGTAACAATCCCAATTGAGTAATTTCGGTGAATAAACGTATACAAGTACAGCGTGGAAAAGGCATCTTTGAAAATGGAACTACTGGCGTCTTACCTCGAGTGCATCTGCCTGTTAGTGGGAGCAATTGACTTTCATTTGTTCTCGTCTCGCAGATGTAGAGAATTTTGCAGTTACACTTTGGTGGCAGCCATCAAATTTGGAATCTCTGGGCAGCAAAATGGCAAAACAGCAAGCGGCACCAGATTACAACACGTATTTTTACCGTCCATTCTGCTTACTTGGCACAGAAAGAAATACTTGCGCGCAAAGTCGTTGTCAGCGCATCTCCATGTTCATATACGTGAAGGTTCTCGCCTTTCGTGCAATATTAGCCTCCAGGGTTTCAACGGCGCACGGCCAATCGTATTCCAGTTGCAATTGCGTTGGAAGAAGGAAAATGCCGCAATCGGATTTCATTCGGTTTCACAGGTGTGGAATGTCCCTGGTGCCGAAGCCATCAGAAGACAAAGCGCAGCGTTGTCGGGCTACTCTTTATCTGCGCGGTCCGTCTTGTCCTAGTGGACATGTTATTTCTTTTTATTTTGGCGGGATCGAGGGGGCGGCTAAACCCTGCGCTTAGGTTGAAAGGGTTACTCAAGACATTCACATCGGCGTTGAAACGCGTGGTAGTCCTGTTCAATTTCTGTTTGGATTAGCAGGGTCTTCCCAGCAAGGGTCCCTGAGAAACTGATTTGATGAATACACGAAAGGCGGCGGTGGGTGGGAGAAGGGGGCTGCTCGGGTTTGATGACAAACAAAAAAGCCACATTCGACTTTGTCTGAGGCCCATTATGAGGCTCTCTTTGTGGCTCATCATGAAAGGCCATTAAGGGGACAGTGAAAGCCTCATCGGGGACTTTGATGGATTACGTTCATGCTTTTTTGGCCGCTTTGATCTCACTGGACGCCCTTGAAGCTCTGATATGTTAACAAGCGAGGTCCATCCTCCACCTACTGGAGTCTTTCATCTCGACACCAGCCCACCCCATCCCACTCCCTCCTAAACCCTCTGCGAGAGTCGCCGCCGCAAAGTACCGCCTTCTCTGGGATCTCGGACGAAGCGCAGCCATGCTTGTCATTAAAAAGCCCCCCCCCCCCTCAAAAAAAGTTTGCGGCATCTCCATCATGATGGTTAGGCTCGCCATAAGGAGACATTTAATACTGCCTTTGCTGGAAAAAGACGCCAGAGGCGATTCGGGATGAAAGCTGCATCATGGAAGATTCCAGTCGAGGACAGGGGAGGCAGGCCAGACGCTCCCTGAGGGGTTCACGGCAGAGAAAACCCGGTGGTCAACTATCACTGGAATGTTGAAAATTTTGCTCTCCCTTGGTTCACAGGTCACGCGTGACCCGAACCTGAGAAGGGAGCATCGAAAGCTGACGTTCGAAGCTAATATCAGAGTCGTCGACGAACGTTGGTCTCTATTAGCAAATGCCAAGTGGCCATTAGTGAGAGCGCTCGAAAGTCGCTTGGATCCGACTGTTTTGGCGGGACTTTTTGCATTAGCCCAGGTTGCTCTGAGGCCCGCACTGCCCCTCTGTCATATGGTGGTCCGCAGGGGTCTATTTTGGGGCCCTTGCTGTTTTCATTGCACACGCTGGCTGCGCGGCCGACAGTCAGATCAATGTCCCGCTGAGAAGAAAGGACGCATTTTTGTCCTTGCTCGAGGAAATCAAAGCCCGGATGTCACTGAATTTCAATGAAAAGAAAACAGAAGTCTCGGCGGTCGGTCCTTTGTACATTTCATCCCGTTGACCTGGACGCCTCCGTCGAAAGCCAACAGTCTCAAAATGAGCTTTTAAATTGGACAACGAGTCTAAATTGGAGCAGCCAATCAGGGCTGTTGTTGGGTCCAGCTTCTTTCATCTTGGACAGCCCCTCCTTTCGCAACAAGCGTCACTTAGGAAGGGTCATAAATGTTACATCTCGGCAAGATTACCGCAATGCACTGTATTTTGGAGTCAGCCAGTCCTCCCTCCAGTGTCTCCAGTCGGTCCAAAATGCTGCTGCTCGCCTCCTAGCGGGAACTCGTAAGAGTGAGCGCATAACCCCAATTGTGGCCTCCCGTCACTGGCTCTCAGTGCATTTTCGAGTTGGTTTCAAGACACTTCTATTTGTCTTGAAATCTTTACAAGAACTGGCCCCAGCTGAGCCCTCTGTGCTCCTCCACCCCGGCGCCTTTGGGAACAGTGGAACCCAACTTCAGAAGCCGATACTGTATTTGAAAGTTAACGTTGGAGGCTAACATTGGAGCTGAGGTGGAAAGCCAATAGCGCTCATGTTCCGGGTAGCATTGGATGAACTACAGGAGTTCGAGGCAACATTGAAAGCTATCAAGCTATCATTGGCGCCATCGTTGGGCGCAAACAAATTCCAAACTTTCAATTCTAAAATGTCCAAAACAACAAGGTTTTGGGGGTTTGTTTTTTGCCAATCACCCATTCAATTATTTCACAGCATTTCAATTCAGCATCATCTCTTCAGCATTCCTCTGTGCTTTCTACTGATCTCGCATTCTCTCGTCACGATAATGAGTGGCAAATCTTTGGCTCGTCGAATGGGCCGAGGCCACAGTGGCCCTCCCGCGTTTCCGCCTTGGTGCGCGGTGAACGAGCAGAAGCAATGACATGCTTCGGTCCACAAGTGCTGGGCAAAGAAAGACGCACTTGGAATGTCGCGTGATTAAGAAGGAACCCACATCAGTGGATTAAAACCAAGAAGAAAAAAAAACGTTTCAAAAACAATCTGCGGGTGGCCTTTCACGAAGAGGCGGACTGGGGTGAGACACCAGAGCGGCTACAGTGGAACCGTAGAGGATCGCAGTAGATGGACAGAAGCGAAGCACCCCATCCCTCCGCCTGCCCTTTCCCAGCCGATCCGGGGTGACGGACACCCATCCGGGGTGGAACCGGCCTCCCGCCACCAAGTCATCTGTAAAACGCTCCAGCTCTCCCGTGAGCCTAACGAGGACAAGCGCGATCGACAATGGCCGGGTACTTTTTTTCATGTGGCTTTTGACTCGGTTGAATTCCCGCCCGGCCTCACAAAGCAAAAAGGACTCGAGTCTCCCAACAAAACCTCCCCGGACGGAGCAATCTTGCAGCCACATGTGTGAGCTTGTTGACTTACACGGCAGGCTTTTAAGTGCAGGAATGTCACGACCGAGACCGCAACATCACGGACTAAATGCTCTCCCATGTAGAGAAAGTGTGCAGTGACACGGGCGGGCGGGGGCATCTCCGTGCCTCTCCAGCGGTGTCGTCCGAAACCAAACACGCCAACTGCGACACCTCCTGGGCGGATTTCCGAAAAATCTCGCCTTGAAATTACAAACCCGACTTGATCTCCACTCCGAGCCGGGACGGCATCCAACCAGTGGATTTTGGATCTGGAGGAGACCGAGGACAAGCGTAAGGAGAAGCGTAAGGAGAAGCGTGAGGAGAAGCGTGAGGAGAAGCGTGAGGAGAAGCGTGAGGAGAAGCGTGAGGAGAAGCGTGAGGAGAAGCGTGAGGTGCCCCTTTCGCGCAGCTCGCACGAGCCAAAATGCGGACGCCTTTTTTTCCCGTTGGCTACAATGTCGCTCGCGTCGTCGATGTAACACGGCTCGACGGTGCCGATTCCAAAGGCCCCCGGGCGGAAGGCATTTCCGCCTTTCGGGGACTTCTGCTTCGGAGCATAACAGAGTGACTTCCGCTTGAATCCTTGACGTTCTTCACGACATAAAAGGACAGGAATTGTGCTTTGGGGCGCTTTGGGGTTGGGGGGGCCAAAAAGTGGGCTGTCACGTCAGCACCGCACGTTCCGCTGATGCCGTGCGTGTAGGCGTCAGCGCAGTGTTTGAATCTGTCCAAACGAACCGGGAAAGAGCTCCGTCCGTCCGTCCGTCCGTCGCCTGAAAGCGCAAGAAGAGAAGACAAGCGGGCGACGTCCGCTTCGGCACACGCGGCCCGCATCCGTGCGCGGAGTCGGGATCCGGCCGGAACGAAAACCCGAGCGGGCTTGAAATTGGCCATGGTTTCAAAGGTCAGGACGTCGGGCTCGGCTCCTCGTCCGTCTCACGGAAGCTGACAAACTTCTGTAACGGTCTTTGCTTCACCTCCGACCATCGCGACGTCTTTGCGGTGACCTGCGGCTATCGAGGCCCACATCAAGGCATGCCAAGCGTGTGAACACCCTCCCCCCCCCCCCCTTTTAAGGGGCCGCGGTCATCGGATAAACAAGAGCAACACGGCCAATTCCTCGCAGGCCTGATCAAAGCGCGCCAACGTTAACCTCGAGTCGGCAAAAATCAAACACAGATGAGGTCAGATGGAAGCGTCCCTTCACGGAGAGCAAAGGGGGACGGGGCCCGTGCGAGGGGGGAGAACCCCAAAGCTAAATTCCACATCAGAGAAGCGCGCGTTTCTCCTTTGATGTTCCACGCTCTCTATGTACGTTGGCGCTAACGACGACGCGCGACGGATCTGAGCAAGCGCCGACTGAAATGGAAACGTAATACGCAGGCGCTCACGCCCTTAACTCGTCTTTCGGTGGATTTTCCTGGCAGGTAAATCTGTCGTCGAGGCAGAACCCGAGCATCTACGGCGGTGGCCGATTTTCCGGCGCCTTCCTCTGTGAACCGGCGCTTTCTTCTCACGCCATTTCTCAGACAGACGCAAGAAAGATTTCCAAAACAAGCGCGCGCTCTTGCCAAGCGCGCGCGCAAGAAGCTAACGCTCTCATTTCCCACACTTTTGTCGTGTTCGGTATCTGCGGCGGCAATCCGTGACCACCGGGCGTCAGGTACGGAGCGCCGACACACGCGCACACACACATAGACAGCGCAACGGCGGATGTTGAGCTCATGCAATTCAGAATCGGATCGAGAAAGAACGGGAACGGATGTCAAAATCCTTGCAAGTTCAGCGCCCAGTAAGCGGAGGCATCAAAAGGCTGTCGGACAGTTGCGAGGGGGCGGGGAGGGCCGCTGGCCAACTGCCGTCTCCCGTTACTGTGAAGAATATGGAAAATGGCACCAGTTTCCCAAAAAATAACAATAAAAATGCTGCAACCCGAACAAGAGGAGAAGGAGAGAAGGCAAAAAGACGAGCGAGCGGGTCAGGACTGCGGCGCAAGCCGGCTTCCGTTCAAAGGCTTTTGACCGCACAGCTGTTGAAAAAGGCAAAGGTGAGATGAGAAGAAGATGAACGGGGGGCAAAAAAGCTGGCGAAAGCGGGCTTAGAAAGTGGCGCAACGCTCATCAAACGGCACTCCCGCGGGTGAACGGGCGGCCGTTCCGATGGGCTGGAAAAGGAGCTTCCCTTCAAAGGCGCCAAGTGGAAATTTACAAGTTGATGCTTCCAAATGACGAGCGTTTGACCGGAGAAGTCGAGCCGCTCGCCCATTCGTCACTCGGCGCGGGCGTAGCCGCAGAAAGAAGAAAAGCGGCTCGTTGACTCGTTGAGTTGACGGCCTTTGGTCGCGGGCCACCCGGCGGGCGGTCGTCCGATTGAAATATCACCGCCGGCCGATGACTCGGGCCGATAGGTTGACGGGAGGAAAACCTTTTGGGTCCGGCGCTCGCGGTAGGTTCGGGGGCCGAGCCGTCCCGCCCCGTCTAATTAAAGCGCGGCGATTCATCCGAGACCTGGGTGGCGCTCCTCTTTTGTCATTCCCCATATTGCCGAATTCTGTGATGAATTATACGTCTTAAGTGCCTTTGAAGAAGGCCGCGGGCCATCTTTCATGTCTGGCGCACATAAAAGGCCCTTCAGAAGTTCACATTCATCGGCCCGAGCCGTCCCGAGCATCCAGTTCAATCGGCAGGTTGGGCCTTTTTGCGTCGCCGTGAGGATTATTATCTCCGCCCCTTCCCCACCCCCCCATCTGAGCCAAACGGCCGACGCCAGTGCGTCACGGTCGTGTCAAAAGCCGTCTCGGCGGCAGAGCGGGGGCTCCTTATTGAACTCTGAAGAAGCGCCCCGGAGCTGTACTTTGAGAAAGAGAAACCGCGGGACCGCAGATAATTCTTTGCAGTCCGCTCGTCGCGCCACATTTTCACTTTGGAAAAGGCGACGGAGTCGGGTCTGCTCCGGAGCAAAGGCCGACGCCGGGCGAGCGGCTCGGAAGCCAGAAAGGCTCCCGAAGGCCACTCGGCGCCCGACGTCCGCGGCGGGGCCGTCCGTCCGACCGGAGCCTCTTTCGCCGTCCTCGATACGCCCCAAAGCCTTCGGGATCGTCCGGTCGGACGGGCGCAAAACCGAAGAACCGGCGCGGCTCTGGCGAGCGGTGAAAAGCCAAAGTTTGAGGGCCGGGGCCGCAGGGCGTTTGCTCGCTCTCGCCGCACGCAAATAAGACGGAGAAAAAGCTCCTTGTTGGAATTCCGGAGCCAGCCTACGCCAAGGGTCCGGCTCACCCGTGACCGAAAGGAGGAGCGCCGCTCCCCTAAGCGGACCTTTGCGCGGCAAAAGCCGACGGCTCGGGCTCGCGCCGTCTTACCAGCGCGTTTATCGCCACAAGCTGCTAGGAAAGCGGGCGACGGGATTCGGGTGAAACAACTTGAAAGGTAATGACCACGTCATGCCCTTGGATGAGAAACAGACGCTTCTCTAGCCAGAGCGCGCCGCTCATTCCTTTGCGTCGTACGTGCTCGTCTGACACAGCTTGACGATTTCCTCGGCATGAGCTCACGAGCGAAGATGAAGCTTTTGCGGTTTGACGCGCCCGCCGAGCGGAGCCAGCGCTCGTAAACGCACCGTCGGTGTCCCCCGGCATGCGCAGGTGACGTTCGGCGAGGTGTTGGCCGGCGCGCTTTCATGTTCCCCTTATAAAAAACACCGGCCACGCCCACGCCAAAAAAGCCCAACCCCGTTGAGATGGATTGCCAAAGACGGTCGGACCTCCGGTGCCAGGCGTGAGCGGACCGGCTCGTACAACAAAAGCGCAGGGACGCACGCCCGTTACCCCAGTCGTTGTCCGGAGCAAGACAAATGTTGCATCTTCAAAGCCCTCCTCCAAACTCACTTGTATTCTTTGGCATTGGACTCGGCATGACTTTGTTTTGTTCTTGCTTTTACTGTTTGGAGCTTTCTTTCTTGGCCATTTGTCTTACTGTTTATTGTGCACGTTCAATTGCTCCATGTACAGCACTTTGGATGATGGCATGACATGGTTTGAAAGTGCTCCCAAAAAAAAAGCCTCTTGACTTGACTTGACTCATCGGGGCCTCTCTTAGTAGCTGGGCCAGGCCGGCTTACGCTTTCACGGGCGCTCGGTGCCAAAATGACTCAGTCGACCTTTTGTAGAAAGGGTGGGGCGAGATCTCCAGGCCAAAGCGGCACATTTGGGTGGATAAACATGCGGAAAGGAAGGCTTCCTTCCATCCCGCCGGCCGCCGGAGCGGAGCGCACAAAGGAGACGGGAGACCGTCGTCGCCCGCTCGGCGGGCCGGACTTGCGAGGAATCCCCGAAGCTCCTTCCGTTTCTTGCGGCAGCCGCCCTGACCGCTTCCCGGCCTTTGCGTCCGTGTCCGGTTGTCGCCGACGTCGCCTTTGCTTTCCGCGCTACTTTCTACAGCTTTGAGAACATGAGATGCCTCTGATGCCGTGGAACTTTTTTGCACAACACGGTGACAAAAAAAAACCATTTGACGCAGCAGCCGCTATCGCTTTGGAGGTCCGATATTTGTGAAAATAATGCTTTTCATTTCAACAAAGGTCCCGATCGTGCTGCAAATTCAACAGGTGACGGGACTATTTTCACTGCTTTGCCACCTCCAAAGTGTCTGGAAACACTGCCGCGCGCCAAACTTTGGAAGCAAAACGCCGTCTCGGTGCTCATGACGAGGTTGGTTGCAATTCTTCTCTTTTGCGCACTCCATTCGTACAAATGAGACGGACGGCAGCCTGACTGCGGCGGCGGGCCGTCTGCCTCGCCGTCCGTGACATTTTTTCCCAACTGCAAACCCGTTTGGGTTGAAAATGGCTTACTTGAGGTCGAAGCCCGGTTGGTTTTCCGCCCGCCAGTGCCGTCGATTCTCGCTCGCCGGGACCGACCGTATACTTTCGAGCGAGCTACTGCCTGGTGCGTACAAGGCTAATATTGAAAAAGAATACCAAAAATGAGAGGAGACGTGCACGAGTGACATCCGACGTGGTTTTGAAACGGGCCAACAACGCTCCTCCGCCGGAGGAGGCCTCACTTTGCTCCGGTCGCCGACCCCTCCGACGACAACGGAGAGCTTGGGCGATTGGCATCCGTGTTTTACGCGGCTCGCCGTGCCCGGCTTCCCGGCCATGACGGGATCTTCAAGGCTGCGTTTCCCGCATCGCTTGAATCATTGTGTTTTGGTGGAAAATAATTGAGGCTTGAGAATTAGTTCAGGCGCCGAAAGGCATCTCGTGTCCAATCCCAAACAAGTCAAGAGCAAAACAATCATGCGAGGCGGCCGCGGCATCCGTGCGTGTTCCTCACGCATTCCACGGCCGCCTTTGATTGCCGCCCTTCGTATGTGACGCTTGCGAGTCGCGGATGACAAAAGCGTGGGGAAAATTACAAGGCTTCGGGTTTACTATTCTGAGCTCCGCTCCGACGGGGAGCACGGCACGAGGCTTGCCCCCCCCCCTCCCCGCTCCCCACAGAAAAGCCGAAAGAAAATGACACGGCAAGCCAACCGAGAGTACAGAGAGAAAGAAGAAAGGCCGTAATTTGGGTGAAGAATGAGGGGAATGAAGAGCGCTCATCTTCATCCGTGCCTCGCATGAGAGCCCGCCACCACTTTCATGTCATTCCGGCGATGCCTTCGACGCCAGCGTCCAAATGTGGCCGAGGGTTAAAGGCCTCCGCGGGGCTCATCGGCTGGGGCGCTTTGAGCTGGCCGGCGCCGCCATTTCCATTTGTTGGCCTTTGCGCGACGGCGCGGATATGACGCGTGCGGACGTGTGGACTCAATATCGGCAAGAGGAGAGAAGAAAGCTGTCGCGGGGCGGGGGCGGGGCCGGGGCCGGGGGCGGGCCGGAGCGTCCGTCCATCAAAACGGACGCCGCGTACGAACGCTTCGCGGGTGTACAAAATACGTGCTGAAGATCCAATTCGGTTTTGCCGTTTTTCCGCAGGCGAGGCTGGCCAGAAAAGTCGGAATGTCGCCCACGGTCACGGCTAGGGATGGGACGAAACATCACGTACGCGTTTGGATTTGGGGCTTGGAACGTGACTGCGTGAGATCATCGCTTGCGAGCGAGCCCCAGTTGGCGATCCCTCTGATTGACCGGCCTCAACCTACTTTGACTTGACAGCGCAGCCGTTGATGGCGAAGCGAGCAGGCGAAGGGGGGCGGCGGGTCTTGTTATTCCGAAAGCCAAAACCCTGTCCAACATCATGGAAAATAGTTGAGGTCTTCTTTTATTAAGCCAGAGCGCCTTTGATGTTGGACGTCTTTATTTGTTTTAGAAGAAGAAAGGGAATGGGGCAATGTGGCACGCCACCATCTCCTTTTGGAGCGAGCGGAGCAAAAGCAACAACAACAACAACAAAAAAGCCAAATAAAAGGCCCCTCGGGCTCCTTCGACATCATCAACTAAACATCACCACGAGCCGCATCAAAGAGCAGCGCCAAGTGATCAAAGTCGAGCGCCTTTTGTTTGAGAGCAAACCGCTTCCTGCCCGCTACCGGCGGGTCCCGCTCGGAAGCGTAAACGACAAAAGCGCAGCCGTAAGATGCGGCGCAACTGGCGCAATTCCAAATTTGGAGGGCGTGCGGCATGACGGCGTAGGCAAAAAAAAAACAACAACTACAACCAATTAGTTGTCTAATGAATAATAACACAATTCCAACTCCCAAAAGGTGAAACGCGTTTCCGAACGGGACAGAAAGCGGCTCCACTTTGGAGAAGACTGGCAACTGTTTGGATCGCTCCGACCGAACGCCAAGGCAAGCAGTGAAAATCAAAGCCAACAAGCGACTCGAGTGCGCTGCCACTCTTGCGATTGCAAGATTTTGCTCTGGCAATCAAGCAACCCATCAGCTCACTGGGAACAAGCTCTTATTTGCCTCTGTGATACGCTGGCTTTTATTTTCTCACACACACACACACAGATTTGGAAAGATCACTGTCATGTCGCGAAACCCAGAGACTAAATTGGCCTGGGGTTTTGAACGGCAGCGGGGAAAAGCGCTCCAAAAAAGCATTCCGGCAATCAAAGGCGCAAACCGCTGAGCTTCTGAAGTGTTTGGGGCACTTGAAATGAAAGGCCGCGGCAGTCATGAAGGCACTTTGGGCCCCTTTGGTGTGAAACGCACGCGGTATGGAGGAAGCGGCATCAGCAAATGCCTGATTTCACGCTGTCGGGTGAACTCCTGCCTACTGGGGGTGGGGGAATACTAGACACTTTGTATATCATCTATATCTCCACACAGATTAAAGCAAACGATAAAAATATTTAATCAAATTAAAAACGCAACCGTCATAATTAACTCTAACTCATAACTTTTTAGAAATTTCTGAATTTCCTTTGATATTTTTTGTCCCCATTTTAATGCTCTCATCAACATGGAATCATGGATCAATGTTCCATGTGCAAAATAGAAATATTTACTGAAACAACGATTTTCAATTTTATATGAACATTTTTCACTTGGAGCAGTTATTCACACATAATCTCCCACACAATATTTCTGTCTACCGACAACAGTGAAAAAAAATATTTTGCCACACAACAGCTCCTTTTAGGGATTCAAAACAGAGCAATATAAAATGATAAAGTGCACATCGAAGGTAAACTAGTAGACAGCCTAGCGTGCACTTAAGCCATGGCTGCATATTCCGTTTGCTTTTGTGAACCAGGCTATGTTGATTCTGTTGGTCCTTCTGTGGTTTTGTGTAGACATCCTTTCGGATGAGGCGTTAAAAAAAAGTCGTGTGTTTCCGGTAACCCGACCGACCGAGAATTTCTATATGGGAAAAAAACTTTACCGTCGGCATTTTTTCCCAACAACCCTCTACATTTTTGTGTTAGAGGGTTTACATCGGTGCAAACTCTCGCAATATTCAAGTTGAGCTTCAGCGCGCGTCATTTGCCGTGTCGTTGGTCAACAACATTGAAACATGGGGTACAAGAAAATTCATATACATGGGCTACAGTACTGTATATGTTGCTCTATGTGACTCGCTGTTATTTTTTTCCCCTGTCCATTTTTTTATATGTTAATTGGTCGTTCTTGGCGGATTTTCGTTTATCGCGGGTGGTCGCGGTCGGCATTCATCGCGAGAAACGAGGGATGGCCGTACATACCTTGTCACGGAGGCTCTCGCTGGCAATCCGTCGCGGTCGGGTGAACATCGCGGTCGATGCAATGCGAGTGATTTCAGCTCGAGTCGAGCTGTGGACAATGTTGACAGGCTCGCGTGCAGTAGCCGTCCACTTAGCCACGGCTTCAGCAAATCTGTTCTTCGTCGTGTTCTCCATTTTCGTCGCTTTCATTTCACGTCAGCTGTGTGCTTGGCCGTTAAGTGGGATTTCAGACTCGACGCGCTGTGATGATAGCTCAGTTTACAACTGCAAAACATCCGGGGAACTTTGCTCTTGTCGGTGGAACCTCTTTTTAAAAGTAAACTTTCCATTGCTAAACTTTTTCGGTTAAACGTTTTCGGTGCCTCGCGCCGCCGTGGCTGGCAAAACGGACGTGGGCGTGGACTCCTGCGGCGCGCTTGTTGTTTGGTTTCCGTTTTATTGAGAGAGCAACGTAAAATCCGCTGCGACGTGTGCCGCGGTAATCTCGCGAGAAAAAAAATGGAATCGCCTTAAAACTCATTTCAATGAATGTCGGTAATAACGGGCTAAACCGACAGCTCGAATACAGACATTCAATTTCAGAACGGGTGAAAACGAATGCTTGTAAAACTTGCAAAAGTGAAGAGAATTGGCAACGTCGGTGCATATTTTCTGCCAAAACAAAAATCACTTGATCAATTGGTGTAAGGTTGATCCACTTTATTTACTTTGGTGGCCCGCAAACGTTGCCTTCCTGAGCTGACTCCTCTTGGAAGCATCTTGGCCCTCATGTGTCGCACCCACACTCAGTCCGTCCTCATCAAGCGCAGTAATATTAGAAAGAGAAGATATCCTTGGTTTGTCCCATATGCCGCGCACCGAGCGCACCCTCACACCCACCGTCCGTCGCCAACATTAGTTTCGTAAAACCTTTTTTTTTTCCTGTGAGAGTGGGCTTGACCCACCTCTTGTTCTTCTCGCATCTATTTTCAAAAATAAAATCAAAAAAGACAACGCAGAGCTGAGCGTATTCCGACAGCTGCTGCCGCGGACGAAAACGGAAGGAGAGCCTCGAAGATCTTGACCCCGTGGAACAATAAAACGACAACATCAAACACTTGGCCCGACCCTCAAACCCCGGCGTCGGAATAGGCGAACGCGTGGGAAACGGCGGCGGCGTTCACTCGAAGTGAGGCGCCTTCAACAGGGGCGGGCGCACATGACAAATAAGCCTTGCGAGTTGCAATTGGACAGTCATCAAGATGGCACCGTTGTCCTTTTGGGCGCCCTCGGCATCACGAGGCACGCTAACGCAAGTGAGTCCGTTGACACCTTTTACGACTGCTGTCCCAGCGTTCCGCAGTCAAGAGGAGTCTGGAAAAGTAGGAGTTTGCTCTCCTTTCCCACATGGAAGGGCATCACGGCAAGTAACGAAGACTGCGCACATTCATCGGAACTCAGTCAGCGCATTTGGCACGATTGAGGTTCAGCCCAAAAGGACGGCCTTGCGCGGGGCCTCCGCTTTAGCGCTCGGCCGATGAAGAGAGCATTCGAAAGCTCTCGCTTTGGCGGGGCTCCTGAAGTACGTCCATAAAGCAGAAAGTTGGTGAGAATTAGCTCTGCGCCTGTCCTCCAGATGTGAGGCTGCTCACGTTGATCAAATTTGGCCTGATTCTTCAAGGGTCTTGACGTACACCAAGGAAACAATTCAGAGCGTATTCATAGGCACATGTTTGTTGGTTTGTTTGGGGGTGGGGGGAGGGGAGGGCCTACCAAAGGCTCTCTCACGTCGCGGTAAGCCGACTCGGCTCCGACGCCACAGAAACGGCCGCACGGAACGTATCAGACACGCTAACAAGCGGCAATCGTGGAGGAGGGGGAGCCGGAGGGGGGGAGGTGGAGGGGGCTACCTGTAGAAAAGCCGCGCGCGCTACCTGAAGAAAAGTCCCGCTAACCGCTAGTGAATCGATGGAATACTTTTCCATGGAAAGTGAGAGCGAGCCGCGCATCAAATCGAGTCAACCGCGAACGCAACGTCAAACGCTAAAAGCGCGCCTCACGCGCTCTCACACGCTCTCACGCACTCGCACGCGCTCGCACGCGTTGATCCAAAGCGACGAGCATCTGGCAGCCAGCCAGCCGCTCGGCGGCGAGCCGGTTAGCGTGAGAGCGCAACGTAGCGGTCGAGGTCTTTGCTCAGTGCTTTTCCTCCGATATCACAAACAGATGGACTCCGACGCACGCCACCGATGGCGGCCCATCCAAAGCAAAAGGCCTTTGTCGGCGAAAGAGTCGGCCGCCGCCGGCTGCGGTCCGGCGTCCTATTGAGCCGACGCCGTTGCGACACGAAAACAGGAAGGATCCGCTCAATGGTCCACTTGGGCCCCGTCGGCCGAGGCGCTTTTCAGCAACGGGCAAACTCTGGCTGGTCAAGAGTTTGTCGCGCCTCCAGGCGGCGCCGCGGCCGTCGCCATTCATCCAACGGCGCGCCCGCGGGTGGCCGTTCGCAAGACTTCTTGGAAGTGGGACTGCGTTCTTTGACCGAGCCACGTGAGCGGAGGCCGTCAAAGACGGAGCCGCTTTCGCAACTTGGACCGCGTCGGCGGTCGCCCTTCTTGTTTTTCTCCTTTGCAAATACTTTCTGCATCAAACGTGAGCGCTTGACGCACGGGCATCTCCGCTTTGTTCTCCCGTTGAGTCCCTCCGCCTGTTTCTGATGATTTGGCCCAGAGCTCCCCCGTCCCTTTCGAGAGGCCGATCCCTCCTCATCTCTTTGATGTAACCCGACCTCGCGGTTCCAACTCGCCGCTCTCCGGACCGATCCTCGATGACGACGGCAAACGCGCGTCAACGCGAACGGGCATGCCGAGACGGGTGATGGGGGGGGGGGGGGGCCGGTCACACGATCGCAGCCGCCGGTGCGCTCTTAAGCGGTAAAACCTGCGCATCTGCGAGTGGCGCATGCAAGAGATTGGAGATGAAAGAGCGCAGGCTTTGACTTTCACAAGAGGCCCGACGTTGGGGCAGGGGGCGCGGCGGGAGAGGGCGCGGGGGTGCGCGGAACGCGCCGCAACCACAACGGCCGGGTCACTTTCGAGCGACCCCGTTCCGGCATTGATCCCCGCCGACGAGGATGCTCCCGTTTGCCGACAAGGAACAAGACTGTCGCGGGAGCCAGTGGCGGTGGGACCGCTTCAAAGAAGGAACGCGGTCAAGCGGTTCCAGCCCCGAATTGGCAAACTGTCCTTCAGAAAACGGACGGTCGCCGAGGGGACGCTCCCCAAGTGGCGACGGAGCACCTCCGGGGAGACGCGTGCACTCTGTGCAAACCACAATTTCAGACTGCCAATGGCCTACTTCTCGATGCGCATTACAGCCCCCGTGCAATCATTTGGTCGCCGGCCAATCGCAGTGGTTGTTTTGTTTTTTTAGCCAATGACTTCAATTTGTCTTCTGTGATGGGGATGCTGTGGACGGGCCCTTTAGGAATCCATTTTGTCAGGGTTCAAAGAAAACACGCGTCCAAGATTTGGTGACGAATTTTGCTCATCTGAAGAATAACTCGCGTACTCCCACTTGATCGGTGGGTGTTGCAGAGGGGGAGTTGGTGTGTGGATCAAAGAAAAACCACTGCGATGACACCGTTCTTCCGTGAAACGGCAAAATGAGTCTTACTTTGGGCTGGGAGCATCTGACAAAGCTTTGAGTATCGTCAGCCCATCACAAATCGCTGTTGCATTTCAAGGCCAATTAAAAAAAAAACCAAACCGGAACGTCGTAGATCAAAGGAGGCATGTGTGCGCGGCGTTGAGTCCATTTGAAAAAAAGGGGGGGGGGCGGGTGGGTGTCGTCCTAGGGCGCTCCGACGTCCTCGGAGTCCTGCCCCGCCGCTGCTGATTGGCTGGACGCGCAGCCAAGGGGGGGAAGTTTGAATAAAATACAAGAGCATGGCTGGCGCCGGCGTCGAGCGCGACTAAATCGCACGGCTGATCTCCCAAAAGCGCCTTTTTTTCAATTTCCATTCGAGAAAAAAAATTTAAAAAAAGGACCGGCGTCAAGTATGAGGGGAATAAAGATGACAGCGGTCCGGGCCGCCTCGTCGCTGCTGCCGCTCGTGCTGGTCGTGATGCAGTCCGGGGCCGGGCTGTGCGCGCGGAGGTCCCGCGGCGGCCGCAACCCGCAACCGCGACGCGCGCCGCCTGCGCCGCCGCCGCCGCCGCCTCCCGCGGCGAGCGGCACCCGGGGCGACGCCGCCGAGAGCTTCCCGCTGGATTTCACCGCCGTGGAGGAGAACATGGACAACTTCATGACCCAAGTGAAGAACCTGGCGCAGTCGCTGTACCCGTGCTCGGCGCAGAAGCTGGACCACGACATGCGGCTGCACTTTGTGGACAACGCTTCGGTCACGTGCAACGACGGCAGCCCGGCCGGGTACGTAAGAAGGAAAAAGCGCCACCTGCGCCGCTCGCCTTTCTCTTCTCTCTCGCTCTTCGGTGACAATTTGGCAAGGCCTCGACTCGATGGCTGAGGTTGCGAGCGCCCCCTCCCCGAATTCCACTTCAATTTGGGCTCAACGATTGGTAAAGTCTGTTGTCCGGTGGCTTTTGTGACCTCCGCAGTGAGGCGCGGGTTTTGCCGTCCTCCGCGCGCGCGCGTCCACTTCATTGCTCGCCATCTCTTCTCCGCCCATCCCGTCCCCGCCTGCTGCCGGTCTTCCGGCTCGCTTCCCGAAAGGTTGAGGAGGTCCTTGTGCTTCCGAGCATATTTTAATTCCTCCGTTAGCAGCAGGAGCGCGCCGGAGCGGCAGATGCTCCTTTTTGTACTCGGCTCTCCGTTTGGCCGGAGCGACTAAGGCTATCTCAAATGCCAATCCGTGTGGTCATCGCCGTTGCGGCGACATCAGCGCCGAAGCTCGAAGGAAGGCGGCGGCGCCCGGACCGCTCTCGGCCGCGAGATAAGCCGTATCGCCGATCGGCTGGTCGAGGATGCGCGTATCGATCGATTTGTTTCACAAGATCGGATTGGACAAAGCGACGCCATGCCGACGTTCAAGATCAAAGTCCGAATAAGCGGCAGCGGAAATCGCGAAGGCTTTACGGCCGTCGGCGACCCAAGAGCTGGAAAGTGGACGTTTCGAACGCGCTGGTGCAAAAACGACGAGCTGGCACGTCACTGATGATGTCTTCTTGGATGTCCCTCAGGTATTACCTGAAAGAATCCAGAGGAAGCAGACGCTGGTTGATATTCCTGGAGGGTAAGTACAAAGCGGTCCAAAAAAGTCCACTTTGTATGGCGCGCGTGCGGAGGTGGTTTGGGGGAATAACGCGCTCTTTGTGCACCCTGGGCGCAGGCGGCTGGTACTGCTTCAACAAAGAGAACTGCGACAGCCGCTACGAGACCATGAGGAGGCTGATGAGCTCGTCCAAGTGGCCTCAAAGCAAAACCGGTGGGCCTCACCCGACCCGTCCCATATTTGATACTTGTTCTTCCAGGGGGCGGACGGCCGCCGCCCAGTCCCGGCGAAACCGCGGTCAACTGGCCGGAAACGCCGGCGCCTCGGACTCGCAGGTCACCGTGACCCAACGCTCGAGCGAATGAAGTGAAGCGGACGGCTTTAGCGAAGGCCGCGACGTGGTCCGAGCCAACGACAAAGCGACAACGCGTCCCTCTCATTTGAAACTGTGCGCGGAAGTTTAAATGCCGGTCGCGGCGACGGCTCCAATCCTTGTCGTTTTGCCGGCGCGACTTCCGGCTCCGTTGAAAAAGGTTTGGCGGAAATCACTGGCGCGTGCGGCGCGGGTCCGCCGCGAGAGCGCGGACGTCTCCGTCTTTCGCTAACTCTCGCCGGCGGGCTGACGGCGCCGGCCAGGGGGGAGGGGGGGTGCGCGCAATGGCTCCTGATCGGCGCGGGCCATGTGTCTGCGCAGGCACCGGCATCCTGTCTCCGCTGCCGGAGGAAAACCCTCACTGGTGGAACGCCAACATGGTGTAGGTGGACTCCCTCGCCTGCTTTCTTTCAAGTCCTTTCAAACTTGGAACTCGTCTGACTCGGAATCTTGTCGACACAGGTACGTGCCGTACTGCTCCAGCGACGCGTGGAGCGGCGCCGCCGCCAAAACGGAGCAGAGTAAGTCGTCGCTCGACGCTCGCGATGGCGGCTTTGAAGGGAAAACCCATGGCGCATATTCTTTCTCTGCCGCGAGGAGGCGGCTACGCTTTTATGGGCTCGCTGATCATTCAAGAGACGGTGAAAGCGCTGCTTCGGAAGGGACTGGACGGCGCCAAGGTTCTGCTGCTGGCCGGGAGCAGGTGCGTTGGCCGCGAGGTCGGCCCTTGCGCTCGCCCGTCTGAAGGCGTGCCATCCCGTGTGCCGCGCAGTGCCGGCGGGACCGGGGTGCTGCTGAACGTGGACCGCGTGGCGGAGCTCCTGGAGGGTCTGGGCCACGCCGGGATACACGTGCGCGGCCTGGCCGATTCCGGCTGGTTCCTGGACAACAAGCAGTACGACTTTACGGACTGCTTGGACGCGCTCAGCTGCGCTCCCACCGAGACCATCAAGAGAGGCATCAAGTAGGCAGACGCCGCTCCTATTTATGTGATGCAAGCAAACGCGGCGCTCTTCGGCCCACTCGATGCGCTGCAAAGTGGAACGCCGAACCGAGCCGCTCGCTGGCTTGGGTATCCTTTATTTGTCCCGCACTGGGGAAATTTGCAGCCCCCGGCAGCAAGAATGTAGGTAGAAAGAAGAAAGAAGGAAAAAAAACCAACAAACGGCGTTCGTTTTGCCAAATACTGATCGTGCTTCGGCCGGGTGGTGCGCCTTGTAGTCCGGACCTAAATGGACTCAAAGTGGATATTCCACCCGCACCAAAAAGTCCCCCCCCCCCCCCCAATTTTGTCGAGCCTAATATGCAGCTCACCACCCGGCTCAACCGCGTTTCTTTCTTTCGCGATGCGAGCGCGCCACCTGCTGGAGAGTTTAGGACAGCGCCACACTCGGCCGCGGCGAATCGGTCACTGATCTATCCGCACGACGTCTCTGACCTCCTCGCCAGGTACTGGGGAGGAGTGGTGCCAGAGAAATGCAGACAAGCCCACGAGGGAGAAGAGTGGAACTGCTTCTTCGGCTACCGAGTCTTTCCGTCCATCAAAAGTACGCTTCGGCCCCCGAGCAAATCAAATTCCCCGATCCGCGGGGGAGGTGGCGTGTCGCGCTTTGACATTTTGGCCGTTTTAGGCCCGGTCTTTGTGGTCCAGTGGCTGTTCGACGAGGCCCAGTTGACCGTCGACAACGTTCAGTTGACGGGACAGCCCGTGCAGGAAGGCCAGTGGCGTTACATCCAAAATCTGGGCGCGGAGCTGAGGAACACGCTCAAAGACGTGCCGTGAGTGAACGCGCTGGCTTTTTGTCGGGGACGGGACGGGGCCGATTGAAAAATGCCTTCCGTTTCAGAGCCATGTTCGCCCCGGCGTGCCTCTCGCACGAAGTCATCACGAGAAGGTGAGTGGCCGCCGCCGGCCGCCGCTAAGTCGCTTTTCTGTCGAGTTAAGAGCGCCCTCTGGCGTCGCCTTGCAGCTACTGGACAGAGGTGCAGGTCAAAGGCACTTCCTTGGCCCGGGCGCTGCACTGCTGGGACCGCAGCCTCCAGGACAACAGGAACAACAAAGCCCCGCCCAAAGGCTGCCCCGTGCATTTGATGGACAGCTGCCCGTGGCCGCACTGCAACCCCACCTGCCCCGCCGTCCGAGACCAGTTCACGGGCCAGGAAATGAACGTCATCCAGTTCCTCACGCACATGGGCTTCGACGTGCAGAAGATGGCCCGGCAGCAGGGCTTGGAGCCCGGCAAGCTCCTGGGCATGCTGAGCGGCGGCAGCTAAAGGCGCCGCCGGCGCGCCCGCAAACTCAAAGCCCCGAGCGGGGGATGCGGCCGCCGTCCGTTACCCCATACCCCCGACCGCTCCCTCCACCTTCGTCTTCCCTCTTACGACAGATTTCGCCGGCGTACCTCAAAGCGCGAACCGAACCAAACCCAATCACGCGAGCGGCCGTGGCCCGGGGAGATTGATTTGCAGACTCGGAAGATGCCCGCTACGCTTTTATTTGTACAAACGCCTTTTGGGGAATACTATTCAAGCATCGTAGCCGGAAAAGAAAACCACCGTGGAGAAATGCGGCCCGGTCCAAAATCACCGAGGCGAGACATCATCGCTCCGAACGTGGACGCGGATTGTGGCGGACGTGACCGTATGCCGCAATCTTTCTTTGTCTTTTTTATTTCGTGAGAAAATCGGCATCCTTCCCTGTCGACTGAATTGAACTAGAAAGCGCGGCTGCTCGGTACCCCCGCGGGCCCTTTGGGGTCATCGGGATGAGCCACACGCGCACGCCGCAGTGCCATTTGATCCAAAGTACCCCACTCGAGGCCCAAAGAACCCTTCGATCAATGCAAAGGGAGACAAATCTTGTGCGTTGAGGACGTTCCGAGTCTTTGTTTAGGTTCTTTCAAGTGCTCCTTGTGTCAACTACATCATCATAGAGATCATCTTTGAGGAGACGGGCAACGTTGTACGGACGCGTGTCTTCGGAAGGGCGTATTTTCCTCACACCGTCCGCAGAAGGAACGCCATTATTAAGGATATGATTATTTTTGCGGGAGAAACGTCAACTACATGGGCTATTTGCATATTTATTTTGTTGTGTAAATCATATTTATAAGTGCTATTTTTTCCCCCCGCAGAGAAGCGATTCTTTGTAAAATTGTAAATACATGGCTGGTTTGTCGCCCCCCTTCCCATGTGTTGACTGCATGTCTTTGTGTTTGACCAAAAAGAGAAGACACAATACATACGTCCAAAGTAGACATGTGTGTGTGTGTGTGTGTCTCTATCTTTTTTAGAACATGTTTGTGGATGCTTCCCCCTCACATATGTATGAATATTACAATGATCGTATCGTTAGACAGGTTGAAGGAAAAAACACCAGAGGACTTGCGGTTGTAAAAGGCGCAGGTCATAAAAGGCTTTGGTTTGAAGTTAGCGGATTGGAGCCTTTTCCAAGGTCCCAACAAAGCTCAGCGCTCGCAATTGTTGAGCTGATTGCTTATTAGCCCAAGAGTTGTTCCACCGGCATGTGACTTTCATGCAGGTTAGCACCGTGGCAGAGCTGCTCTCGTGCCACCCTGTGAGCTACCCTGTGAGCATTCGTAGCAATTCATGAAGGACCATGAAATGCACAAATATCCATTGGGTCTCCCTCCCTCCTCGAGTCTTTTTTTTTCCTTCCAGCTTTAGCCTCTAAACTCAACTACATAACTAAGCAGAGCGTAATGAGCTCGTAAACGACGTGTCCACTTTTCACTAAATCTTTGGAGCGTTCCAATTTTGTGGTTGAACAAAACAAGTTTCTGTTCAAAAGCATACTTGCAACTTGATGTTTCTTGTGCTCACAATGTGATACATATGAACAAAAACAAGGTGTCATGTCAATTGAACGTCCCGGAAGACAAATCTCACAAGTACGGGAAGTATTTTGGGTAACTACCACTCGACGTTCAACTTCCAAGCTGAAATCTGCCGGCGCTTCTGTATAATTTTATCGTGGGCTGGTTCATAATTGCCGTCCGGAACGGGCGTCTCGGCCTTTGGCCCTGTTATTACACGGCGTATAAATATCACTTGCAGCTGACTCGGCCTCCCAAGAAAGACGACTCCCCCCGCTGCCGCCTGCCACACCAGAGCCCCTATTTATAGCGCCGGCCAGGGGCACGCCCGTCCCGAGCGAGCCGCCGCCGAGCCCGTTCAGACGAAAGACAAACGCCGACCGGAGAGGACCATCGGGAGTTTTTCGACGGAGACGCCGAGCGGCTTGACCGACGGGACCGAAGAACAAGCGAAGCCGTGGCTCGGCGGGGGCTTTGCCGCATGAGCGACGCGCCCAACTGATCCAAGGAAGGCTCGCGGCGCAGGGCTGACCTTGGAATACGCCCCAGAACTTTTTCTGAAAGCCCAGCCACAAATTCCTATTTAAAGCCAAGGTAACTTGTTGTCATCGGGCGCCACTTCCTTTGACTACGCGAGGGAATGGACGGGGAAGGGTTCTCCCAAACGATGAAACGATGAGGCGCGGGCCCTTCTAATTGAGCGGCGGCTGGAAAAGGCAAGCGCCAAAGCGGCCCCCCCGCACGCGATGGACGCCCACGGCGGCCACTACCTCAACAAAGAAGCCGTGCTGTCGCCTTTAGGCGCGGCCCGAATGTGCCAGCTGCTCTTGGGCTCCAGCATCGTGGCCCTGGTGTCGCACGGCGCGGGCTACGGCGCCACCTACGGCCACTTCTGCATGTTCGCGTGGTGCTTCTGCTTTGCCGTCACGCTGGTGGTGTTCAGCCTGGACATCACGCGACTCCACGTCTGCGTGCCCCTCTCGTGGGACAACCTGACGGTGGCTTTCGCCATGCTGGCCACGCTCATGTACGTCACCGCCTCGGTGGTGTACCCCGTCTACTTCCTGGAAGCCGACTGCCCCGACGGGGGCTGCGAGGAGCGGGCCTACCGCATGGCCGTGACCGTGGTCTCCTGCGCCTCGGTCTTCCCTTACGCCGCCGAAGTGTTGATAACTCGCGCCAAGCCGGGCGCGGTGGTGGGCTACATGGCGACCGTCTCCGGTCTACTCAAGGTGGTCCAGGGATTCGTGGCCTGCATTATTTTCGGAGCGCTGGACGATTACGGCCAGTACGACAACTACGTGGCCACCGAGTACTGCGTGGCGGTGTACGCCCTGTGCTTCTCCATCACCGCGCTGGTGGTCATAGTGACCATATCGGGCAGGACGTCGTCCCTGCGCTTCCCCTTCGACCGCTTTGTTATCATCTACGCCTTTGCGGCCGTCATCCTCTACCTCAGCGCCGCGCTGGTGTGGCCCATCTTCAGCTTTGACAAGAAGTACGGCGTGACCCGTCGCCCGGAGCTCTGTCCGCGTGGAGAATGCCCCTGGGACAGCAAGCTGGTGGTGGCCGTCTTCACCGTGGTCAACCTCGTCCTTTACTTTGTTGACCTGATCTACTCGCAGAGGATTCGCTTCGTCGCCAGTGCCGCTGTCTGAATGTCCGTCCCTCCGTCCGTACTTTTTCTCATCCGCGTCTCCTCACGAGGAAAAAAAGCCATGTGGAATGTGGAAAAAAAAAGCCACGGGGGCACGGAGAGAGCGTTCAAACAGACTCCACGCGGGGAGGCCGGGGCGCGGAATCCAACGCCACGCGGGGTGTGTCGAGAGAGCTTTTTCCTGCGCTAGCTGATGCTCCGGTTGTGCCGAGTGCTTGTGTCGTGTGTTTAATAAAGCGCAGATAGCCAAGCTTCCGCTCTCGCTTCTTTGACTAATCCTCCGTCGTTGGGTTTTCCGGCGGTCGGGATGCTGCCTCTCACAGATCAGCCTGGGTATTACAAAAGACTTATCCCAGTCCTGCGTGTTTTCCATCTCTCTCTGTTGCAACGTACCTGTTTCAAGTGACCAAGTTGAATATCGGGCTTTCGCGGATGATCTGCTCACAACTCCTATTTTGGAATCAAATTTCCTGTTGAAATGTAAATTGTGGCCGGCGTCCCATTTTCAGGTCGTCACGCATTTAATCATATTCTAGTTAGTTGACATTGGATCTTGTAAGTTTCCTTGAATAAACCTGTGATTCAGTTCATTTTCGTTCCGAGGCGCCTCCTTCTTCGGGATAGCACATTGCGATGTGACTCTCCAGATTCTCGGCCTTGAGCTTGGATGAGTGCCAATGGAGGTCGACAGGACTCTCCTACGGTCGTCAAGGAAGGTCGCGCTCTAACTTGACATGTTGTCCATTGGCGGCCGCAAGGATGAGCGTCGGCTTCATAGGAGCGGGCGGGTACGCTCGGCTTCCAACGCTCATTCGGTCGTGTTGCGAACGGCGTACGGTGAGCTGATCCGAGGACGTGTTGGGGTGTCATAGCCGCCCACAGGATCACAGCCAGCTCCCCGGAAAGCCATCTCCCCGCAGTGCAGGGACTTCGGGTGGGGAAACCTTTTTCCTCTGAGATTCCTCATCGTTATTGAGTGTTTATGCTCTCAATAACGTCATTGGGCCCACGGGCGAGATAGTTGAATGGCCGGGGATCGCTGCCTGCAGAACGGGACAACCGCTCGCAGTCACTTTCATGTCGCTCGACAATTAACAGTCCTCAGTGTGCCGAACACGTTTGTGGAACATCGGAGGAAGGGCTGGCAATGAGTTCACAGGCTGTCCCCCGCCAACTGCCCGAAGACGGCTGGGAGAGGAGAAACTATTCGGATCATGGATGGATGATTAATTCCAAATCATACAATTGAAAGCCATTACTTTTTACCCCACACATAACAAAAAAAATAAATAAAATGTAAAAATGACTTAATAAAATGTGAACAGTGAGTAAAAAAGTTGGCCTACATCATTGTCCCTATTGCACGATTGTATCTCTTCAGAGCGACTCATGAATGAAGTCACGTGACAAAACGCGATGACGTCCAAACAAGAGAAAAGAAACAAGGAGCGCCAATCCGCGCCGGCTTCCAAATCACAAAGGGCAGACCTCTGAAATGTGTGTTCTTCCTGTTTCGAGAAGCAACTCGGTCAAGTGGGTCCGCCGTTTTGTGCTGAGCCTTTGTGTTTGTTTTTTTACATCGGCTGGGATTAGCCACCTATTGTCAGAGTTGCGATATTTTAGACAGCGGTGTTTGACTTTCAAAGTAAGATAGTTCGCATGTCTTTACACAAACCCTGGGCCCTCGTTTCCGCTTGTGCGGCTTGTTTAATTTTGAAAGCGGAAGTGCCTTGTTTGTGTCTCGTAAGAGTGAGGAAACGCGAGCTAATCTTTTGTGAAAAATGTCCGATTTTTTTTGTTGCTCGGTTTTGGGCACGTCGGCGCCGGGAGAGACGTGACGCCAGGAAGCGTTGGTTAGCTCCGTCATGTTTGCCAGGGGCTGGGGACGGGGGTTCCTTCCCTTGCGTACTGCTTGTTTATTCCGTAGGCGGGGGAGTTTGACACTTTGACGCGCGGAGGAGGGGGGGTGGCGGAATGTCCGAGGTGTTGGGCTAGCTTCAACACATGCGAACCTGTCGCCGCTTCATCACCGCGCCGTCAAAGGGGGATTACAGTATCCCGAAGCGGATCATTCACAAAGCCAAGCCAGGTTGGTGCTCTTTATTCTGCAGCTCGACCGAAATCACCGCTTCATATGCCGTGGCTTCATCGCTCATAATAAGAGGCATTTAAAGACAAGAAAATCGAATCATCTTTTTGTGACGAATCTGCTGCCCCATGGCCCCAAATTGCAAGACGGCGAAACAAAAAGCAGACATCTTTTGTTGTGTCGTTCTTGTCATTTCAATCTGCTGAATCATGTGAAAGGTCCGTTCGGAGAGGCAAGAAAGGGTCGATAAGAGAGCATCAAGTGCTGATGAGCATCATCACTCGGGACTTTGTCTTTCAAGCCTTCGCGCTGCAAGTGGCAATTCGGCGTCAGGCTGTTACATCTCTGTCCGAAATGCACGTTCGGCGATATTCCAAATGTCGCCACGGTCTTGACTTTTCCCCGTTTTTTTTGGTTTCTCCCTCGCTTCCTTCTTCCCTTCACTCGTGAATTCCTTAGCGCAAAGCCACTTTTCAACCTCTCTTCTTTCTCAACTCTTTCTTTGCCTCAGACCAGGCATCTCGTCTCTTTCTTTCTTCTGCGTTTCTTTCTTTCCATCATCCTTCCTTCTTTCCTCATGTCAAATCAGATTTTTTTAAAAAACATTTTTTTGTACGAGCCCAAGACGGAACGCCCCCCCCCCCCCTCCACTGCAAAGAACCAATGTTTGTTCGCCTAATCCTGGCGGTTATGCTTTTTGTCTTTCGTGATGAAATGCAATGGTTCTGTTTTTGCACGGCAGCTGCATGAGAGCTTTGTTTGCTTCATCTCCCCACAATGTTGCTCCATATTTGGACTTATTTTGTGGCATTGCAATCCAGGCGAGAGCATCGGGCCCACTTTAGCCGTCCATTTGTCTTATTTTGATGGGGCCGTTGCTCTCGTTTTCCCCCTCGTGAATGGCGGATGACATTTTCAGGCCATTAGCCTGCATGGAGGCCAGGTCACGAATGATCCGCGAGCGTTTCTCTCTTGAAGTCACCTTGGAAACTGTTGAGCATTTATAGGCCGATTGAAGTCTCCCCCCGTTCTTACTCGCCTTGCTGACTTATTTCGTCATGGCGCGTGTGCGCGGCACATTTCAAACGCTTTTGTTTTCGAAGGCGGGTGCGGGCTGGCTTTGCAATCTAACTCCCCGTTGCCGCCTTCCACGTAACGAGAATAAATGAGGGCCCGAGGAGGAGTCTGCCGTAGCCGAGTGGAGGTGTTTTGCTGGCGCAGATCAGCTCCCAAATGTATCGGAAGTGAAGAAAGGAAGATTCTCCGAGATATGGCTGTATAGGGGCTGTCCCGCATGTTTACCGAGTCTCCCCGTTGCGACACAGCCGATTCAAATGAACGGCTTCAAGCTGATGATCTGATCATTTGAATCAGGTGTGTTGCAATGGGGGAGACTTTTGGAAGCCCCCTCCCCATTCCCCGTCTGCATCGAGGGTGGTGATGAAACCGATGACGAAACGATCTTTCTTTCTTTCCGCAGAGGGTCCGGCGGCGCGGGTGGACGCGGCCCCGGGGCATGACGACTCCAAACAGGGGAAACAAGGCCTTAAAGGTACCAAGCGGCACCGGCGCGCTCTTCCGCCGGAGACCGTTCAGACTCTCCGGGAGATCTGGCTCTTCCCAAGCGTTGTCCGTCTTTCGGGGTGTGAGCGCTCGCTGAATTTTGAGGGGGCGGCGACTTTGCGCGGGTGCTGAAATATGGGCCTCGTTCCGGGTCGAGATTCCGAGTGTGGTGTGGCGCACCTCCAAAACCGTTCAATGCCTACTTTTCCAAAAGATTTCTGCGTGCGCTCTTTCCCTTTTCTCCAGCTGTATGAGAGGGCTGCGCTTGTGGAAGTGCGGGCGGGCGTTCTTTTCAGATGAGAGCAGAGAGGCCACACTGACATTGAGGAGGATGCTATTCGGGCGTTCTGGGGGGGGGGGGGGGGAGCACGGGCGCGTCAGCTCCTGGTGGCTGGTAATGTTGCGAAGGAAATGGAAACAAATGGAAACGTCGTCGCGTTCTTGTTCCGGTTCTCAAGCGCATCCGATCGCCAGCGGGCATCGCTTCTTCGCCGTAGCAAAAGTCCAGCGACTCGCGTGCGCAAGAGCGGTGAGCGCTGACGACAAATTCCCCCCCCGTTGGAGCAGGTGAAGCGGGAGCCGGGAGAAAATGGCACCGGGCTGACGGACGACGAGCTGGTGAGCGTGTCGGTGCGCGAGCTGAACCAGCACCTGCGCGGCCTGACCAAGGAGGAGATCCTGCAGCTGAAGCAGCGGCGGCGCACGCTCAAGAACCGCGGCTACGCCGCCAGCTGCCGCGTCAAGCGCGTCACGCAGAAGGAGGAGCTGGAGAAGCAGAAGGCTCGGCTGCAGCGGGAGGTGGACAAGCTGGCGGCCGAGAACGCCGGCATGAAGGCCGAGCTGGACGCGCTGCGCTCCAAGTACGAGGCGCTGCAGAGCTTGGCCAGGAACGCCGCGCGCAACCCCGCCGCCTGGGCCCCCGCCAAGGTGGCCGCCACCAGCGTCATCACCATCGTCAAATCCAAAAGCCAGGCCGGCTCGTAGGAGCGCAAAGTCGGCCCGCGCTGGCGCCGTTGTTTTCGGCTGCGGCTGTCCTTGATGTTTGTCGGAGGCGGCTCGCTTCCTTTCTCTTTCGCCACCTTTTACCATCCCAAAAGACGCCGGCTCCAGTCCGCTCAAAGAGACCTGAACCGAGACCCCCGCCCTTTCAAACGGTTCCCGGGTGTCTTCAAAACACCGACGCCAAATGGGGAAAAGAGCCCGAGAACCGCCGCCCATTTCCCAAATGAGCACTTGCCAACATGGGCCAGCTTCCCTTGGGACGCCAAGGAAAAAGCAGTCCGGCGTGAAAAGGAACAAAATCGTCTTGGTGTATAATGCTGGCTTTAGGAGGGCCCCCCCACCTCAACCTCAACTCCATTTTTTATTTTTATTTTTTAAAGAATACCTTCTGTTGTTTGTAGAAATATAAGGCGGGGGCCTCATCTCGTGTTCTGTCGCAATTGTACCAAAAGTGGCTTACCATTGAAGCTTTTCCCTCGTGAGCCTGATGTGACGTCTTCTTGAAGTGGCCCGTCTTTGGCGGTGTCGTCGAGCGTATCCGTATCAATGGCGTGCTATTTTGGAAGCCGCTAAACTTAGGTGGCGTAAACGAGGTCAGCTTCTCCTTGTGGATACCGCAACCTCCCGCGCTTCCTCTGAAATTTTGACTTCCCAAGCCAAGGAAAAGAAAAATCGCCAACGGTGGGGTTTCTTTTGTTTTTTTCTTTGATCGAGAGTCATCACTTCAGCTGCCTTGCATGTTTTGGGAGTGTGGGAGGAGGAAAGCGGAGTAGCCGGGAAAAAAGCGCGGCATTCCAAACTGCGTCCAAAGCCGTCTTTGTGACGCAACCGCCGGGGTGTGCGCAGGCCAAGCGTACGTAGCCGCAGTCGGCGTGGATAACGCGGCGTGAAAAAAGGGACCCTTAAATTTACAACAACAAAAAAAAAATCACCCCAAAAACTGTTTACAAAGTGGGAAGAAAAGCTCGTGTTGCTGCAATAAAGACAAAAAGTGTGTGGTTTTGTTTTTGTTTTTTCAAGAGGAAACACTAGTTAACTTTTGTAAGCGTTTTGCTCGCAAGCGGTCTGACCCAGGTCGTCCAACACATTTCGCCACGTCACCTGCAAAAATATGGCGAGCGCATGCCCATCTTCATTGGCTCGTTACCGCCACCAACTGATCTTGACCTTCCACCGCAAGGAAACCAATGCGAGTCGATGGCGGCCAAATGTTGCAAAGTCCACCGGTGCCAAATCCAGGCAGGCTTATCTCATCCGGAGGCGCCGTCCTCGGCCGGCACTTTCCAACGATTCAAAGACGATTGCAATCGATTGCGCTGAAACATTCGATCAAAACTCTACCGACAAAATTGTTTCGATCACGGCGGCTCTTAAAGATGCAACGCAAATCATTCGAACGTCAAAGTGATCTGCAACCAAACGGTATTTCGGAGGCAGTGATAATCGCGCGTACCACTAGAGGGAGCCACACTTTGAGCATGACTGTGGGAGTCTGTGGGCCACTTGCCATATCTTTTTGCCGCCGTCCTGTATTTTGTTTGCGTGTACGAGCGAGGTCCCCGGGACGCTACGCGGCCACCGTCTTTTTTGGAATTGCATTTTTATGTTGCGACTTTTTGGAAGACTGTCTCACGAGCTCCTATTTTCATTCTGCGGTTTATCAACGGATAATCGGAGAGAATAACTAGCGGCACTTGCGCTTCTTTTTTGGGAAACTTTGCACCCAGTTGACTGTGCCGTGATGTCGTTTTTTTCCTCTGTGCGGGGCCCCGTGTTTCAAAGTTGAACAAAAGCGAGTTCTACAAACGTGACGTACGTCGTTTTCTTTCTTTTCTGGATGGATTGTAATAACACACTGCGGTACTTTGTATGAGAACGGTCAATTGTAACTATTTATTAATCAAATTATTATTGTATCTTTTTGCAATCTGTAGATAAGTCCCGTAAATGATCCATGTTCAACTTGAGGTGTCTTCAGGTATTGCTGTACATATTGTCCGTTTGTTTATACAGCTTCTTTTGTTTTCTATAAGATCAATAAAATGTTTGGGGGGGGGGGGGGGGGGAGAGAAAAAAAAAGGACTTCTCCACATTGCTTTTGTCGCACTCGGTGACCCAGTTGCATTGCGGTCGGGCGGATTTATAGGATGGCCCCATCATTTTCCATGGCATCGTTTTTTTTCTCCTTCCATGATCCAAAAAAAGCCACCGGGCGACCCACTTCGGCGAACCTCCGCGGACGCGTTTCTGCCGAGGAAAACGCAAGAGTCATGAAGGATGTCTAGGTGAGTTTGTCCTAGATTAGCCAGTTCGTCGTCACCGCGCACCCCCTTCATGGAGTCGGTCCAAGCCTGCCCCCAACCCCATCCGGGTGCGCTCTCCATGTTGCCTTGCCAAACCATGAAGAGAGATTGGTGGCCACAAATAACAATCGTCTGTTCTTTTGTCAAAAATGTATTGCTCCAACCCTGAACACGGATGAGGGGGCGACGCGTAACCCTCAGCTTGTGCATCCTGGCCGCGTGGCTGCCAGCGGTCGAGTGACGTGCCACAGACTCACAGCGGGTCCAAGTGACAGTTTGAGCTCCCGCAAGGACCGCAGTGTTCATCTTCAACGACTTCCGCCCGCCTGCCTGACCCACTTACCCCCTCCCTTCCCAGCCCCCAACGCCGCGATTCATCCTGACAAAAATGAACCACCGTACTTTGACCAAGTTGTCGAAAGTACATGTTTGATTTCAAACGGAGGGAGTCAAAGTAAAAAGACCAAAATAATCACTCAGTCGATGGCCAAAAAGAAATGAAGATGAAGAATTGACACTCAACGAAACTGTTAGCGCGTGCAATACAGTATCATTCCAAATAGTTGTTCATTTACTTGTTCAACGACTTGGTACCAATAAAGGTCGAGTGTTAAATCGGCTCACCTCTCATGGGTATTTGCCGCCACCTGCTGGCCGTAACATGGAACTGCTACGGTAAAAGTGTTGATTTGAGTTTTTGTTGTCCTCTTGCTGACAAGGCGCTTGCTCTGCGTGCTCGCACCTGAGGCGAGGACTCCACTCAATGTCCCCGAACCCCCCCCCCCCCCCCCCCCCCCCCGCGCACGTACTTTGCGGCGCATCGGAAATAATGAAGATTGCCTTCTTGGGAGCGGCACATCATCGTCCAGACGCGTGATCGTTTCCTCCCGCTTGTCTGAACTGCCGCTGCAATCAGACGCCGGCGGAGACGCCCCGACCCCGGCGGAAGCGGCTCATTAGCCGGGTCACCGAGGCCCTCGGTAAGTGCCACGTCGCCTTTGACGGCAAATGATTTTCCTGCCGGCCCGACTCGGGGATCCGTTGCAAAGATGGCCAAGGAAAGTCGAAGGCTTGCTTGTTTTGAGTGGCTGGAGCTCTACTTTACCAATGACAAAAGGAGAGATGGAATCCTTTCATGCACTTTATTCAAAGGGGTGGGGGGAAAAAACGTCTGCATCGCAGCACGTTCGAGAACACAACTCTCGGAACTAAAATCACTTCCTGCTTCGCGTCCCAGCAATTCTTAAACAACAGAGTATCATTTAGGTATGCTTAAGGTGAAATAATATGATGCGCAAACATCAAATGACAATGACTAATATAACATACGCTTCCACATGTTTTGTGAGGCGGCGTCAGAGTCCCTTGTGGGATCGGCGACGGAGTGACGTTCGCAGGGCCCGTCGGGGACCGACGCGTTCAAGCCGTCGCTTTCCGTCACTCGGGACGTCGGTCGAAGCCGGCGGGCGCCGGAGTCTCGCAACGGCCTGACGCTTTTTTGCCCAAGTTTTCGGGCGCCGCCGCTCGTAGCCATTCGGCCGGATGCCGACGCTCAGGAGCCGCACGTTTGTTTTTTTCCGTTTGTGGCGCGATGGGCTCCGTCCGATACTCGCGTTCTGAAAAACGCCACGGGCGCTCCGGCCGGCGCCCGACTTTGGCGACTCGCACGGTCGGGAATTTGTGACATACTGCCTCCCGGTGGCCGAGGTAGGCGCCCCAAGAGGAGCGGAATGTCAACGGCACGGCGACGCGCCGTTGATGTTCCGTCCAGTGAGATGCCTTTATCCTCCCAAATGTTTTCTTGTCGGCCACGCTAACGAGATGTGCGGTTTCAACGTTACCGCGGACGTGCTTAAGAATAGAAGAAGAGACCCCGGCGTCATTTTTGCGCATCGCGGGTGAGGGCGCGGCCCGCGGCGCCACGCAAACCGGAGGCCATAAAATGCCACCAGGCCAAAGGACGAGTAGTTGTCTTTATTGGACTTCTCGGGTCCCCTCGGGAAGGTACTTTGTATCGGCGACGGGCTCGGACGGCAAACGACGGAATGGCGTCGGCACGATGAGCGCATCGGGGGCGGAGCACAAATACGCAGGATGCGATCGGGACAAGAACGGACACAGAAATGCGCAACATTGAGACGGGGAATCAGAAAGCAAACAAGAGAGCTGCGCACGCGGCGTCGTCCGGGGAGAGGAAGACGTCCGCTCTGCACTTGAGCGTTGTCTCGTGGCCGAAGACCGGTTGGCAACTCGACGGGTTTGGCACCACGTTCCGGATACAGGTGAGCTGCAGAAGAGGGAAAAAAAAAACCCCGCCCGATGCAATCCAGTCAATATTGTTGCTCAGTGCGCCCCCCCCTGCATTTTGGGCTCCTCCACCCGCCACCCCGGCGCCCGCGTCCAGTCGCTCGGACGCGGCGGTCGCCCGTCGATCGCAAAGCAAATCGAGAGCCGCCGGCACGGAGCGAACGTCGGAGCGTTTACGCGTGCTGACGCGCCCAAGTTGAACTTTACAACTCTTTGGCCAAGGATACATCGCGTCAGGCAAAGCACCGACCGTTGTCTTGAGGCTCCAAGGCAGCGCCGGCGTCCGCGGAAGCCGACTCGGCGGCGGCGGCGGCTCCTCGCGGGCCGCTCCTCGGACGAAGGGCGACCTCCGGAGACCGGACAGCAAGCCGGACGCCCTGCCCACCGAGCGGTAGCCGGGAAAGGCCGCCTGCTTGTACCAGGCGGCGGCGGGGCCGCACAGCACCAGGGCGGAGAGAAGCGCGCAGGGCAGGAGCCGCAGCGGGAGCGGGCGGCGGGTGGCCATGTGGAGCTTCGCCTTCAGACGCCGGAGCGCAGCGTCTGGTCCGGTCGCGAGCGAGCGAGGATGCGCTCCGCTGGCCTCTTATAGCCGCCCGGTAATTGCTCTGGTGCGACAGGGGTGGGGGAGTCGCTCGACCCCTCCCCCGCGCGCAGCAAATGTGCCAGCCTGCCCGTTGCGTCGTGCGCCGCAGCCCGCCCCACTTTGCCGTCAGAGGAGGTGCGCGTTCTTCAGATCCCCGAGCCATGGGCAGCAATGGCTTTGGAGGCCGGCGTTAGCTTCCGACGAGCCCGGCGCCGTTCGAACGGGCCGTGCGCAACCGAGATGCGGCCTCGCCGCGGAGAGGAAAGCCTTGCGGGCGTCCTTGGAAAAAAGCGAAGCCCCGATGGCAATGGTGCTCTGCGGCTTGACCTTTCACCCGCGCTACTCCCCGCGCCCCGCCGCAAATACACAACAGCCCTCTCCGGTTGCACTTGATAATATTTATCCTCCGTTTGACCCGCGCGGATCGCGGAGCGGCTCGAGGGGGGGGAGCGACCTTGAGTCCGACGCCGCCCCCTCGGTCCCGAGTGAGTTGAAGCCGAGCCAGATGACTCCTCACCGGGAGTGGGGCTGCTCCGCCGGCGGCTGGTGTGAGCCCGAGCAAAGGGCCCCTCTCTTGCGACGCCTCCTTTCATCTGTCGAGGGCGGTCTGGCTCCACAGAAGCGCAAGCGGTCCCTCTGCGCCTCTGCAAGGTGTCGCCTCTGCAAAGTGATATTTGGAAGTGTCGGAAACCCTCACTTGCCGTCCTCGCAAAACGGCCTCACGTGTCGGCGCTACTCCGTCAGCTGCGGTTGCCGTTGGCGTTTTTGGAGAGGCAAAAGAAGATTTGTCAGTTTTGATCTGGCGTGAATGGCTGCAGCCTTTGTCTTCTCATCGCCGTTGCTTAGACGGCTCCAAAACGGCGACGGCGAAGGCGCCTCGTTTGCATTCGGCTCAATGGACTCGGATCGAAGGCAAAGCGCTGCCGTCGTTTGACCAAGTCTCTCTGTTGGATGTGGAGCCCGGTCACCCGCGTTGAACGAGGAGTCCTCTCGTACGCCGACGCACAAAAATGAGGGCGCAAGTCAAGCGATTGGACGCTTTCCATGTTTTTCTTCCCCTATGGCCAGTTTCTGTGCTCAGCGATCCGCCGAGGCGTCGGCAATGGCGGCGGGGTCAAAAAATAATAATCAACACCCCGGGATTAGGATAATTGGCCAGCAGGAGCGCAACTCCGCCGACCGCGTTCAACTAATCAACTGTCTGGCAAAACAACCCCCCCCCCCCCCCACCTTTATAACAAGCACCATAAGAACACTTGAACAGACGGGAACCATTTGGCCGAATTAAAAAGAGAAATAAACACGGCCTTGTGACAACAGAAGCCCCTCCGCCCGCTTGTTGGCCGCACTCGGGACGGCGCCTGCGGAGTTTTCTGGTGGAGACGGGGGGGCGATGGAGCCGCGCGCTCAAAGTGTCTTTTCCGGACCGCCGTCGTCATTTTCTCTTTTTCAAAAAGCTTTCCCCAATGCCGTTGTTGCCGCGAGATCCCGGTCGGCGCGCTTGTTGACGAAGCTTTCGAAAGAATCGTCTGGACTTTCAACGCGTGTTCCTTCGGCGAAGTCGCAGCAGCCCCGAGCGGGCGGCCGCTCGATTGGCTTTTGATGTGATGGCGGGCCAAGAGAGGGAGCCTCCGAGCCTCCGAGCGCTCAAGAGTCCCATCCCAACTGGCTTTTCTTTTTCAGTGGTCACCTCCGGCAGGGTGATTGTGAAAGCTAACTCCTGCGATGAATTGAGCCCCCCCCCCACCCCAACGATGTCCAGTCTTGAGCTTTTCCGCCGCCTCCCAACTTTGGCGAGCATGATGTGCTGAATGGGAAGCCCCCGTTTCACACGCCAGATAACGACAACGATTTTTTCTCAACGCCGATTGACCCGCGGCCGTCCGTTGTTGCAAATGGTCGTCCCGCGGCGTTTTCTGCTTGGAGCGACGGCGTGCGTTCGCACGAGTGCCTTGATTGCAGGCGCTCCTTTTTCGCACGCCGTCCTTTGTTTTGGGGGCCGTTTGATTCGCATCCAAACTCTGGTCGGCCATCCCAGCGCGGGCCCGTCAATCGGCTTCTTTGTCCGCTTCGTTCATCGGGTCCCGTCCGGCGCCCTTGTGTGCCGTCGCCATGGGGACCGGGGGCCGCGGCGGCCCCTCGCCGTCCAAAGCGTTCGCTTTGGTTGTTGCCGAGGCGGGGGCCCGAGCGGGAGGCCACGCAAGCCTGACGTGGGGACGGTCGGGCCGGTACGCGGCGGCTTTGTCCTCCGAAACGGGAAACCCCCGGGGCCCCGGGCATTGGCTTTTTCTCAAGTGAGCGGGCCCCACCGGTGAGGAAAATGCCCTCCCTTATTTCGGCAGCGCTGGGGACGGCGCAATGAAATCCCCCGTCGCCGGAGATTTGCGTCAGTCGACTTTGCCGCGCAATTTCTTGGGCCTCAGACCGACAGATTCGCTCGCACGCTTGTGCGGCTAGCGCGGGTCCCTTGGGCAGCAAACGCACGAGCGGCCGGGTCTGGAGGACCTGCGCTCCATTGAGGATCCGCAATGACGCCATGGTCCAAGCGCAGCTATTTATACGCGGGCGATAGCGGCCAGTCTTCTTATCGTGCCGTAGCGAGGACCTTTCCGGAGCCGAACGCCGGCTGGACTCGCTCAGGCGGCGTTTCGACGCCGACGGCTTGTTGTGGCAGTTGCCCGCGCCCCCGCCGACGCGCATGGCTTCCGCACAAACAGAGGTTATCTCCCGGCGGACCGAGATCAAGCGCAAGGGGGCGGAAGGGGGCGGAAGGGGGCGGAAGGGGGCGGGCGCTATCGGAAGAGTTCCTGCCGCAAAGATAGCCGCCGCCCGATGCTTTGTACTCCGTATCGTCGGTTGCCGCCGGACCGTTGCCAGCCTCTGATGTCATTTGAGTCGATGTATAAAGCGGGCCTTTCAAATGGCCATCGGCCGACCCCATTTACACCGCATGCCTTTCTGAATTAAAAAAAAAAAGACAAGCGCTGACCGACAACCTGCTTTTCAGTCAGTGTGTGCTTTTGGCTAGCAGAGGCTAGGTGCTTGCTTCAAGCACGCAAGCTGTCATTTTGAATGTGGCGTTCAGTTGCCCCAAGAAACTTTATCACTCTTCGCATCAGCTTGTTGAAATTCATTTGAGTCCGCGATCGACGTTGACTTCATTGAAGGTCCCAACCGCTAACGTCACACTGTCGTTTTGCTTTCGACCTCCATCGGTTGAACCGCTTTTCAGCCGGGTCATGACCCGAATGCTTTTGAAGCCTAAGCCTAACACAGAACTAGATATGATCTTCTGTTGATATCGTTTAAGACTGGTCTTTGTGAAGAAGAAGAAGAAGAAATAGGAAAACAGGTTTAGGAATGTGATATATTGTCAACACCTTTAGCCAATAAGGCTAAAGCTTACCATGGAACGCGGCCCCCCCCCCGGAGCCAGGCTCCAATTTAGAGCAAACCGCAAAGACAACATGAACGCGTGCCACGCTTGAGCGAGAACGCCCCCACCCCCCGCCCCCCCTCAAAAAAAAGAGTCCGATTGTATGGCCCGCAATCACAAGTGCAAATATCCCAAATGGAAAAGAGCCAGCCGTGCATAAACGCCCCTCCCCGACGTGGCTCCGGGGAAACAAAGGATCCCACCGGAGTGCACTGACGCTGGCTTTCAAGCGCTCGCCTGCGCGCCGGGGGCCCGGACGGACTCTCACCGGCCCGTGCGGCAGGCGGAACTGCGATCGGAGCGCCGCGCTCCGATGATGCCCGAGCGGCCTCGTGTCTGCAGACTGCCGATGAACTCCGGGCGACTTGATTTGGACGGAAAGATTCCACACGTGGCCCATTCGCCAGCTCGATGGCTTTGGAGTGGCCCGACTTGATCCGTCCCTCCCTTCGTTGCATCTTCAGAAGCCTATCTGTGCCGGAGCCTCTCCCAGATGACTTTGGGCCAGTAGGTGGCGGCGGACACCCCCAACTAGTCGCGCCCGCGGAAAACCCAGGCCACCTCCGTGAGGTCCGTGTCAAGAGCAACAAGTGAAACGCTGCGAGCGCCTGCTTGGGGTCTCCTGGCGCACATTTGATCCAAGGGACTAAGCTCCGGCAAAGAATCGCTTCCTGACCTGAAGTCGATTTTCCAGCTATCCTCCACTTTGTAAACTCTCCGGATCAGCCAATAAATCCCGAGGGAGGCAGAGGCAGACGGCACGACGGGACAACCGAGGCTTGGTTGTCGGCGCGTGGCGGTTAGTTCCCCAGCAGGAGAATGCAAGCCTTTCTCCACCAGGGGGAGCGAGTCCATGTCGTAGAACACACTCGGACTGCGTTCTGCGGACGGCTTCCCGTGACTCACCGCGCGCTCGCGGCTGTCATCCGGCGCAAGAAAGCCGCCGGCGGTGCGCGGCCCCTGCGGGTGCCTTTCACGGCCCCCGTCGGCGTCACCCAGCCGGCGTTATGAAGTCACAAAAAAGAAGCCCTCCCCCACTTTCCTTGATGCTATTGAACAGGCATCACATCTATCTATTTTTTCCCCTTCGGCCGTCAATTCTTTTTTTGTGGGGGTGAAGGTCACGTTTGACGGGCCCGTGCTGAGGCGTTCTGCCTCACATGCCAGCCATGGAAGTTCTCAGCAGCGCAGCCATGAAATCCAGACCGCCATGCCCCCCCTCCCTTCCTCGCCGCTGATTAGCACACGGACTTCCCAGACGAGGCCGTCACCTCCAATTGTCCCGCGGACAAGGAGCAAAGTCACCGCCGCATGAAAGTGGCATTTGCCCCCCTTCCCCCATTGGTCAAGCGACTCGCCGCCGCTTGACATCGTGCGCCGAGAGGCGACGACCCGGCGCAAGGAACGGATGCTACGTAAACTTCGGCCTCCCCCACCCCGGCCGGCAGCGGCGGCTCTGCGGTTCTGCCACTAGATCGCCTTTCAGGAGGCCCGCAATTTTCAGCGTTCTGCCGACAAGCTCGGCCGGTTGGATTTCAACAAACGGGGGGCTCTGGCCTTTGTGAGGCCATTAAGGCCCCGATCGTTGTTGAGGGCCCCAATCACGGCGCCTCCCCGAGAGTTGGTCTGGCAAAGGGGCTCGGCGTCGACAGGGCTTTTTCTGAATACGTTGCTTTGTTGCGTTTTCAAATCCGAGACGTGGCGGTGAGACCGGAGAGTCTTTTATGGTGTCGTGACATGGAAAAAGGGCTCATCTTTTGTGAATAAAAGTGGACGGACGGTCTGGTTGGCAAGTGCTCACTGTGCCTCGGGAGCCATTGGAAGTTCCCACCGGCACCCCAACGGCGACGAAGCGCACCTACGGAGACGAAAGGAAGCGGCGCGCTCCAAGGCTTCCGCGCCACGCGCAAGGAGCGCGCGTCCACTCAGATGTCGCTGGAGAAGCGCCCGCTCCCAAAGTGCTCAGCCGCTAAACAAATCTGCACTTATTAAATACACAGCCGTCACTCTCCACTAGCCGTGCGTGGCCACGTTTATTTGGACAAAAGTTGCCCCGCTCCACTTAAGTGTCCCAGGCTGACGCCAAGCCACGAACGGCCCCTCCGACGTTGGAAGCGGATTGTTAGCCGGGGGATGCTTTGGCGACGCCGATTCCTCCCGATCCGCGTGGCCCGCCTACGGTCAATGTAGCGTCAGCGAGTGAGGACGACCGCCGTACGTTTGACCCCCGCCCCCTCCCCGGACTGACACGTTCTGTTGATTGACGCGGGGCTTCCGAACGTTGGCGGCAAACGCAGAGCGATGCAAATCAAGCGGGCCTCCCTCCTGACTCTGTATATGGAGGGAAGATGTCAGAGTCAATTCTTGTCCTAGTGGGGCCTTCTCCTCAGAAGAGCAACACCCCCACCTCCCCCCCAACTAAAATCGCAACCTTCTCACGTTGTGTCTTCCAACTTTTGCCTTGAACTTGTGATGGCGTGGCTCGGTCGATGCTAAAGTTGCGACCTCGCTTCTCATACGTTGTTCTTGCAACGCCGCGCCTCCACTCTTGCAAAATGACATTCCAAAAGAATGAGGACCAGCGTAGCCGCGGCTAGCTACATTCCTGATCACTTTATTCTTGTAAAACGCTGCCTGAGCCCGATGTCAAACGTTGGAAGGCCTTTTTAGGGTCACCAAACGCTCCTCGCCCAAGTCGAGCAACGAGTCGGTATCGGCCGCGGGGGTGAGCGTGCGACGGCGAGCGGACTTTCCGAGCCGCGGCTCAATGGGGAATCGGGCGTTCTTTTCGAAGCTGTCCGCGCTTTGTTTCCCGTGGCTTTTGCCATCATTTCCTTTTCCTGGGCATTAGCATGACACAAGCGAGAGGAAAAGAGAGAGAGAGCCCCCGCCCGAATGCTAATATCTGCCGCTGGGCCTTTTGCTTTTGTTGCCCCCGCAGCTGGGCTGGAGGAGAGCGCCTGGATTCCAGCACTACTCCCGCCGGCATAAATCTCGCCGCGCGCGGGCGCCTGCGACAATGGCGGCGGCTCATTCCGCGCCAAGCGCGGACGAGGCAGCGCACAACCAATTTGTTGTCGTGCGTCGTGACGAATCACACGGGGGGTTTTTTGGGTTGTTTGTTTTCCTCCTGGCCCGCCCCCGCGCCCCGGCGGGATGCGGACAGTCGTCATTTAGAATTCCTCGACTCAGACGCCGCTAATTATTCCTTTCAGCTGTGTGGCTATTGTCTCTCGGGGAGAACCAGACAAGATGGTGTCATGTGTCAAACCGGAGACTCGTGTGGAGCGTCGCTAGATGACGTGAGCGCGGCCGTGCAGTCGGCCCTCATTTGTTGTGGGGGGTGGGGGGGCATCGGTGAAAATCAGCATGAAAGCGAGACAGAATAAAACAAGTTTGAAACAGAGACTCTTTCTCTCATCCCACGGATGAGCGCAACTCCGCCGAGGTCTGGTGAGATTCACCAAAGTTTTAGCCAAAGTCCGCTGAGGCCAGTGGAAGTCTTTAGCAAAGTCAAAGTCTTGTCCGAATGCGGAGTGAGATTTGCCGGCCTCTCGGCCCGGGTCTCGTGCCGTTCGCCCATGTCTTTGCCGAGGTCCGGTGGGTTTCGCGCCAGTTCTCCCCACGCGAGGTTTGCAGAAGTCGCAGACAAACTCCTTGGGCGTCTTGTGGACCCCCGCATCCAAATTGCCGTGAGATGCGCGGGGGGTTTTGGCCGTAGAACGGTCGCCTGAGCGGGAGTCTCGGCCAAAGCCGGAAATTTGGGGGTCCGGCTCCAAAGCGGACCGCGCGAGCGCTACGTCGGAACTCCGAGGCGGCCCTCTTTCCGGACCACGCGCCTCGGGACCGACGAGCGCTCGTGTTTCTGAGCGGCGTTCAAAGTAACAAGACCGCCCCGGCTCCCACCAGAAGGCCGTGCGATTACAGGAGGATTACCATAATCCTTGCGTGGAAGCATAACCTCCCTGGAGCCTTTGTGACTCGGCGCAAGACCAAGCCTGCGCAGTTAAGCCATTTTGTTTCGCCGCGCCACCGTTTATTTGCATTACGGCGAGCCGCTCTCGGAGCGGCTCCCCCCGCCGCGGCGGTTCCCCGGGAAACGTGGCGGTCTCGGGGCTCGGATGGCGAGAGCTATTCTGCACGAGAACGACGGGACCTCGAAGCCGGAAACCTTTGTGTGACGCCGGGAACCTTTCAAAACAAAAGCGACACGGCGACTAGCGAGAAGCCGCCGTGGCGCTCGACATCTTTAGCCGCCGCTCCTTCTTGTGACAAAGCGCCAACAGATGCGCGGACCGTTACGTCCGACGCTCGTGCCGCCGAAACCGCGCGGCCTGCGAACTCAACGTCGCACTTGACATCCTCACGCGGTCAAAAATCTTTGAGCCAAAGTTAGGACGGCGGACACGTGAGAGCTAGCGCGTGGGCATGGCGACGGCTCCCCGATTGGCCGACTTCCCGGACAACTTGCGCGGATCCCCCTCGCCCGGAAGGAGAGGCTACCTCAAAAGTCGTGTCGGATTTGGGGAACCCCGGGCCCAAGTTTTGGAGAATTCTCAACCAAAATCTCGTGATTCGAGTTTTGTGAGATTCGAGGAGGTTTTATCCAAAGTCTGCTGAAATCTTGACAAAATACTTTTTCAGGAGTCTAAGATAAAAGTCGGACAGATTTTCAGAATTTTGATGCAAAATTTGCAAAAGCCTCCTTAGAAGTTGCCCGACATCAGTCACAGACACCCCTGCCCCCAAAAGACCTCTCCAAACTTGAATCCAATTGCAAGTCATAAAACTTCTGGCGACGCGTCAAAGTGTCGCCGTCTCCCTCGTCTCCCTCGACGGATCCGTGCGAGTCAATCAATCATGACATGCGCTGAAGTCGGCCGACTTTAAATCGGCGGGGTGCCTCCCCTGCGCCAAAAGGCATCGTAAGCTCCAAACAAGGAGCCGCAGCCTGAAGCAGCTCATCCCTCAGGCCGGCAGGGGCCACTTGTGAAAGGTTGGCACTGCGGGTGGCCACGTTAGCTCTCGGACTGCAAAGCGTTCGGGGAAAGGCACGGTGGCTTTCGGTTGCCGCGGGGCTTGCGATGATCAGCGAGACGGGGACACCCCGGGGGTGGGGGGGGGGCAATTTGGCACGGCAATTTCACTTGGAGGGAGATGGGATTTGGCCAGAGAAACCTCCTTATCGGGGGGGCGTAGAGCCGCTGAAGAAAATCCCCATGTTGCGATCCTTCCACGTCCACGTCATAACCGCTGAAAAGGCAGTCGGCCAAGCTTCAAAAGTCAAACAAAGGTGAGCATTCAACAGAGTACGCATCTCGAAATGGATCCGAGTGTGACGCGGGGCAGACGCGCGGCAAGGAAATTCCCCTTTGTTTGGACAACAAGAAAACGACAGTGGCACGATACATCTGGAGCTTTTGCTTTTTCACACGCGGGTCGGCAGACCCGCATGGGTGTCATGTCCGATTCGCATTTTTCCAACCGATGCCGGACCCGAACCCTTTAGTCATTCGTCAAAGACTTTGAAAAAGGATTCGACGGCTGACCGGGAGCCGGTGTTCACCACCTTGAGCTGGGAGTCACGCCTTCTACTCACAAGCTGAGCTGCGGCGTTGCGACTGAGCCGCAGCTGTTTGACGCTCATCGCAGGGAGTTGGCCCACCAAAAGACCAGGACGGCCATCCGGTCCGCGGCCGCTAAAAGCCTGGCTAAGTTGATCCCGCTCCGCTCGGCGCGGTCGGGACAAGTGTCCTAAGTCGCTCGGAGGCTGTTGTCGTCATTGATTTCATACCATTGTTGCTGAAAGTCAGCTCAGAGACACTTTGGACTTGATGCGGTCTTATCGTTTTGACTCGGCTTCGTACGAGTATGACGCGACGCCAGTATCATTTGGTGGCTGATAAGTGCCTCCGTCCCGTGTCTCCGTCACACACGGAGAGCGCCGTCCATTCGTTCCGCTTCAGAGCCGTGAAGAATGGCATCGGTCGCAGTTTAATGGCGACGGGATTACGGCGCTGTCGTCTCTCGAGCCCGAGGCCGGATGCTCGTCTGCCTCCGCGGTCTCCTCGCTTACCGGCGCCTGTAGGAAAAAAATCTGCATGGGGGGCCGTCGACCGGAGCGGGGGCAGAGGGACCCCCGCTGGGTCTCGTGCTACTTATTGGCATCCATTTGAACCAATTAGCAGGCGGTCAGACCTCCCGTTCTTTGAAAGTGCCCCGAATCACGCTGAGAGCATGAAGGATCCACGTTGGACCGCGGCCGGGGAGAGATCCCCCGCCGGCCCAGCCCCGGAAGGCCCCGGGCACCGCTCAATTTAGCGCCTGCAACACGCAGTGTCCGCATCGTTTTCAAATATACGCGACGATTGACGGAAGCACCCAGTGGACCGACCGACCGACCGACCCCCGTAAAAATAAAATCATGTCTCAAGTCATTCGGCTTCTGTCCTGAGTCAGGAAATCATGATTTCGAAACATGAAGTTGTGTGGCTGGCGAGCGCCTCACGAGTGTTTTCATCGTTTCGTATTTTGGTGAAGGGGGTTGCAGTTGTTCAATGGCAACGGAGCGATAACGCCACGCAGATCTATTGGATGAACGTTTTGCAACTCCCCAACGATTTCGCGAAATACTTTGTTGGAAAGCGCCCCCGCTCACCTCAAGTTCGAATGTCATAACGTGTGCACACAAGACATCATTCATGGTTTCCCGATCCTAATTCCGGCTCAGGAACCGTCCTGCCGTCAAGCGGTTCCTCGCCACGGCGACCGAAACGGCGCTCGGATTTCAAAGCCAGCATTTGAATCGCCTTTGCTAGCGATTGGCCGTCTGTCACGAGACTGTACAAAGCTGAACGTGAATGGAAGGTAGGCGCGGAGGAACGCAGGTCTCTGTCATGATTCTGTTTGTGACCAACAGGTGGCAGCGTAGGGCTCTCCCTGCAGCTGCACACCTGTCGCTCGTTAGGCAATGATTGCTTGAAAAGGACCCCCGGCACAGTGTCGGGTTCGGGTCATTGTTGTGCCTTTGCTGCTGTCGTGTTGGTTCTCAGTCATGTTTCGCTCATGGTTGGTTTTTGCCTCGATCCTGGCTTTGTTTCCTTCTTTGGATTCTTTTTCTTTTCAGCACTTTATTTGTTTCTGCTTGAGTTTGGAATACAATTCTTCAAGTGCTCCTGCCTGCTTTTTGGAGTGGGACAACACTAACTCGTTCCTAAGGACAATCTTTGAACAATTGCGCTCCTTTGGGCATTTGTTGACGACATTTTAGTTCTGCCCGAGGACGTTTTCGTGCTTTGGGATTTGGCTCATCAAAGTCAATTTGGGCTCTCCGTGTAAATTCTGCGTTCATACGGTCAACGTGGACTTTGAGGCTAACGCCGCTTAGTACCTGGACCATGAAGTCGCCCGTTTGTGCTTGAACCGACCCCCTCCGCTGACTTGCAAGGTGACCTCAGCTATCTGTCCTCACTCGCGCAAACGATGGCGGCGGCGGTTCTCACGGCCCCCCCGCCCCCCTCGTTCTTGTCCCCGCATGCCAAGGAAACAAATAGAGTTGCAAATGCGCACTTGTATGGGTCCAAGCGGGAGAGGCCGGCCGGGATGTCGGTCTTGTTCTCCCATTAATTGATGGCCACTTGATCTCAGACGGTGAATCGGGGCCGGTCTCCAGGGCCGCTGGCCGCTCCGGGCGATACGTGTGGGAACCGCCGCGCAGGCCGCCGAGGCGCGCCCGCCAAATGGCCGCTTCCGACTATTCCCCCGGCGCCCCGCCCATTGTTTGGCATGGATCTTCGGTTTCCCTCTCGGATGACCCCGCCGCGCGGGAGCGGGACCAGGACCGCTCTCCTTTGGAAAGATGGACCCTCCCGGCCGGATGGATGGATGGAAAAGCCCGACGGCGGAAGCGGCCGTTCCGACCCGTCTCTCCCTGCGATTCCGGTGGGCGGCTCATGAGTCGGCTGGATGAGGAGGAGGACGATGGGAAATGCCGCGTTTGTCCGCGAGAATGGTCGAGATGAGCGCTTGCGTTTCTGTCATCCGAGCGGAGTCTTGAAGCAAGAACAATGCAAAGAGTGATGGGCCATCCGCACGGGCGCACTCCCGATTGACGAGCCGCTCGCTTTGCTGCCCGCGGACAATGGAAGCAGATGGGCAGATCCTCCAAAAGCGCCACGCGGGCCGCCCGGAGGGAATCGCGTCGTTTCCACCCCGAATGAGACCGGCGGCAGCGACGCACCCCTACGGCGAGCCCTCTCAAAGCAAACGCCAAACAAGGTGTCGGATGATGATTGATCGGCGCGGCGGTTTTGCCCAAATTCGCCCGTCTTCGCCGGCCCACCCCCGCGGGCGCTTCCTACGATCGCAGGCCGCGCCCACCCGTGGCTAATGAGACATTAAGCAAACGTCGGGGAGGAGAAGTTGGGGGAACCGATTGAAAGCAGACGCAGGCTGCCAAACGCAAATGAAAAAGGGGAGATTGAGATCAATACTGAGTGCCAGCCAACAGCGGCTGGGATCAATCAGATGGAGAAGGAGGGGATGCCGTTGCTTTCTTGCTTTTCCCATGGCTCAGGCACGAGAGCGCACCTGGCCTGACAAAGCCCAGGAAGAGAGGAGGAACGACCCCCCCCCCCCCCCAGCCAACCCCCACACCATCACCCTACCCCCAAGCCTCTTCACACACACACACATTTGCACTTCTCGATACGGATGTAAATATGATCAGCAAGGTGGACGACTGGTCAGCGCGTCGAGCGGTGCGGGGTGGGATTGCGCGTCGCAGCCTCCCTGTGTGGAGTTGGCATGTTCTCCCAATGCCTGCCCGCGTGGCTTTTCGCCGGGAAGTCCCCTTTCCTACCGCATTCCAAAAATAGGCGCTCGTGAAACAGTCCCCAGGTGCGATTGTGAGCGAGAACGAATGTTTGTCGGCGTATGCCCAGGCCGGCGACGGGCCGGCAACTGCCCGAAGACGGCTGGCGGGGAAGCGGAGGAGAAAAGGGATGGATGGAGATAGACAGAAGTAGCCCGACATGTTTCTCTTCCGCCTCTTGCCGCAACAGGAGCTTCTCAGTTCCGCCCCCGCCACAGGTGGCCTGTGGCCATTGGCCGTTTTATTCTCGTGGCCGTTGACACGTCACGGAATGAAAAGATGCCGCTCCCTTTTTGGCAGCTTTTATTGAGACGCTTTTTGTGTGGTCTGGGCTCTGGATACGCCCTTCTACAGCAAACTCCAGCAAGGGGGCCTTTTAAAAAACAAATTTGAGTGATATGAACTGCCAAACTGAACTGGAATAATTGGTGAAAAAATGGACTGTGTTGATCAACTATTGGCTTGAACAAATTGACTGATTTAAAAGTTTGCAAACGCCGCCGGCCCGCAACGTTCTATTTACGATGAGCTCTCTGGCGCCCCCACACCTCCCTCCGTTGAAAAAGCCGTTGCAATGCTGGACATTGGCCCTCCCGGCGTCGGCACGAACAAAACGCTGCGACTTCTCACGCTCGCCACCTCCGGAGTGCGCGAGCTGGTTTCAATTTGCGCTCTCAGCAAAGGTAATAAGTTGGGAGATCAATTCTGCCGGGGCTGACGGGAGCTGATTTGGGGGTGGGGCGGTGTACGTTTTGGCTCCCTCCCCTTGATTAGCCCCGGCCCTTAACTTGACTGGCAAAACACAAAGAGCTGGTCTGTTCACCCCGAATGCAGCGTGACCCCACGCCGAGTAGTAAGCTGCGCCCAGATTCCAGCGGGGCTCTTTGCAGAGGATAAATCACCTTTGGTACACCGGCCCACATTCTTGTTTTGCACCCGCCACAGATAGTTTGAAGGAGTCGAGGACATTTTCTTGTCATGAGCAGTACAGTTCTGCCCACTTGTCTTCCTAAAGCGCGGGTGGCAAACTCGAAGCCCGGGAGCCGGCTCGGGCCCGCCGCCTCATTTTACGTGGCCCGCGAAGAGCAACGTTTGCAATTTTGCAAAATTGCATGTTTCTTGCTAAAACACCCAAATTGTCTCAAATCTTGAGATGTTTCAAGCATTTTATTTCAACAACTTTTACTGGCGGCTGAGTTCAAAGCGACGTTATCCAGCAAAAAAAAAAAAAGTGTTTTCAAGTTTGTTTTTAATGTGTGTTTAATCAGATGAGTGGAGAGGCAAGGCAGTAGATGAAGCGTGTTTTCCGGAGACAAGAGCGCCTTGTGCTACGGGCCTCCCCTCCATTGAGAGTCAAGTGGCGGAGTTAAGTCAACCTCACCCCGAGCAAATCTTCATCCACCCGTAACCTTCGCCGACGGCCGTCATGTCGCTAAGCAGCCGTCGGGCGCTCACGCCGAGCAGCTGGAAGTGACTATGGAAGCTTTTTGCTTCCCGCCGCATGATTGGAGGCTCCCCCCGGTAACCTAAGGCACAGGCCAATTACGGCTCATTTAAGACCAAAGCAATTTGGACAGAGTTTTGGGGGGGAAACGGCTGTCGGGCTCCGGTCTCGTTGCTGTCGCCCGACACAAACGAGAGTGGGATATTTTGACAGGTTGCTACCGCAGAGCGCCTCGCTGATACGCCGAGGCGGAGGTGGCGTGCCGCGGCTAATATCCCTGTGTCGAAAGTCGGGGGAGGGTCAGGAAAGGTCTCGTTAGCCCCAGCTCCATGCGGAGACGAAGCGAAACGGCGGGCCTTGGTCCCGCCTGCCCGCCGATGACGGGCTGCGCGTGCACGCGCGTCAAATAAATGGACCCCGGTGGTCGGACTTGGACAACTGGAGACGAGCGGGAGGTCTACCGGAGCGACGGCGTTACCGCCGAAAATATTGCGCGCCGTTCGAACGTCGCCGTGCCAACCGACGAAGACGGGATTCTTCCACTGTCTCTTGGCCATGAAATAAACTTCAAGCGCTGTTGCCATGACTGGCGGCAAGCGCGCAGAATGTCAGGACAGGAAGCAGGTCAGACTGCGAGGCGCGACTGAATGTTTTCAGCTAGGTGCGAGGAAGGCAACGCTGACATCACTGTTGTGGGGACGCGCTCTATTTCGGGCTGCTCTGAGCTCCACCTGGCTCCTGTCTGAGCCACTCGGCAAACCTTATTTGCAGAGTACAACTGGCTTGTGTGTGTGTGTGTGTGTGTGTGCGCGCGTGCGCGCGTGTGTTTATCCAGGTCTGAGGTTGATTTTTCTGTGAGACGAGCAGACTTCCTTCAATCCCTCCCCCCCAAGGCCGCCCTCGCCTTGCCCCTGCGCCACAACTGGAGCGGGGTGACGGCAAAAAACGTCTCCTCCTCACGGCGCGACGCAGGCAGGCTGACGTGCCGGCCGCAAGTCAAAACGCAATCCGTCGTCCCGGGGCCACGCATCGCCGCGCTTGCTCATACGGCACGGAAACAGGAAAGACTCGTCAGGGGTGTCTGACTTGTGGTTTTTGTTTTTCTTGAGAAGTGGTCATTTTTTTCGTCTAAAAACGCCTTACAATACATGGTCGTTTTTTAGCCCAAAAAAATGAGCCCGGCCGTGTTTGCACTGTCACGCCCAAGGCCAAGCGCTCGCACCCAAAACAGAGATTGACACCTTTGCGCTCACTTAACTTTGACCTCCGGCAGGAAAGCTGCCCCCCCCCCCCCCACCCCACCCTCCCAGATGACGGGCCTACCCTTGGACACCGTGCGTCTCCTCAAGGACACATGACAACGCTCATAAATGGACATTTTAAATGCTAATTATCTGCAGCTCAAGTGAAGGTAAACCTTCCGCCTCCTCCTCCGTATTTGCTTCTTGTCAGCCAGCGCCTTCGATTCCATTCCCTTGGCGGGCTGCCCTTGTGATCTTTACCTTGGCGAGAAACGCGCTCCGGTCTTCTTTTCCTTTTTGGGGGGGCTTGGACTTCCTGATCCGTACGCTAACTTGTCAAAGGTTAAGGTTTGAAGGGATGAAGTTCGGGTTTCAAGGCAGGCCGAAGGACTGAAAGATTGCACAATTTGTGTTGGAGCTGGCGATCGTGCTTCAAGTTAGGCTTTCAAGTTGGGGGTCCAGGCAAAAGTTTCACTTTGACAAGTCAGGGTTTTGGAGTAGGCTTTCAAGACAGGTTGAAAGAAGGTTCAAGAAAGGTTCGGGACTCGAGACGAGCTTCGAGCTCTTCCCACATCTTCCTTTTCAGGGGTCCACCATCTGCATTAGAGCAACGGGCCTCAGCGGGTGACTTCAAGCCCGTCGGGGTGCGTTGAAGTGCGTGGAGGTCTCCGTGCTGCAGGCGGTAACTGGAGATTTGTAATTACGGAGCGCGCCAGGCGCCGCCATAAAAGGCTCGACGCGCCTCGATAACCTGCCGGCGCGCTCAATGGCCGATTGTCACGTCTAAAAATGGCTGCCGGCGCTCTATTTTGAAAAGCAAAATGCGTTGGGCCCACGTTAGCCTGGCCGAAGGAAAACGTCGGCGTACGTGATCCATTTGCCTCGCCGGCGCGATGTTGCGTTTTGCCAACGTAAACTGCGCTGCGGCTCGATGGAGGTCGGGCGAGCCCGTCCCTGTCGCCATCCCGATTCGGCGGCCGGCGATCTCGCTCGGTGAGCCGGCATACCTCGGCGGACGGCAAGTCTAATCAAAACCTCTGGCGGCCTTCATAGTCGCGGAAGAACGGAAAGCAAAGCGCTCCGATATTGGATGTCAGGAAACGGCGCGGGACAATTTCCTTCCAGCGTAACGTGAGAACGGCAAAAGCCGGGCTCCCGGAGGTTGGGGGCCACGGCGGCCGGGTCGCCCCAATTAGACGGCGCTTCCCCGCTGAGCCGCGGCCGCTCTGAGCGCAGGAGCGCCCGACGGGGGCGCGAGGAGGAAGCGGAGGAAGCGGCGCGACCGCCACAGTTCTTATTATGCTTGGCGCGGCGGCCGCCCGGCGCGTCTCGGCCGTCCGCGGCCCGCCGCCTCTGATTGTGCTGCAAAGCGACCGGGAGGCCGCAAAATGACAACATCCATTTAGGTGGAGTGCTGAGGGGCGGCCGGCCGTGACTGCCGGCTCACACCGTCTGTACGTGACATGGCCAGCGCCATTTTTCTTTTCCGATTTCAAATGCATTCGGACGCGGCCCGTTTCAAAAACAAACAAGCAAAATGGCCGAGCAACAGCCGAAATATGGCAACTCTTGCCACGGTGATATCCAATGGACGAGAAACAACGACAACTTCTAGAAAAAGGAAACCGCGCTGGAAAATGAAGCTTTTTGTTGCTGGGCAGACTTCGGGAGGGATCAATCAAACAAATCGGTATGTGCCTCTCTTTTTAATAAATGTGTTTTGTTTTTTTTTAATGGCCACATTTTTGGCGATATTACACAGCACGAAAAGGAGTTTTGCGGTTTTCTTGCGGTTGTTGTTCCACGTCTGCTTTGCTAAATGGCATCGGTGTTCGGAGACTGGGTGCAAAGTCGCGCTTGTAAAGCCCTTCAAGTATGCCACCGTTGCGATGGCGTATTAATCCATCGCCAAATCCCCGGCGGACACGCCTCCGGCAACCGGTTTTGCGCCGTTCCCACCGGGTTAGCGTAGCTGCGGGGGGGGGGTGTGACGGCAAAACAGGAAGTCCCGCGTGAGTCTGCCGGGCAAAGGTCAAAAGGCGCGGTGGCGCGGGAAGCGGCGACATCTCATCGCGCTCTCATTTGGGCCGCGTTTGGAGCATGGCGAGCGAGCGCGTGGGAAGAAAGGCTCTTTTCATGGGGCCCTTGCAACAAACCGGGCCCGCTGGAAAAAAAAAGAAAAGAGCGGGCCCAGGTGACGGCAGAGTGAAAGGCGAGAGCTCGCCTGAGAAGACATCGATCACAATGGCTGGCTTGTTTCCAGCGAGCGGCTTATGTTTTCATCGCCGGGCCTTTGTCAACTCTTAATCAGAGCCCAGCGGATTCCGCCGCATTTTATTTTTCAAGATGGACGGCGAGTACCGTGGCGTGTTCGGGAACCTCGGAAAAAGGACGTATGGCCCTTGAAATTGCTCAAGTACTTTTGTCAGAACGCGTTGAAATTTGCCACAGCTCTGTCTTGATCGTCAACACGATTGATTTGTCGCCAGCTCCACAGAGAGCGATTGCAGCCGCCCTCATTCGACTCTTTGGAAACTGAGCTCCAGTCACTGAGCGCAGTCGGGAGGAATAGGCTCGGGGAGCTGTTTGCAAGACAAGACGCAATCATTCGTGTTTTCACTGGATTCAATATTGGCTGGTGGTGAGCGAGAGAGAGAGAGAGAGAGAGAGAGAGAGAGAGAGAGAGAGAGGGAGGGGGGGGGATATCTATTTCACAACGTCTATGTCACTGTCCAAAATGAATGAGCGCTCAGAGAGAGGCATATTTCTTTCCTTCCCATTGCAGGCATGCAACGAAGAAACACGGAAACAAGTTTGGATGGAGACGAGCGGGTGGCCCAAAGCAGGAAGTGCAAGCGGGGGAAACCCCTCCGTTTATTTTTAGACATGGACTCTGTTGCCGACAGTCTCGGTCTCACCTGAAGGTCCAGACGGGAGGGAGAGGCGGGGGGTGACAGAAATGCCAGCGATGGGCTCCCGTTCTTCTGCGTCACCTCACGGTAACGTGACTATGAGGAAGCCATTGATTGGTAAGGGTGGGGGCGGAGGGGGGAATGGCCCGCATCCCGCTTGGGAGGGAAGCCGAGCATCGTCGGGCCATAATTACGGGTCGGGCTCAGCTGACCCGCGGACGTCACACTCCGCTTTGATGTCCTTCCATTGTCATTCGGAAGCGGCGGCTTGGGCCGGGGGGCGGGGAGGGCGTCACCTGACCTCCAGGCACGGAAGCTCGCGCCAAGTCACTCAACGCCGTTCAATGGGGACGGCCCCCGGGCGCTTATTTGGCCGCCATCCGTTTGCAATCCTTTCTGGTCTTTGCCTCGCCGTCGTCCCGCCGCGGGCTCCTGCGTTTCCTTCCTACGAATGAGCGGCTCGGGAGCTACGCTTGAGCGGAAAGGTGGCGGATCGCGGGGGGGCTATCTCCCGAGCGGGCCCCCGAGGAAGGAGGAGATGGACAAGAGGAGATGGCCCCGGGCCACCGTGCCAGCGTCTCGATGGTTCGCGCCCACCGAGTGTTCCAAAAGCCGTTCTCCCGTTTCGCGTCAATGCTGGCAAAAAAAAAAAAGTCTGTTCCCAAAAGCGTTCTCTCCTCATTCCGACTTGCAAAGCCGCTCGGGGCTGCTCGCGATGGGGGAAGTGTGAGACGCTCTTTTGCAGACTCAAGTCCACTTTCAAAACGCGATTGTGGCAACAAGCGCCCTTTGGCCAGGCGCAGGCGTTTGGGCAAACGCTGGCGATCGCTCGCCGTAAGACGCCAAGCTGGCTGGCCTTCTCGCAAGACTAAAACGTGTTTCCATCGCGCCACAAGGAGGGGGCGGGGGGGGGGGGGGTCTGCAGCCGTCGGCTCAGGTGGCGGAAAGTCTCGGGCAGGTGAGATGCCGCTTGAAAATCTTCTCTGCTGGCACAACGTTGGTTGGGATTTGCTTTTCCAATCGGATGCTTCATTTTGTGAGGCGGGGGAAAAAAAACCCACCAAATCTTTGTTCCAGATCTCCATTTTTGTTCCCCAAACAGATGTAGTGCTATTTTGACTCTCTTGCCTCCAAAACATTGCCAATTGGACAGACGGGCCTCCCTCCCAACTGCAAGAAGCTGACATTTTGCCGGCAACCGGCCTCATTCTGATCATGTGGGGCAGGAGCAGAATTTTGGAGCGCCCGCTCGCTCGGACAAAGTTCCGGAAAGGCCACGGAACGGATTCCTACCCGCAGGCGGGCGGGCGGGCGGGCGGCGCACTTGAAGGTCTTCGATGGAATCTCAGGGAGCCGGGAGAGGTGGAAGACATGATTTGCCAGTTTACCCTCAGTGTTTGCCTCGACATTTTAACACCACGGCTCCAAGTGGAGCTGAGAAGTTTCCCAAGACCCGCTCGCTCCGCCGGCGGGCCCCACGCTTGTGGTGAGTCACCAACCCCCCTCCCCAGCCCGCTCTCTCAAGCGGTGGGCCGGGAGTCCTCGGGGGCGGCGCGCATCACAAGGGCGGGTGAGAACGGGACCCCTCTGATGTTCTCCTGTTAGCCGCCGCCGGCTTTGCCGCCTCGCAGCGGGACGGCTCGCCGGGCCAACGCTGCTTCGAGAGAGGAAAATTCTTTCAATTTAAAGTGCAAAAAAACTTTCTGTCAAAATACACAAAATATCGCAGTCGGATTTCAGTAGGTCTGAGTACCGGAATATTTGATAGCCGCAGACCTAGTCGGATGCCACTTGGAGAGAATAACTTCCAAGCTTGCAAAAAAAAACAACAACAACAACAAAAACGATCCCTAATAAGTGTCTTTTGGCGACTGGCGAGAACTTTTGGTGCATTACCGCCAGTGGCCAGAAAGTGGTGGCAACGCAGCAAAAGTGTTTGCCGGCCGTCAAAAGAAAGAGCAAGTGCAAGAAGAAGAAGAAGAAGAACGAGTCGTATTGGTCCTGCAATCCTGAATACACGCGCGCGCGCACACACACACACACACACACACACACACACACACACACACACTCACACACACACACATTGTCAATAAACATTGCAACTTTTTGTTCTAAAAAAAAGTTTTTTCTTTGTTGTCAATGGTTGCGACACCGAATGCACCGCGATGTGTTCAATAAACCACGTGGAGTCGGCCCCTGAGCTCGCTGCCGTTGATTGTCAGGAGCCACGTTCGATATCAAGGCCTTTCGGCAACTGCCCACTTTACGGCCGTGACGTCGCGCCGTCGTGACGTCACCCTGTGGCTATGGTTACACACACACCGTTTGCTCCAGTTTGCGGCATGTTTTTGAACCGTTGCCCCCCCTGTTGGTCAGTGTGAGACGACAGCCGCCGGCGTCGGCTCCACGAAGAGCGAGTCTGACCGCAAGTGGATGAGATGAGTGCGACCCAAAACGTTCACGTTCAGTTGAGCCGACGTTTCATGCCAGGATTTGCACGAGTTTGAAATCCGGGCAAGTATTACACTTTATGGGAGAATATTGGCACACACCCCCACGTCCCCACGCCCAGAAATGATCTCTCGCTACATAAATGTGTGTGTGTGTATACAGTACACTGCATGTTATATATATACCGTATATATATATGATGTTTGGTCTCCAAAGTACCTTTTTGTCGGGTTGCATTTCTCCTTCTATATTAGTGAGCAAAAGAAGACGTTTGGTGTAGATGAGGTTTCAGCCCTCCCTCCCCATGCCGAACGGGAGTCGGCGTTCCGTCCCCGCCTACCACCGCCCTCCCCCCCCCCCCCCCCCGCAATCACTTCCTGGCCCTTGGGATAAATTCTGCGCTCCTCACAACTTGCCAGAGTCGCTCGGCAAGTCACGTTTCCCCAAGCTGAGGAGTAGAAATCCCACTTTGCCCACTTTGCCTTCGCGCCCGACTCAAGAAGGAGCGCCTTGTTTTCTCGTCGAAAGTTTTCGCTGCCGTCGCAAGCGGGATTCGGAGCGCGCGCCCTCGCCGGCAGGCCGCCACCGCGCTCATTCGGGGAGCGCCGCGTAAGGAGACGCGCGTTTTATTCTTCCTTTTTTTTTGTGCCTCCCCCACCCCCCCCGTCAGTCGTTTCGCATGAATCTTCTCGACCCTTACGTGAAAATGAGCGAAGAACAGGACAAGTGTCTCTCCGACGCGCCCAGTCCCAGCATGTCCGAGGGCTCGGCCGGCTCGCCGTGCCCGTCCCATTTCGGCTCCGGCTCCGGCTCCGGTTCGGACGCGGAGAACGGGCGTCCGTCCGACGCGCGCCTCCTGCGCGGCGCCGACTACAAGAAGGAAGGCGACGAGGAGAAGTTTCCCGTGTGCATCCGGGACGCCGTGTCGCAGGTGCTCAAGGGCTACGACTGGACGCTGGTGCCCATGCCGGTGCGCGTCAACGGCTCGAGTAAGAACAAGCCGCACGTCAAGCGGCCCATGAACGCCTTCATGGTTTGGGCTCAGGCCGCGCGCCGCAAGCTGGCCGACCAGTACCCGCACCTGCACAACGCCGAGCTCAGTAAAACTCTGGGCAAACTTTGGAGGTAAAAAAAAAACGTTGTTTTTTCTTTTTTCTTTTTTTTGTCTCGTTTTGTTTGTTTTGGCACGTTTCCGTGGCGTCGCTCCAGCCCGTCACCGTGCGCGCTTTCTCCCCGCCAGGCTGCTCAACGAGGCCGAGAAACGGCCGTTCGTGGAGGAGGCCGAGCGGCTGAGGGTGCAGCACAAGAAGGACCACCCGGACTACAAGTACCAGCCGAGGCGGAGGAAGTCGGCCAAGAACGGCCAGAGCGAGCCCGAGGACGGCGAGCAGACGCACATCTCGCCCAACGCCATCTTCAAGGCTCTGCAGCAGGCCGACTCGCCCGCCTCCAGCATGGGCGAGCTGCATTCCCCCGGAGAGCACTCGGGTAAATGGCAATCCGGAGCCTCGCGGACGTGCGGCGGTTACGCAAACCGGGGCGCTTGTTTTTTCTTTTTTTTTTACGACGCGCAATGTCTCCAGACTAAAAATCGCACTCTTTCCCAATGGAATTGTCATGGCACGTATCTTTACATCTAAGGTGAGACACAAAAAAAAATTAGGGATGAACGTGATTGTTGACTTTCGACCCAAAAAAGTAGCTGTCTGTCATGCAAAGTTACAGTTGCGTCCATTGGGAATGAGCTCAAATAACAGCTGATTGATCCAATTGCGTGTTGGACTTCAATTCCAGCTCTGAGCAAAAAAAAAAAATATTATTGTTAATTTATTATATATAATTATTTTTTTTAATGGATTCAATAAATGCAGAAATAAAATGAATCAATTCATAAGCTAGCTTGCGCTTTGGGGCAATCACTATTTGAATGTAGCGTTTTAAACAGTGCCAAAAAGACAATGGATTGGTTGGAGTTTGCTCTTGAATCCACAATTTCACATCAGTGAAATCGCAAAGCCATCGACAAGCCTTCAACACGTCGCTTCATACTCACTCGGCACCAAGTGGCTTCCCGATGATTTGCTTTGACTTCAACCCGCCAAAAGAGGCACGCCGGGACTCGGTGCCACTTGGAACCCGGGCGAAACGTAGCTTCTTACAGGCGCGCACGCTTTGATGTCGGTCTTTGCGTCGACGCGTGACGCCGCTCCTACTTCCTTGCCGCCGATTCTTTGTTTTCTATGAGGCGAGGCTTCTTGTGGAGTGTGGCGGAGCTGCAGACACCAAAAAACAAAGGGCAATTGGAAAATGGACCCTCGGAATCAAATATTGGCGCACTCGAAAAAGGTGACGCATGGTAGCAATTCTCAAAGAGAGAGAACTCACAAAGTGCTTTCCGTCGGTGACATTGTGCACGTAATAGGCCAGAGTGTGCATTGGTGGCGCAGCGGTGCGGACCCCCCCCCCCTCAAAACCAGAATATGACGCTAACCATCCTTTGCCCGCCGGCAGGTCAGTCCCAGGGCCCGCCCACACCCCCGACCACCCCCAAGACGGACCTCCCCCCCGGCAAGTCGGAGCTGAAGCGCGAGGGCCGCCCTGTTGCGGAGGGTCCGAGCCGCCAGCTCAACATCGACTTTGGCGCCGTGGACATCGGCGAGCTGAGCAGCGAGGTCATCTCCAACATGGGCAGCTTTGACGTGGACGAGTTCGACCAGTACCTGCCGCCCCACAGCCGGGCCGCCGCCCAAGGCGTCTACGCCGGGGGCTACGGCGCGGCCGGCTCCTCGGTGGCCCCCCAGGGGAGCAGCGTCGGGGCCTGGATGTCCAAGCAGCAGCAGCAGCAGCAGCAGCAGCAGGTCTCTCTGAGCACCCTGTCGGGCTCGTCGGCAGGCGAGCCGGCCCAACAGCGAGCCGCTCAGATCAAGACGGAGCAACTCAGCCCCAGTCACTACGGCGAGCAGCAGCAGCAGCAGCAGCAGCAGCAGGGGGGGGCCTCCTCCCCCCAGCACGTGGCCTACGGCTCCTTCAGCCTGCAGCACTACAGCGCCTCCTCGTACCCGGCCGTCAGCAGGGCCCACTATGACTATTCCGAGCAGCAGGCGGGCGCCTACTACTCTCACTCGGCGGCTTCGGGCCAAGGCTCCGGCGGCCTCTACTCCGCCTTCAGCTACATGAGCGCCAGCCAGAGGCCAATGTACACCTCCGTCGCCGACGGCGCCGGGGTGCCGTCGGCGCCGCCCGCCCACAGTCCGCAGCACTGGGAACAGCAGCCCATCTACACCCAGCTGTCCCGGCCGTGAGGACTGGCCCCTGCCTGCGCCGTTCTAAAAAAAAAACACACAAAAAAACCCCCACATTGACACCCCCCCTACCCCCCCTAGTTGCCTCTCTCTGGGGTCACCGATTGCGTCGCGGTCCATTCACCTGAGTTTGGTGCCGGCAGCGTAAGTTGAGTTCCCACTCGGTGGCGGTGCAAACGGTTGTCCGTCTCTTCCATATCTTGCCTGCGACCGGTCCCGGGCGTGGTCCGTCCGGGAAGGTGTCCCGCAGGCCCGAACGGAATATGGAGTTCCAGAACAGAGTGCACGGAAAGGAAGGACGGATGCGTCTCTCCGGATGGGCTCCGGCAGTGCCTTTTTGGAACGCTGATTCTATTTTTCTAGATCTAATGCGAGAATAAATCCTCCGTGAGGACATAGTGCTTGAAATCTATTTTAGTATGTACTGCGTATGTGTTGTGTCGCTCAGCTAATCCGCTGGAAATGTCTTCAAGGAGCAGAAATGCTGGCTAGAATGGGGGGGGGGGGGAACAACCTCGGTGGCCTTGCTTCCGTATTTTGGGGGGGACGGGACGCTGCGATGACAGGTTTGTGTGTGTGTCTGTGTCTGTGTGTGAGTGTGCCCCCCCCCCCCCCCCACCACTGTACATATTTTTATTCCAGCAGAGGACTGACTGGAGCAGGCTTGATCAGAGGGATGGGGAGGGGGAAATGTCTTTATTTATATTCAGAGCATTTGGGCTTTTTCCAACAGCTATTGTGAGCTTTTTAGAATTTTATGACAGGCCGTAGGTTGCGCTCAAAAAGCGTTTTGGTTTTTTTGTTTTGGGGGGGGGGGGCTTCCGTCTGCCTTGATACCGCCGGTGCCTGTCGGCTGCAGGCTCCTTCCGCCGGCATTGCCGCTTCCTGCTCCGAGCAGCCGGCGGGTCCGAGCCCCGGCACCCACTTGTGTCCGCCCGAAAAGGCCTCCTCCGAGCTCTCTTAATTTATTCTTTAGCGTTCGTTCGATTGGAAAAATTAACTCTTTGTTTGCCGCAACCATCTTCGGATTTCGGAGGCTCGTCCGTCGCTGCGGCTTTGCTTTGTGCTCCACATGTGTTTATTTATCGTTTGTAAATGTTCCCATTTGATTCTCCGTGTGTGTACAAATGATTGGAGTCCAAGTGGAACGTCGCCCCGGCTTTCTCACTGTGTGCTTTGTTGCGGGGGCCGCGGGGGGGAGGGACGCAATGCCTTTTTGTCTTTTTTGACATTTGTGTTCCTCCTTTTCTATTCTGTATCACTAGTCCTGATTTGTGTCCTCTCTGTCTCCGTTTAGGTAAACGTGGCGTCGTCTCAAAGAAAGCATATCTTATTTGATTATTTTTATTATTTGATTTGATTTTTTTTGTATCATATTGTTTGCAATAAAAACAAAACACTGTCAACTGTCATTGCCCGCTTTTCATTTCAACGATTTCTACTGGAAGCTTCTTGGCCTCGACGAATCCAGTTACGTCAGGCGGTCACCGTAAAGGCATCCACGACATACGTCGGAAGATTTATGACAGGACGTGTTTACAATGATCAAAATATGGTTTTGTTACGTTTGCTTTTGTTCAAATGCGGGCGAGGTGGTCTTGGGACGATTTAATCGATGGCTTCATTCTGCAACAAACAATTTTCGCTTTAGCTTAGCGTTAGATGGCTCGGGATGGAAAGCAACCGACGAGCGACTCATTGGACGGATGGACCGTCTGCGGTTCTTTACTGGACGAGGTCGACCTTTCCGAGCTTCAGCTGTTGGCAGATGAGCTAGGAAAGCCACTGCCGGGCATCAAGGGCTCGCCTTTGTCTTTTCTCGCTTTGCTTTTTTTCATTACTTTTTGGACTTGGCGTCCATCTTTTCCCAAAGTTGCTGAATGGGTTCGGGGCCCCTCGTACGGACCGCGTTGCTTCCCCACCAAACAGCGGGAGGACATTTGATGAACGTATCCAAGAAGCCATCGGAAACCAGACCAAATTTTTCTTTTCTTTTTTTTTTTTTCTTCAGACGGGCCTTTGGATGGGCAATTTTCCCAGGGCGACCCCATTATTATTCCGCAGAGACGTTGGCCCCCCGCCCCCGACTCCCCCGAGCCCAATGGGTGGTCTTTCTGAAGGCAAAGGGAAGAGGAAAAGAAAGCTAAGAAAAAAAAAGTGATGGATACACCCGCAGAAAGTGGAAAACAATCAAATGGAATGTCAAGTCAAAAAAGATGAAGGGTCAATTTGGAGCAGTGGAGGCAACTCCCCCCGTTCCTCCCCCCCACCTCCCCTCCCCCCTGTATATGGGGCCATTTCCGTTTGGAAAAGGTCCACCGAGGGCCATACGTGTATTGCGCAAGGACTGTTTTCCATGTTGGTGCGGATGCCGGGTTTTCCGGTTCTTTTGGGAACACTTCCTCGGAACTTGTATTTGTGCGGCAAACGAGTCACCAAACGGCTTTCCTCACATATCAAACACGCGGAAATTGTTGCTGGTTAAAAAGTCTCTCCGAGTCGTGGCCTTCTGCCGAAAAGCCCTTTCCGCGGCACGTGATCTTCCTCTGCGTTTCTCCCCCCCCGGCGTCCATCGCCAAAAGCGGCCCGGTTTGTTTTGTGTTGCTGTGACCGACTGGAGTGCTCCGTTGAGGACGCTTTCAATGGACCCCCGCGCCCGAGTTACTTTTCCAAACGGCCCGTAAAAATTCTCCTGGAAGCAAAGGTGGAGGAAAGCGTGCTAAATCAGCCGCCAGTTTCCATGGAAGTTTCACCCTCGGCTCAAGAAGCGTGGCGCGTTTTCTTCAAGCTGCGCGTTAGCGATCGGCGAACGGGCACTTGATGGCATTTGCCAGGAAATCTCGGCCGAGACGCTCCCGACGAGCTTTGCCGGAAACCACCATTGTCAACGGCCGTTGGCCGCCAAAACTAAATGTGGGAAGTGATCTTCCCGGAGCTAGCAAACCTTTGCCCCCGCCGCCATCCATCTTGTGCTCGGCCCCAGGGGGACGCCGCCCGGTGCCAAGTCGCCGTGCCGAGGCCGGGAGCCCCTCCCGCCCCTGCCCCCGCCCCCGCCCCCGCCCGTCTTTGTGCGCCCATGTGCGAGAAAGCTGGCACCGGCGTCCCAAAATGATATTAGCATAATCCCGTTAAGTGTGTCAGAGGCCTCGTGAGCTCCGCAGAAGCCCGTGTGAGAGGAAGGTCGGGGGAAGCCGAAGCGAGAGAAAATGCCCCAGCCGTACTCCAACGTGCACATTTTGACATGGGACACGTATCGACGTGCAAACGTCACAGGTCAGCGCCAATTACTGGGCTTTGGTAAAAGAAATCAATCCATCGATCAATAACGATGCCAAATGAAATGCGCTCCAGCCCAAGCGAGTGGATTTGTCCTTTTAACCCTCCAACGCGAGTGAGGGCGGCAACGGGATGGTCGAGTCACCGTGACTGCGATATTGCCGATGCCGTCGACGTCGAGAGGTTGCGCGACAATCCTCTGCGTTGGGCCCCCGGCGGCGGATGGCGGCGTGGAAAACAACAAAACAAAGAAGCCTGAGCTAAGCTGACATTCCTCATATGGGATCGGGGGCGGCGCCCGGCGGGAGCGTGTTTGTCTTTTTCGAGGCACACGAGTTAGCGCGCGTTCTCACAGTGACGGCGAGAAGGCCGCGCTCGCCGGCCACCGATGTCAAACACGCCGTTGGGTCATTCCGTGCGCAGGCACTCAATCCTTTGCTCCAATAAGTTAATACCTCAACTAACACGTCCAAGTTCAGGGCCAAATGCAAATTCCAGCGTGACAGACGCAGTCCAAGCCGGCAGTAAAAGCAATTAATTACGGGCGCACACAGTGACTCACCCGCATTTTTCACTCTGGTCCGTCACCGTTGCGGCTGCTCTTTTCCTCCTTTAATTATTAACTCGCTCCGACACAAACGGCGCCAGGTCGAGGGGCACGTTTCGATTTCCGTTTGTTTGCAAAAACCACCCATGCTGCCGCACCACGCCGCCTCTCATAGGTCAGTGTGGGTACGGCCACAGACACGGTGTGCCGCGGTGGTCATCTGGAGTTAAGCGCGCGCTCCAAGTGCAGTCAAGGCGTAGCGTCATCACATTTTGTCATTGAGAAAAAAGCCCAAGCCGAGCAAGCGCGCCTTGAAATATGACAGCTCGGGGGCCAGCCATATTGTAGCAATCTCATCCTGCGGTCATTAATCGCATCCTGCTGTTCCGCAGCCCGCCTCGGCGTCACGTCGGACGCATTCCCCCAAGCCCGGTGGGCGTGCCGCACAAAAACGCGGAGAGGCGGTCGCACGACTCCGAGGGCGCTCAATCTCACCGACTGGGCGGGCCCGGGCCTCGTTGGTTCTTGAACGGGAGACCGAGCTGTAAGAGCGGCCGCTGTAAGCCTACGCGGCGCCCGTCCAACGCGCTAAATTGGGAAGGTGGGAGTCAGCCCCCCCCCCCCCCCAACCCCCACCCCGAAAAAGCCCCTCCAAAAGCGCGACGCGGAGCTAGCAACACGCCGTGAAGAGCAACGGCTCCGTTTCAGGCAGAGGCGAGCAGGACCGTCCCCGCAGAGCGCCGAGTCGAGTCACGTGACGGCTCCTCGCCGCCGAGAGAATTCGCTGGCTTTGGGGATGTTTGATCTTGTCACGATCTCTGAGCAGCAGGCTGGAAGCGCTCTTCTCCAGCCCTCGTGATTGATGGCCTCCCCGGCACATTTTCCGCGCCGCTCGTCAAGAGCGCTCTCGGGTTTCTGGCGCCCGGCCGGCAGTTTGTGCTTTCGCACGGACTGAAATCGCAATATCGCACGCCGATCGCGGCGCGGTCGGTTTTTCCGCCTGGTCTGAAAAGCAAAAGCGAGCGACGGTGTGGGACGGCGGGTCAGCGGGGAGCCCTTCCTCCTCTTCCCCAGTCGGGCCACCTTGGCACTTGTCATTCACAATGACAAATGGCGGCGCTGGCTGAAACGCGGGGTGACGTCAGCGCTTCCCTAATGAGGCCGCTCGCAGCGGGAGGATGGAAGAGGAGGGGTCGGGAAGCATCGACGTGAGCGCAGAGAACCAAAAGGAAAGCCGGGGGCCCCCGGCTGGCTCACTCCACATTGGGGAAGCTTTGGACGGCGGGGAGACTTTCAACTCCGTGCCAAGTTGGGCCCGGCCGATCCGGATTTGGGGGGCTTCGGGTGTTCAAGTTCTGGCTCTCGGTGTCAAAATGTTTGCTGAAGGCTCAAACTACCGTGCGGAAATGAAGAATAAGCTTGAAGCTCTAAGCCACGCCCCGTCCCCGACTCTATCGACCCCAAGCCTCGTTTGAACGTCAACCCTCGGCTCACTCGAACACGCTCGCTCAGGCTTGGCCACGCGGCCACTCCAAGGTCGACGGTCAGAACGCAAAGATCCCCGAGTGCTCGCCTTGAGAGAGCGAGCCCAACCAGCAGCGCCGTGCCATGAAGATACACCGCTGCTAGTCCAATGACAGCAAAGGGAAGACTTTGGAGAACCTCTTAGGCCTGCGGCAGGAACGGTGCGGGGGTGGGCTTGATGGATTGGGCGTACTCAGCTGGACATCCGGCAGCCTAAACATGGCCCAAGCCCCCCCCCCACATCCATCACAGTCCAGACCGAAGGGGAACGGCGCTCCAGATGGACGGCGCTGCGCTGCGGAGGGCCACCCGAGCGGAAGTTCCGAGCAGGGCGAAAATGGAACGCCCTCGCGGACCGCCTCACGCAAAGACGGAGGACCAAGCGGGGAGAACATCTTTTGAGACCGCTTCTCGGAACCAGATGGATTTTTCCTCCTACCAACCCAACGGCCAAGCGGACGGACGGACGGATGGGACGATAAACCGGAGAACGACTGGAGAAGCCCAGCGAGTGGCGTCAATGAGATTTCTGTGAACAAAAGTGAAGAGAAAACGGGGCACGATTCGCTTGTTGGGTTTTTATGAGCAAAACACAGACTCGGGGGGAACATGGAGTCACTTGTCTTGCCTTACGTTTGACGAATTGAGCAACGACCGCCTCACCCCTCCCCTTACCAAGTAGTGACATCATCTCAAGTTTCCAGAAAGCTGGCCGGTTGACTTGGCCGCGGCGCAATTTGGGTGGATGAACCCCGACCGGCATCCCTCCGCCGTCGGTTCGGGAAGGATCATTTCGGGCAGAGCGAGGGGAAGGGAAGCGACAAATCCTGCTGGCATCCATCGAATTCACAGCACAGATGTAGGTTGTTTGTCCACAGAAGCGGGCGGACGGACGGACGGAACACTCTTAGGCGAGCAAGTAACCCCAGAGAGAGAGTAGAAACCTCTGAGTGGTTGTTTGGACAAAGGGGGCGCTCCCCGGAGCCGACTTGAATAACCACTTCCCCCGGAATGAAAAGGGATCGCTTCCAGGACACCGCTATCCCCCTGGATGAATTGTCGAGGAGCAGAGCTCGCCCCGCCGCCGGTGACGGTGAAGCTCTGCCAGTGAGTAAGCCGAAGCGGGGCTCGCTCTCCCCGGGGACCCCCGCGCCCCGGCTAATGACAACCAGCCTGTGGCATTCTGCAAAAGTCTCTGCAAAACAAACAAGGACATGACATGCTGTCCCAGAGCCATCTCTTGGCGGGGTGGGGGGGTCGTCGTTTCAACTCAATCGTCTGCCTTTTGGAGGTCAGGTTGATTATGGAGGTACTTCATTTCCAAACATCCAGCCGGGGCCAGCGGGAACTTGACCTCCCTGACTGAAGAGAATACTCTCCGGCGGCCAGCTCACGCTTCTTCTGGACTCGGATTTAGGATCCGCATCACGCCCTGTACCGGGGCACCCCGATCTTGTCTGACATTGTTGCCCCGCTAAACGTGGACAATCGGTGACAAGCGAGCTGCAAAGTGGGCGCCCGTTGCCCCGAGAGACGGCGTCGGGAGGAAGGAAGGGCCAAAGAGGTTCTCGGGGCGGGCCGGCTTCTCAGCAAATTGCCGCCAGGCTCAGGTGCCTGGAACCTTCATTTGGCCTGACAGAACCTGGGCAGCGGAGTGTGTGCCACACACACACACACACACGCACAGAGTTGGATGAAATAATGGCGGTCCAGAAAAGACGGCACGAGACAAAGCCAAGGCGTTCATGGTGTCCATTGTGGTGAAATGGCAGCAAGGCACTTGATCGGGCACAATGGCGCAGGAATAAGCACAAATGATGTTTTCAGCACACAAGCGAGCCCCCACTTTGAGTGTACGCCTGCAAAAAAAACGCTCCGACTCTACACCACCAACTTGGACTTAACGTTGTTCTTGAAATAACTCCAACACCACTCAAACATGCAGCGATCTTCCAAATGACATTTGTTGAAGTGCCTTTGCAAAACTACCTGCGTGGTGAGAATAGAGCTGGGTGCCCCCCCCCCCCCCCCCCGTCCTCACCCCAGCCCAAATGTGAAAGACCTTCCCACATATGACAGTACAAATTAATCAAGATTCCAGACCGTCCGCTGCCTTCATACAACAAAAGGATTCTTCCCCCCCGGCCTCGCCAGGCAATTAAGCTACATGTGGGATGTGTGTTTGCGTGTGTGCACGTTTGCATTTTGCGTGGTACGCGTTCAAGTTTGCTCCGGCAACGATGGGCCGATATGTGGGGCATGGCAGCGAGGCACACTTGCAGGGAGACCAGCGTGTCCAACCACATGTTTGTTTTGACATGCTTGTGGGGGAGGCTGGCGTAAGGGGGGCGGATGAGGGGAGGGTGATCAGCTGTGTGCAAGTTTGTCGTCTTTGGTGGCGGCGGCGGTGGCGCGGGGGGTGGCAGGGACACGTCGGCCCCGCGTGTGGGAACCCCGCGCTCCTCACTTCTCATACATTGTTCTTCCGCTCCTCCAAACCGTCGACGGCACAAAAGAAGCCGGGCCTATTGTGACCCGGGTCGGCTCAGCGAAGGGGCTCGAGGGGCGGGGGATGGGGAGCGGAGCGGAGGGCAGGGAGACCAGTGCCCCCGGTAGATAGGCCGCGTGCAAACGGACCAACGGGTCTGCAAAGGCGCCTCGGTTTGTATTAAGGTTGAATGCCAACAGTCCGCTGCGTGTGCGTGAGCTTTGATTTGGTCTGCGAATTCTGTCTAGCGACGCCTTCTATTGATTTTCCCGCCTAGCAACAAGCGAATGAAAACCTGGGCGGACGCTCCGTTTTGTTTCTCCTTTGCGCCAACGGAATCAGATTTGTGCGCCTTGCCCCGGTATGTCGGCTACCTTAGCTGCGGCGGCGGCGCTCCTTTGTTTTCGGAACATTATGGGACAAAAATGCCTTTGTCAACAAGCCCCTCCCCGTGGGCGCCGATGCCGGAAACACCCCAAAAAGTTGAACCTCCTCAAAGTCTCTGCTGCCGGCCGACGGCTACGCCGAGAGCCTGCGAAGTAGGGTCGGAGCGATGTTCCGTTTTCATTCGAGCGGGCACCACAAAGGAGCCGCTAATGGCCGGGGCCCCCGCCGACCATTGGGATGCAAATGCTGATTAGTTCTTGAATTAAAACATGACAGAGGGCCCGAAAAGGAGCGAAGGGGGCGGAGCCGAGTGGAGCCCGCTCCCTCCCTCCAAGTGACATTCTCACGTCGGCCCCAGACCGGCTATCTGGGGCTCGGGCGGATTTGGCCGCCGGGGTCGCAGGGATTGAGGCCGATCCCGCCGACGCGCCGCCGATGCGCCGTCTCCGACGCTACAGGTGAGAGAGCGTGAGGAGCAGGAGGGCAGCCCTGAGAACGCCCCCGAACCCTTCCCGTTCGTCTGCATCTTTTTGGGGCGGAATCGCCACCCCCTCCTCCCCCCCCGCAGCTTAAGCCTCTGTCTCTTTTTGTCCGCCGGCACAACAGCCTGCGGCATTCCATGGCAGCAAATCTGGCTGTGGTGTCACATGGGAGAGATTAGCCAAACTAAGACCTCAATAGAATGCTCACTTTACTCGCCGCCGCGCCCCCCCAAAAACACCCTGGCGCACCCAATTTAACCGTTCCCTGTCTAGACGGGAGCGCAAAGCCATTCTGATTGGCGTTATGAAGACGTGGACGCCCGCTCACTTTGCGCCGCATTCCCGCCGGCGTTCATGCGCTACCCCGGCGATGAGCCCCACTTCCCACCGCCACTTCCTGCTTCGGGGCGCGTCCAGGCGACCCCCTGCGAAGGGGCAGGAGTGCATCATTGTTGCGGACCCACCTGTGAGAGGTAAAAATCCGTGATGCAGAGAGACCTTTCCATGCACGCCTACGTGCGTAAATAAAAGGCCCTTTTGGGGCCATTTCAACACATTCAAATGTCTTCAACAGCGGCTCCAACGTTTACGCTGGCCAAGAAGACCTGAAGTTCACCGACGCCGGCCCGACCGGGCTAGCCGTACAAATTTCAGGTATAAATGCCTGCCACGTCTGACTGGCAAATATCTGACCGCCGCCTCCCAGCTCATTTGCCTTCCCAAACGGCGAGGACTAGACGGAGCAGATTTCTTGCCCGCTAGCGTACGCGGATGGAGGCAGCGGGCGACCGTAGCGAGGCGGACCACGGTTGTCCTTGACCGTTGGCGCTTTGCTCCTGCGGCGCTAACACGGGCTCAAATCCCCGCGGGGGGGCCGAGGGACGAGTTCCGCGCGGCACGTCCCAAGTCATGCGACGACAAAGAGGCTCTCCGCAATCGATTCCTGACGAGGAAGACGCTCAAAGGCCCAACAGCAGTCTCAGAGGCCCAGTCTAAAGCCAAAGCTTTCGGCTCTTTGCCACGCGCCGTGCGAAAACGGCTTCCGGCTGACCGCATTTCCAATAAACATCCGTCTCAATCCAAATCAGCTGCTCTGAGTCCAAGCGCTGCCATTTGGAGATGCTAAGCTAACGAGGCTAGCGTTCAGGCCACACTTGAGAGCCTTGCGAGTTGACCCGCTTTGCTTGACTTAATCCCGACACGGGGATGGGATTATTCAAAAGGCAATCAATACGTGTGGGTGGCTGCTTGGTTTTCTTTTTTCGTTGCGGTTTTGGATTTGTTTGTTAGTTTTTGTGCCCCCGACGCTGTGGCCATGTCAGCGTTTGGCCCAGAGCAGAACACCCACGGACGCTTCGTGGGCCCGCAATGGCCGACCGGCCCTGCCACTTTTCCAAGCAATCTTGCCACTTGCGAGCCTCTCGTCGTCCTTCGCGGCGTGTTGCGCTAATGTTGGCCAGGAAGAAACCATGGATTGTTGCGGGCTTTTAGAAAAGCACAAAGAACAATGCCCTTGGCGTTTTCCAGCTGTCTCATGTGGTAGCCCTTTTGGCTAATAGCTCCCAGAATTAGTATTCATGAAGAGGGCTCCTCTTACACCCCCCCCCCCCCCTTCGCTTGTTTGCTCACTGCTGTGTTCTCACCGTAAATTTTGGCTCTCCCAGAATGGCGAAAGGTTAAAGAGCCGCTTGTTTTTTGGAGGCCCGCGTGAGCAGACGATGCGCGTAGCCGCTACGCTACACGCAGCGTTTCTCGATGGCCTTATCGATCTCGATAGCGGACAAATGACAAGTTTGAAAGCCGGGCGGCGAGGGGGGCTTTGCCGACTGTTCGGTGGGAGCTCGTTCCAAAGGCAATGACGCGACTCCCCGAACCTTGCCCCGATAGCATCCGACGCGGGCTTCATAACATCCCTGCGCAAACAATGTGGCCGATCTGCTCCCGCGGTTCGCTTCCCGCCGAGTTCCGCCGAGAGGACGTCGCCGTTTGCCACATGGAGACGGGCCTCGCTCGTCATTCTTTTCATTGGCACGACTTCCTATCGGTTGCCAGCACTTCCACTCATCTGCGACGACCTCATTCTGTGGGCGTGTCTGTGTTTGAGTTTGTAGCGGTAGCCGTTGAGCTCATCGGCTTTTTTTTTTGGACCTCTCTGACAGGTGTCCTCAAAGTAGATGAGTAAGTGGATCCGCGGAAGCGTTCATTAAAGAAAACACGGGGCGGTCGCCATGGCGACGGCGGCACTCCACCGCCAGGCCCGCGTTTCCGCCCCGCGTGTGCGAAGGGAGCGCCGTGGCTGCAAACGCGGCGGCGTTTGTCACCACCGAAGCTCGCCTTGACAAGGTCCATAACTCGTCTGACCGCTTTGCAGGAGGCGTGGCCTCCAAATGGGGCATTTCAATTGCACCGACGCATTTCTGCCAGTAGGGAACACCTCCTAAGGGCTCGAGGGCGGCACCTTCTAGGAGCTCGGTTAGGAATGATTCTGCGTCGCGGATTTAGTTTGCCGCCGACATGCAAGGACTGCTGGAGAGCGGGGCGGCGCAAAGCGTACAGTAAATCCCTAAAAGTCTCCGATGGCTTGTGACATGCAAAGCCTCCTGGTGCCTCTGATGCCAAATTTCCTTTGAGAAAGCCAAAAGAGAATGTGACGTGTAGCCACGAGGATCTGGAGCCATTGGACTGGGAGTCATACACGGTGGCCAGATATATAATACCACATGTTCGGCGCATCCGTGACGAGGTGCTCGGATGCTCGGGAGTAACCCCCCCCCCCCCCCAAAAAATCTGATGGAGGAGGAGAGACACGAGAAGCAAACGAGCGGCACGGCCGACAGGCAGTTCCCATGCCGGCTGCCAAGCGCTGGGCCGGGGGGCGCGCGGGGGGTGAACTCGGCGCTCTGCGGCCGAGGTGACGGAGCTGCTCGGCAACCTCGTTGCATCAGCCCCTCCACTTTTGTGGTTTTGTTTGGGACGCCTCAAGAATGCCCCGATGGAGCACGCAGGCGGGCGGGCAGCTCCTCTCGCAAAAAGCGAAAGGAAAAAAAATACCCAAAACAAAACCAGTGGAAGCGGAGACGTCCAAATTCTTGCGGTGGTCTCGTCGGGTCAGCCCCGGTCAGCGAGAAAAGATCCCCCCCCATTTATCCATCCAGTGTCACCGCCTGGGAATCCCGCTGCGCCGGTTTCATGCTCGTCCGCAACGGGGATTACGGACTGCGATCCGCACCAGGGAGGGGCGACTTCAACCATGGACAGAAGTGGATCTTAATGTAGTTGAAACGCTGCCATATTGGGAACCGATCCAGAAAACTACAAAGAAGCACATACTGTCAGTTCTTTTTTTCTCTCTCTTGCATCAATCAATCAATCGATATCTAATTCCCATTCAAAGATGACACCAAAGCACTGAACAGCAAAGCGCCTTGACTCATTTTGTGCACCATTTTTCCCCCCTAATCAACTGGCTTTGCTCTCACAGCAGCGCACGTCATCGCAAATGCCCGAAGGGACTCGCTGGCCCGTCTGAAAGTCGGTCCCTGCCGCATCATCGGAGCGGAAGGACGCCACCGGAGCAATCGGCGACGTTGCGGCGCCGCCTTGGAAAGACTCGCCGCTGGCTTGAGCTGCAACTTTTGGGCCCGAGCGTGGCCATGTTCAAGGGATGCCGTTGCCACCCCCCCCCCCCCAAAAAAAAAAACCAGAGCACTTGCACGCATGCGCCCGCCCCTCAGCGTTCGCGCCAACATCGTCTTGTTTCGGGCCATCCGTCTTTGGGACAGTTTGCCGTTAATCATTTGTAAGCTGTGCACACAAAGTGACGTAAGGGGCCGCATTCCTGCCGTTCAGGCGGTATTGATGGAATGGGAGCGAAAGGCACCCGCGGAAAACTACGTTTGTCTTCCGAGGCATTAAAAAAACTCGACATTTTTGGTGGGAAAAACGGATTTGGTTGAGAACGGAGACGTTGGCAAACCGACGTTTGACTGTATGTGTTGAGAGCGTTGCGACGTGTGGCACGTTCCCATTGAAAAGGACTTTAGGATTCGCAGCATTTTCTTTTCTTTTTCCACAAATGATTGAAAGACAAAATGATGTGGCAGCATATTCTCCTTGAATGAAAAAAAACAAACCAAACCAAATCAAAGCCGAAGCCTAAAATCCAGCGCGACCGCTAGCATCTCCACTCCCGCCCCCATACCCGTCCGGTTCCTAACCCGCCACCCGAGAGGGCGACGCCGCTTCGGGGCCGACGTCGCCTCGACCTCGTCTCCGAGCCTAAGATCACGACAACCCCGGCGATCGACGTGATCCGCCCCGGGTGGCCCATCCGCGGCCGCGAGCATTCCACCAAGAGCGAGTCTTCGGCGGGCCGTCAGACCTGCTCCAACTTGCCCTAACCTGCTCTCAGAAAGGGGAGAGCAAACGCCCGCGCACACGTTTGTGTATCTGCGGCGTCACGTCATCCAAGCGTGCGAGCCTCGGCTGGACGGAGTTGGCCTGAAGCCTTGGCTCAAGGGACACTTTGTTTTGGGACTTTTCTGGGTCCTTCAGGAGGACGCCGGAGAAGTGAAAAGAACTCAAATGAGGCCGCTTCACCTTCCAAGCGCACGTCCGCCATGACATTTGGGATCCCGTTTCTTCTGAAAAGTTAGAAAGTGACTTGGGCAAAAGGCGGCAGAGAATGCAGAGAGGCGACAATTCGCAGCATGACAGAGTGCCGAGCGAAGCCGCGCAAGTCAGGCGAGTCGAGAGCAGGTTCGACGCTTAAGTCGGATGCTGCGAATTGCAGGTGGCGTTGTTGGACGCGGGAGCCGTCCAGTTGTCGTCATCTCTTTGGATGTCCGCCAAGGAGAACGCCCACCGAGCGATTGACGTCCCTCCAACGTTGGCTTTCCATCTGGCGACTCAACCGCGGGCGACCCGACGTCATCCCATTGCCGATCTCTCTCTTGGAGCGCGCCGCCCGCCCCAGGGAAGAGCCAGCTCTTTTCTCCCAAAGACGACCGACCGAGCAAGGCTTCTCTTTCTCACGCCGACACCGACACCGACACCGACACCGCGGCTGCTAAGTGGCGCAGAAAGCCTGGGCATTGTCCAAGGTGTCGAGTTACGGTCACCCGGGGCCACCGCTCCATGGGACAGGTTAGCCGTCGGCCCTCTCAGGAGGATGGCGTCGTCGCATGTGCCGTCGCACGCCATCCCAGTGCCTTCTCAGGGGGGGAGAACGACAAGCGCCACTGAAAAGCGCAAATCGGGATAGCTTTGGATTTTTCGAATCTAAAAGTGATCATCGAGAATTCTTCAGCGCGGTTGGGCCACATTTGCTCTGTCAGCAGCCAGTCAACGCCGGCGGCCTTTGAGGCGGCTTTCTCAGCCGCTATTTCGAATCCGGGAGCGAAGCGGCCCGTCGGGGACGATGATGTCCGGCGCAGGGGGCGGGCTTTGACCGGGGGGAGGGGGGGGAGAGACTTTCCGCGGGGCTTTGATGGGCTACCCCAATTTGCTGCAAGCGTGCGTGTATTTGCTTCCCTCAGTCTGGTCTAGGCTAACATCCACGAGAGAACGATGAATTGAAATTCCAAATGCGCGTCTCAAGGTCAAACTCATATCCACTTCAATGAAAGTAGTCCCCAGCTTTCCGTTTTGTCATGATGTCTATGTTTGGAGTGTGACCCCCCCCACCCACACCAAACTCTCCCACACCGCCTCGCCCAATCCCCACCCCTTGACACTGCCTCTCTGCATTGATGCCCATAATTACCGCTGAATGGATCCGCACATTTCCCATGGATGTCAGCTGTGCCTTTGGCCTGCTCTGGTCCCCCCCCCCCCCCACCCCACCCCCCTCGCACTCTCTCTACTCAATGGGGATTGTTCAGTTAATTCCGTTTTTTTGCGGCCCTCTGAATAGGGATCGGCGGTCGGCATGGAAGGATCACTCGTTCTGTACTTTTTTGGACACATTTATTGGTGCACTTTGCAGCAGAAGTCGTTGCAGAAGCAGGTAACGACCTAAAGCGCACACAAATGCAGCAAAAAAAGAAAAGAAATACCTTTCTGCATCACGATGTAAATAGGGAGCTGACATTAATTCATACTTTTATTTTAACAATATATTTAATGAATACTTTAATCAACCATGATTCACTCTGTATTGTTATCGTCATCATTATTTTGAACGTAAGAAACCAGACATCACAAACATAGCAAGTCGACTCGAAGAAAAGAACGACAATTCCCAAAGGTCCGACCCGGAAGTGGAGCGCCGGCCTGATGAAGCCCGGCTGCAACGCACGTGACTTTGTTCAAACATCCAATTGCGGCCGGACAAACGTGTCAACGATGCAAAAAGGTCATTTATTTATTTCTTTGACAGGTTTTTTTTTTAATCCTTGAAGAAAATATGGGGATACGCCATCGATTGTCGCCTCTGCCGAAAACAAAATCCCAGCGGGAAAAGGGACGGCTCGTTGCTTCTCGCCACAGGCGATCAGATGGGGCCCGCCAATACCCGTGAGGCCAAAAAGCCGGGGCCAAAGCAGCGGCTTTGCAACAAGTCTCGGCCGGGTAATATACGTCCAAGCTCGACGTGACAGCCGCAGCTCCTCCGGGAGCCAGCGCGGTTAACCCTGACATTTTCCCCTCGGATGCGGCTCGGCTTTTTTTCGGGGCGGATCCTTTGGAACCGGCGAGTGAGGTTTGGCTCCCGGCGCGCTCGCAATTACGGCCCCACTAACGAGAGCGAGACCTTGACGTTTGTGTGAACGCGGCGCTGCCCGACTTGACTTTGGAACGTGATGGTCGGACAATCGGTCGCTCAAGCTCGGGGAAGTGCCTGTTGAAAACGGTGATTTTTGCAACAGATTGGAGAAAAAGCTCCCGGGTCCATTTCGTTCTCTGAGCGCCTTGTGAAAAAGTCCTTCCGAAACACAGGCGGCCTCAGCATGCCCTTGAGGCTCGGAGTCAACGGCGTCGAAAGCTTTTCTTTCCACGCACGGATGGCAGGACGTGTCGACATTGTCTGAGCGCAGCTTTTGCTCATTTTGCGTCTTTGGCGCTTTGGCCGTGCCACCGAGGTGAAGGAAAAGACTTTCTCTCTTGCTGTGACTTGCAAACGGGGACTTGAGAGTAGGTTGTTGGGGGGGAGGGGTGCCCACCCCTTCATTTGCGCTCACTCCATCATGTCCCCCGATTGTTTACTTGGCCGACAAAAGGCAAGGCCGGCCGAGCTCATTATGGGATGGGCGGCCGGAAGGTACTGCCAAGCGCCGCCCCGTTTCATGGGACCGTCGCCACGGCGACGCAGCATCCGAGAGGGGGGCTCTGACCGCTCGGGCGTCTTCGGAGGACTTTGGGGAGGGCGGGAGGCATGATGTCATCCCCTGGCACGGAGGGGGCCAATCAAAGCCTGAGAAAATGATGTCACCTTTTGTTGAGCCCTTCCATTCACCGCTATACAAGTGCAGTCAACTGAGAGCTCATCTTTCCCCCATAGTGCACGCGTGCGTGTTTGGGCGTGCGTGGCGGGGCTAATGGGGGGGGGGGGGGGGGCATAAAGATGTCATGAGGTTCGACTTTCAAAATATCCAGCCTCCGAGTGACCCCCCACCTCTTTGTTTTTCCCTCCTTTTCCCCACGTGCCGCCGATCTTGCAGCTGCGTGACATTTTGGATGACTTGAAGGCAACAATTAGCGTGCTTTCAAATCTCCCGCCGCCCTTTTGACTCCTTTGGAGCCCGTTCCTTCCTGCGATAATCCAAGAAGATTCCGTCCCAATGATGACGGAGCGCTAAATTGCAATTGCCACCGGACGCACGATGAGGATACGATCTTTTTTTTGTTTTTGCAGAGCTCTCCATCACTCGGCCTTGACCGGTCACAGCGGTCTAAATAGTGGCCTGGGTCGGCGTACGCCCGAGAAGGGGGCGGATGCCACATCGATGGTGTTTGGGCGGCAGTATGAAAAGCAGACGGCCGGACGGGAAAACGTTCATCCGGGCTCGACGCAGAATAAATCAAACAATGGGTCCGTCCGTCGCGGCAAACTCGTGGCGCATTTGCCGTCTTGGCTTCTCTTTTTTTTTGCGCTGGGTTTCATCACGTCTGAGAAAGGGAATCCTCCCGCCCGTCCTGCCGCGTCGGCGTCCGAGAAGCCGAAGCTGAATCTTGAGGGCGACGCTATCATCATCATGTGTCGGACCCCTCGCCTGGAGAAAACATCTGCTTGATGGCCGCGCGGGTTGCTGCCAGCGTCCAAAGTGAGATCGACTCTTGATCCTAGAAACAAAATACAGAAAATAATGACTGACCAAGGCCTACCCCACAAAAAAAAAAAATCAGTCCAAAAAACCAGCAGATTTTGCTCGTTCTCCGGGTAGATCACGGTTGAGGACGAGCAACGGTCTTTGCTCACGGTCATTTCTGATGTACTTGCACTTATGATCAGAAAAGCGTCGTGCAGCATTCCATTTCTAAAAAGAAGTCAACTCCCCCAAAAAGAGAAACGGACAAAGCGGGAGCTCGATAGCCCGATCGGAAGGAGGCCGCCGCCCGCTTTTCCAGCCGCGACCTTTTGGCCTCCGCCCACGCCTTCTCCCTGGGTTTCCCCTCGGCCTCATCCCGCGCGTCCCAACCTGCCTCGCCGTCTCGGCATATGCAAGTTTTCGGCGTTATTAAGCGACGGCCCCGGCCGGGCGGGCGCGCTCGTCCCCGTCGGCTCCGAGCGTGGCACGTACGCAGGGTGCCCTCCGCGACATGCCGTCATGGCGGCGCTTTGAAGGTGACCGGCGCGGCGGCGGGCAATCGCGGCGCATCTCCCCGCCGCATTCCTGCCGGCGCTGTCTGGACTTGAACTCGCATAGCATCCCGCTGAGGCGAGAGTGCGCGCTATCGATCGGATCGGCCGCCGCGTGGCGCGGGCTACTCGCGCTCGTTTGGAGTCGACAAAGCTCAGTTTATACAGAAGGAGCTTTGCCGGCGGAAGATGACGCGGCGCAACGGCCCGGGAAGTCCTTGAGATCACGTCTCGGCCGCCTGGGAGAAATGAGACAAAGCGCCGATGAATATCGGCTGGCCTGCGCCGACACGTCAACTTTCACGCTTCTCGGCCCGCTCGCTCGCCCCGGGGGTAGGAAAAAAAAAACCAAAACACCTTTGAGATGCGAGTCGGGCTCTTGTTGGAAAGGCACACGCATACGAGCGGCAAGAGGGCGCACCGGGGCCGGTTCCTTCCGCAAAGCTGCGCGCCTCGCCTTCTTGGTCTTGGCCGTCCGGGACCAAAGCGAGAGCCCCACCGGCCAAGACCGCCAGCGCGCGGGGAAAGGCCCCCCCTTTCTTTCCTTCGTCAAAGGCAATCGGAAGGCCCGCGCTCGGCCGGCCGCTATTCGGTGAGCGGCGCGGTGGAATGAGGCGCTTGCAGCGACTTGCTCGGCGTGTCTTTGGCAGGAATGCAAAATGATTCACCTTCCGTTGGGGTTGGCGAGCGCGGGGGGGCGGAAGGCAGACTTTGTCTCCTGGCTTTTGAGAGTCGTAGTCCACTCTCAGAAATAGCAAGGAACCACTGGAGTCTTCCAAACTTGGAGAAGCCAACCCCCCCCCGCCTGGAAACCGGACTTTGAAATTCTCCGAGGAAAGCTCGAAATGGCCAGGCTGGAACTTTCAGCCGCGACAGCATCCCCCCCTGACTCCAAAGGTCTGGACGCCAAGTCGAAGCGCTAACCCTCGCTTGAAAAAAGTCAACGCTGCTCTGGAGAGCGTCCCCGAGCCAATCTTAATGCGGGCCTCACGCGCCCCCACTTCAAATTCAGAGTGAAAGCGAGCTTTTGGGCGCGCCCTTCCCGGCTCGGGCAAGCCGGGACTGCGCGGCGGGCGTTTGCCAACGACTCTCCCTACTGCGTATGTCAGCCGCCGCCTAAAAACATGGCCGCCGTTGACCTTTGCCAAATCCGCAGCGCCGGAGGAAGCACGAGAGCAAACTTCAACCGGGCTCGGCGCCGCGGGGCAACGGGGCAACGTCGGCACCGAGCAAGCAGCAACAATGAAAAGTGCTTATCCGCCAATCGCCGCGGAGAGTTGCCCCCAAGCGCCAATGGGACCCGGCGTCCTCGGAGCCTCGGAGGTCATTGCGTTCCGAGCCCCCGACGAAGACCCGTCAGGATACCGTCAACTCCAAGAAAAGAAAAGCAAGTGGCCAATTTTAGCGTCTGACAAGCCGAGCGACAGTTCTATTGAGCAACAACAGCCCGGGCTTATTATCTTGTCGGCAACAAAATGAAGCCGAGGGATTGTCTGTGGTTTCCCCTTTCGGGCCACGCAGAGGCGGCGAGCGCCGCCGCCCGCAGGAGCTGCCCCTTGTTAGTTTTGGAGGCAAGGTAAACAGCCCCTCCACCATGGTGGGCCCTGCACACAGTAAGCACATGTTTCCCATTGTGGTTAACAGGAAGGCGGAGGGTGTGGGGGGCGGGCTCTGTGCTGGGGGAGCCAGGAGTGGGGTGGAATTCAAATGTAGCGCGAGCCCGAGCCACAATCACGTACACCCCGCGGTGGGATCGCAGCAGCGCCGAGGACGGCCGACGCGGCCCAGTGGGAAGCCTTGCCGGAGTGGGCCGGATTTCAGGGGCGGGGCTTCCGGCTGAAGGCGTACGCGTCGGCTCACTGACAGAGCCGCCTCAGAATGGCCAAAAGGTGTTGAAAGCCAGCGTGACTCTTCAAGGAAGCCGGCTCATCTTCCGTCGTGGAAATTTCCCAAATGGGAAGCGGCATGCGAGCTCACCAGATAATGAGGGGCGGGCGGCTTCGTGCGATGGCACGGCGTTGTTGTGTGACCCAAATCGCCTCCGTTCTGATGGACGGGAGGCCGGATTGGCGCCGGAGCGGGTGAGCTCCACCTAAGTCACACTGGTCGCTGCGTCCCCGCCTGCCAGCAAAAACCAATGCACGGCTAAGCGTGCTCTGATACCGCCCGCCTTGGCGAAGCCAAGCATCCTTTGCCAAAGCGTGATGCAGTTCGGGTTGGGGTCGGCTTGGCTCCGCGCTCACCAGGCAAAGCAAAAAGAAACGGCAGCTGGCCCTGGCTCTCGAGTCGCCCCGTCTGTCAAAAACTCTCGTTCATGGCGCCCGACATCTCCCGACATCCCGCAGAGTCTGCCGTGGACAAAGACGGAGAGCGCAAACAAAACATCTGGTTTGAGCTTTTCGCACCCCCTCCCCCGCCGCCACCTCCCGGTCCAATGGGCCGCATGCAGGTAAGCACACAGGGCACTTTTTGTTCAGGCCAGGGACTGTGACCGCGCAGCCAATTAAAAGGACAATTTCCAAAAGGCAAATAGTGACACGGCCCATTGAGGACGCCGCGCGTGGTGGAGCATGTCTGCCTTTACCGCCAGTCGCCAATTAAGCGACACCCCCGTGTTCACACCTCGGCTGGGAACACTTTGGCTGGAAACTTCTTCCTGGCCCGCCCACCCTGCCCCCCCAAAAAAAAAGTACACCGGGGATGAGGGGCGGCAAAACATTCGTCGTTACCCGGCGCAGCGTTTTCCAACGGAGCAAAACGCATAAGACGGCGACGCTGCGTCGCCCTCCGCGGCTGTCTGGCCGAAGGCCTAGCGCCGCACAAAAGCCATGCGGGGTGCGCCGCAAAAGAAGTCTTTGGGGCGCGGTCCAGGCCGGCAGGGGGTCGGACCCGCGCCGGAGCTTTCTCCTCCATCCATCCGCCCCTAATCCCGGCCGAAAGCCGAGCGGCTCAGGGAAGACCACCCGCTCATCCGACTAAATTGCACTCAGCGAGGGTTGCGCAGGAAATGGAGAAAATGAAAACGGAGGCGTGGAGGGCCAAGAAGCAAAAAAAAAGAAAAGAGGAAATAAATACACGGCTGTGATCTCGGCAAAGAAACAAACAAATTATGTTTCGCCGTCAAAGCGGGCGCGGCCCCCGCGTCCGAAAGGCTTCCTTCCCTTCCATCAGGCCCGGCGAGAGTCGGCCCGCCGGCCTTTCATCTTTGGCCGCACTCGTTCGTCCGCAATTGCCCGTCATTATTCCGAGTAGGAGTCGCGTCGTGACGGACGCCGGCGGTCCCGGCGCTCTCGGGGAGGCGGCTCGTCGAGATAAAAGCTCAGCGGAGGGGCCGCGCGGCGGCCGGACCGCATCATCCCTCCTCATCTCCTGCGCGAGAGGTGCCGCCGACGGGGCTTTCATCACCAACAAAGACCCTACTTGGGCCCCGGCGCCGGGGGTGGCGGCAAAGCCCTCTTGGAATTGCTCTTTATTACTCATCAAACCAAACAAAAAAGAACAAGGTTGCCTTGATCGGGGTCTCAACATGGCTGAAAACTGGCAAGCGAGACAAAATGAAAGCGTCGACGGAAAGACGGAAAGTCTTTCTGATCACGCGTCAAGGAAATTGAAGAGCAAGGCGGCCATTTTGAGTTGAATTCCACGGCTTGTCGCATTTCTACTCGAGGGGACTTGCCCAAATGAGCCCCGGTTCCGAGCGCCTGTCCCACCGTCGGAGGCGGCGGGACGGAACACGCGTGGGGGGGCTTTGAGAACACCGAGCGGCAGCGCTCGTCGGCCGGGGCCGTTTGCCAAAAGTCAGCCGCACGCGACGGGCCGTTTGAAAGACGGCGCGCGGAGCCGACGTGCGGCCGGGGGCTTTGAGCGATCGCGGCCTCCCTCGGCTTAGCGCCCCCCCTCCGCTCCGCCGGTCACGCAGCATCAGCTCCCGTCCCGAGTCCGGACACTGATTTATGGGACGGGAGGATTACGGACAAGCCGGCCGTGAGGACCACCCAGGTGGCGGCGCGGGGGCCAGGCCTCCCGACCGGCCGGCCGGCGTAAGCTAATCGTAGCGGCTTGAAAATGAAGACCGTTCTAGGGGAAAAACCTTCTGGAGCATCGATACGTTTCGATTTGAAAACGGTGCGCCTCGGCCAAAAAGCCAGCCAAGGGAGACGAAAGGCATCGCTGGGCCGGCCGCCAGAAAGGAGCGGCGGCGGGCACGGCCGCGCGGCAAACGCTTTGACTTCTTTCGTTCCGGCTCGAGCGGAACGTCGAAGCGCCTAGCGCCAAAATCCAATTTGACGCTCGCCGTTTGCGCGCAGGATGCGGCCCATGAGAGAAAGGAATCCGGTTGGATTGCAAAATCCACTTTTTCTTTTGTTTGCTTGCCCCCCCTCCCACCACCCCGAACGTGTCCAACCTGGGTGCGCATCTCGTGTGGTCCCAGAAGCCGGCGGCTCACTGAGGATTTCATCACCCGCCGCTGATTCCACACAATCGCAATGTTTAGTGATTCACACGCAGGCCCGGACTGGCCCCACTTGCACTCGGCGCACTTAATAGTTTTCCGATTTTGGTCCGGAGAGAGCGAGACGAGCAAACGCCGAATGAAAGGACGCGGCGGAATCCAACGTGCCACTCGGATCCGCTCGGCGCTAAGATGGGGACGCTTCCTGCTGCGCACGCCGACTTCTCCAGCGGCACAAGTAGGCCACATGTGCCAACGACATGCGCGCGGCGGAGGCCCAAAGTGCAAACAAACAACACTTGCCTGTTGATACGTGCAGACCGTGTTGGGGGGGGGGGGGGGGGTGGTAACGCTTCCGCACAGCCTGTGCAAGAATTGCAAGAAATGACTCGCCGTGCGGGGACAGGCCCGAGGACGGAGTCGGAAAGGAAGCCTTTGCAGATAGCATGGCGGCGAGGCAAATCCTGGCCGCCACCGTGACCGCCGTGTGCCAATTTACGGGGAATGCAGGCGCAAGCGTGACAAGAGTTGCCCCCGACGGCAGGCCGGCCCAACAGCCGCTTCGAGGAGAATTATTACGGCTATTGGAACGGCCAACGTGACATCACAGAGAGACATTGTGAAAAAAAAAAAAACAAGCCACCATCTTCAAAATGGGATAATGCGGGTAATCACTTCTTCACATCCCAACGTTCAGCTCGGCTTTCTTGTTCGTCTCGCCCGCGGGGAACAACCTTCTCTGACAGGCTGACGAGTTTCAGTGAAGGAATGGGAGACGTGGAGTGGTCCGAATGAGCGGCCCCCGTTTCAAACTCGATGACACCAGCGCAAATGCAGCCTCATTGTGCACAAGAAGAAAAGCTCACCCGCTTCAACACTCTATTGTTTTGTCCTCGTCGGGTTTTTTTTCCCCCACGGGCAGCACGGGGAGCGACGGGTTCGCATGTCCACCTCGTGCCGCGCTGAGGCTGCGGGTTCGGTTCCCGCGCAAAGCTCGCATGTTGCCCGTGCGGCTTTTCTCCGGGTACTTCGACTTCCCGCCAGGTTCCAAACGCGTGTGCGGCGGCCGAAGGGAATCCTGGCATTTGGGTGCGACTGCGAGCATGCGTGCACTGTGCCTGCCCGCGGACAAAGATGGCGGCCGTTTTTCCCCGTCGCCAAATGCGGCGCCCGTGAACGCCAGATACGTTTGCGTTGAGCTTGACGATTCGCGTTGAGAGCATCGTGTCGCGCAGCGAGTCTGCCGAAGCCTGCTTTCCCCACACAGTTGAGGAGCGTGGGCACTTTCCGGTCTCCCCCCGTCCCTCTGAGTGGTCGCTGGGAGAAAACAAATTCCTTCCCCGTCGCCGTGGAGATGAGTCAACGGCATGCCGGAAGGGGTAAGCGTGGGGGAGCAGAAGGGGCACGGGCTGGACCGCCGCCATCAACGATTCATCCCAGCATTCGGCCCCCAAACGATGACCAGTCAATTGGGTTGGCGAGAGGGAGGGGGGGCGTTGGGGGCGGCCCCGGCGTGACGCCTGATGAACGCTGCTTAACATGCGGCGCCATATTCAAACGAGGGTGCAAATGTCCCATTTTGAAAGTTGCTGGCGCTCGGAGCCTTTCCTCTCATGCGCATTCGCGGATCGATGGGAAGAAAAGAAAAAAATGAAACGGCTCCTCCCACACATGGATAAAGTGTCATTTGAGGTCGGCCGTCGATGGCCGTGAGCTGGTTTCGGTCTACGTACGCGCGCGTTGAAAAGGTAGCGGGGGCCTTTGACGCGCAGTCATCCAAGAGAGGTAGAAGGTGGAATTTGCTGAGTCATGGCTGAGAACAAAGGACCTGCCCGTGCCAACGGTGGCAAGTCTGGTCCGGTTCTCGGGCGAACGCCACGCGGCTCTCCCGTTGGCCAGCCCGGCGCCGCCGTTGCAGCGGGAGAGCGCGCTTCCTTTCGCGACTCGGCCTCGAAAACACGGCCCGCGTCGGGGATGACGCCCGCCGACGGCGCCGCGGGAAACGTCAGGCAGGTGGAGCCGTGGCGGCGGAGGCGCGCGGTCCCCTCCGGTCTCCGCTTTACGTGGGCTTTTTGGGGGGACTGACGGCTCATGTCAACATCCGCGGGCAGGGGGGCCGAGCGAGGGACGAGGCATCCGGGATGCGCCGGCTCCCTCGCGGCCTTTTCTTCTCAGAGCAAACAAATGGAGTCCAATCCTGGAGCAGATTGCAGTCAACGCCGTAATAGGATTCGCGCATGCCTGTGCCCGCCAACAAAGCGACCTGACTTCCTTGGGGGGGGGGGGGGGGGGGGGGCTCATAAAAGCTGGTGTCACGAGGCGGAAGGGCGGCCTCGCGTGCTCAGTGACGTGCCAAAGCCGTAAAAACAGGACGTTTGCTTAAGAACGGCAGAGGAATGAGGAAGGGGGCCAGTCCCGCCCGTCCGTCAAAGGCGTACCTGTCGAGCGGGATGGCGACGGCCAATCAAAAAGCCTCGTTGACGAGCGCCGCCGTTGCCCTGGCGGGGAGGATGACTGGCAACTTTGCTTCATTGCCAGCGCCACGGCCATTTTGCAGCCATCTGCAGCCATTTCTACGACTTTCTACGTTTTGGTCAGCGTGACACGCAAGTCCCGCCGCCGCGCCATTGTCACGCTTTGCCGACGCCCCCCTCGGACGGCCTCGCTGCGTCCGTGCCGCGTGCATCTTTTTTAATGATGTTTTCCGCAAGCCTTTGGCCCGCTCGTTCTTACGTAACGCTGACAAAACAAGACAACGGCGCCCCGCAAACAAAGGACGGATCGGCCGCTTCCAGTGCATTGGCTGGAAATGCATCAAGTGGGGACCAAGCGGAAAGAGAGAGAAGCGGGGCGAGAATGACGCCCCCCAACCCCCCACCCCCCGGACAGAGCAGCCCTTGGGAGATTTGCATGTGTGTTTTTCAAGAGGGGTGCTCATAAACAACCATGAAAGGGGCCCCTCTATTCAGCCCACCAGCCGAGATGCGCTTCAGTGGGCCCGCCGCCTTTTGTTTTGGCCTTAAACATTAAAAAAAAAAGGGGGGGTGGGTAGATGATCTTGAAATCTCCAAAGCCTTGTGATGCCATTCGTTTGGGGTACCAAAAAAAGAAAAAGGCTTCAGTGTCGCTTGAAGTGATTTAAAAGATGCTGTGTGTGTGTGTGTGTGTGTGTGTCTCTGCCCACAAATCCTGTTTGGGAGCAACCCCAGGCAGGAGAATGGGGGGGGGGGGGCAAAGTGCCAAGGGAGCCATCATTCTATAGTATGCAAAAAAGTTGCTCTCAAGCTCACGAGTGGCGCGGAGGTTAAAACAAAAGGCGGCGAGCATTCTTCCGTCACGTGACGGGGCGGGAGCGGGGGGGGGGGGCATACACTGGCGTAGCGCGCGGGGTCAGGAAGTGCGGCCGACTTCCCACGCCGCCGCGCGACGTGCCGATGCCACGGAAGAAAGCGTGACGCGCTCACGTCCAAGGAGAAAAAGGCCGGCCGGCATCCCGATGAGCCGTCGCCGTGAAAATAAAGCCCAGGTCGGCGCCGCGCATCCAAAGGTGGAAAACGCCGACGTCGCACTGCGGGAGATGCCGGCCTGCGGCGGCCATGGAAACGCCTGACCTTTGACCAAGGAGACGCCTCGGGAGGAGCCCACCGGAGGGGCGGACCTCGGGCGAGTGACAATTGCGCCTGTGGCGGCGGGGGGAGGGACTCACCTCGCGCCACAGCCGATGTCAAGCGTGACGTTTGACCCCGCCGTGACCCCTCCTTGCACAAGCAACGCCGCCGAGTCCCTGCGGAACCGGTCGGTGGCGAAATCGCGCTCGGTTGCGCTTCCCGTCGCCGCGCTCGGGAACGCCGAGGCGCTCGCTGATCCTTGTGCGCGCGGCGGTGCGTCAGTCGCCAGGAATGCGCGCCGCCTCCACCGAGCTGTTGTTGGCGCGCCGACGCTGCCCTGTGGAAATCAGAAAGATGGCCGCTGCAGGCGGGCAAAAGCAAGACCGGGCGGTCGAGTGCACTCGCACTTGAAGAAACTGCCGCTCATCATGCGCTACTCCTACGAGCCATGATGATGATCCAACGGAGATGCTTGGTTCGCATTGGCTTTGGATGGAAGCCCCCCCCCGGAAACCCGGCAATGGCCACCGCGAGGCAAAATGACAGGCTTGCCGTGGCTTTTTCAGGCCGGGCGGAGCCGCAACCAGCGAATTTCACGTGGCCGAGAGCGCCTGGCCGTTGGGGGCTGAATTGTTGGGGTCAGGGGGGGGTGCACAGGTTGTCGGAAGCTGCGGATCAAGCGAAGCGCCCGAGCGATAGCTGCCGCCCGCTCGTGGAGCTCGGGGACGCGCTCCCGTCATTGCGCAACGCCATCCGATTTGCGGCTCTGAGGAGGAGCCGCCGCGGCAAGTTGCGGGCACGACTCGCTCGGAGCGAGAAAAGACAACGGCTTGCCTGTCTGTCTCTCCGAAGGGCCGACGGACGCACCGGCGCGGCTGACGTTGGGTGAGGGTTGTTGTTGTTGTCGGGGTTTTTTTTTTTCTTCCCGTGGTTATTTCCTGGCCACACGCCACAGGAATGCGCATCCTTGTCGAGGCGCGCCGTCATGTTGACAACAGGCGAGCGTTTGTGCTTTTTTTGAATGAGTCCCAAGTACGTGCTCGTCTTCCGCCCAGAAGGACGTTCAAACAAAAGGGGAAGGCCGCTCTCGAGTCTTTGGCGTTTTGACAGGCGGGCCCTCGGGCGCCGCCGTGTCATTTTCGCCAAACGGCCGCCCCCGCCTTCGCGCTGCGCAATCCTCATCGGAATGCCGCGAAGGCGAGCGACGCGCCGTCCCGTGAATTCGGGTGGCTCTCCACTTGCCGTTTGGTGCTTCATTTCTTCCGCTTTCCGCCACCGGTCAAACGCACGTTTGCGAGCGCCGTTGTGGGTGCGAGAAGAAAACTCCGCTAAGTGGAAGTGCTGAAAGATGCGGCCTACGGCCAAACGGCTCTGTCACCTTTTTTTGTGCGGGAGCGAGCGCAGATGTTTGAGTGACTCAACGAAGCGACGTATCCTCGACGTCCCGGCGCAAAGACCTCGCCTGAGCAACGCGTCGGAACGAAAGAGGCCTCGTCTCCGGCTTGAAGCCTCGGACCGGGAGTCGACACGTCGCGGCGCGAACGCTCCCTTCCATTGTGCTCCGCAGATGTCCGCCAAGTGTCGAGTTTCTTTTTTGACGGAAAATGACGGAGGTGGCCAAGCGGGAGCCCGACGCAAGCGGTGGGGAAGGCAGCTGGTTTGAGTTGTCCCCCATGTAGGAAGGGGGCGCGCCAAGGGGAGCGGGAAGCCTCCAATTCTCACTTCCCGCTTCTGCCGGAAAGGTGATCCGCCCGCTGGGGGCCCCCCGCCAAACGCTGCCCTCCGAGCGGACGGGGACGGTGCATTCGGCGCGGGGAGCCCCCGTTGTCGGCCTATCGGCAGCCCGAAGGCCGCGCCGACGTTTCCTCATTAGCCAAATACGTTCAATCACGCCGTCGGGCAGGGACGGGGGGCGGGGGCTCGTGCAGATTTGCAGGAGAATGCTGAGAGATGAGGATGCTGTGTCCAAGCCCTTCATTCCTGGAGGCCCTTCATGCTCACAGCACACCATGGCGGTTGCCGCACGACACGGCGAAGTGCCTTGCCAAAGGGCAAGCCTTCTTCCTTTCCAGAGCGTGGCTGCACTGCGCTTTGAGCGCAAACGGAGGTCAAGACTCAACCGACGACCGGCAGCCAAAACTTGCCATCCTCAATCAAGTATTTCCAATAGCAACGACGGCGGCGGCCGCTCCATCTTCTTGCTGTGAACTGCATTTCAGGCGGAAGCGGGCCCCCCCGCCGAGCGAGGGAGACGATAGGTGAGGCGCGGGCGAGGCACTAATGACAGCCTGTCGCAACTCTCTTAATTGCTTTTGCTGCCCGCGAGCCAAGTCGCTGTCAGTTGAAGCGCTCCCGCCAGGAAGAACTCGGGCTGACCCCAGCGCAGGAAAGATGAGTCACCCGGCTGCGCCGCGGGGTCGCGCTCGGCGCCGCCCCGTCGATCGGAACCGCGTCGCCAGGCGCGCGGCCGACCCTCTCTCGGCGCGGGTTTTCTTTCCCGCCGGCGAAGAAACCCGCGAGTCGGATGACTTTCCACGTCATAAGCCCGCTCGCCCGCGTCTAATCGCCGTAAGCGGATCAGCGGCCGCACGTGTTCGCGTGCGAGATTTTGCCATTTCCGCTCCGCCGCCGGCACGGGCCGGGAACGCAATGGTCGGTGCCGACGGCGGGACACAACTTGGATCCCTGGCCTCAAATCAGCGAGCCTCAAATTCCCTTCAGCGACAAAAAAAACCTTTGGGGACGGACTTTGACGGCTCCGCCCTGAACCGCCTCGCCCGCCGCTCACCAACGAATTGACAAAGGGGCGCCGGCGCTCTGTATTCTCCAGCTCGGTCGAGAAAACGGGCACGCCCGCGCTCGGCCGCCATTTTGGCATCGCCCGGGGAAGAAGCGCAGGGTGGCAGCGGTATCAGTCGATGAAAGCTTCGGAACGTGACGTGCAAATTCAACGCGAGCACGCGGGCGAGCGTCGGCCGTCCGAAAAGTCGACAGAACGCCGGCTGCAAAATGAAGCGCGCGTCAGGCTGAAAAACCAAAACAAAGGCGCATTCCTTTTGTGGCTGATGGCATTTCAAGTCCAAAGGTTATTTGATGTCCGCGTCGGGGAATTTTCCCTCCGCGGCGACCCGCTGTTGACTGGTGAAATTCCCGCACGCGCGGGCTCATTTGTCAGTTGCGGCTATCATCTCGGGCGTGACACCTGGCGTTCGGCAAACAATCCCAAAGTCATCAAGCAAGCGGATCCCGGCGCTGTCGGGACACTCATGTGACGGCCAGATGGCCGCGACGTCCACGGCTCCGAGATAACAACTCAAGTCAAAGCACGCGGCCGATCGCCGCCGAGGCAATCGACGGCTTGGGAATGGCGGCCGATGTCCATCCGATGATGACGATGACGACGGTTCCGCAGCAAAGGGTCCGAAAACCTGAAGAGATGATTGGCCTTCGCAGCTCGTCAATCAACATCCCGAATTAGGATGCGCTTTACGTAGCTTTTCAGACGCTAACAGAGGCTAATCGCTCACGCTTCACCGTAGCAAAAGTGGATTTGCGAGCTTTCAACTGAGCCGGACGCCGGACGCCGCTTTTGAAGCTGGCCCGAGTTCACCGGCCGGCCACGCGTCGCCGGCATCTTGATCCCAGCCCGAGGCCAGACCGACGGGCTCAGTGGTCCGCGCGTGACACACCGGCCCGGGGATAAACACGGCCGTGGCCCGCCCGAGACCCCCTTTATTTACGGACACGTCCAAGTCCGGGACCCGATCGGAGCAATGGAGGGAGCTGGACTAGAAGCCAAGGGCGCTCGTCCGTCGAGCGCGGCGTTCTTATCTGCGCTCCGGTCCAACGATCAAGGAACACCTTTCCCAACGGAAACGCGTCGGTCATTTGCGGCGCCGATTGAAGCCGCGGCCGGCGTCAAACCGCTTGGCGAGCTGCCGTGGGGGGTGGGGGGGTGAGAATTCTAAGAATTCTCATCGCTTGTTTACCTGCAGCGGAGGGAAAAAAAGCCAAGAGGCCGAGTGCAGGTTTTATGAAAGTAGGAGCTTTCATCTTGGGCGCCCTCCGCCATCGTATCAGTTCAATCTGCGTTTTTTTTTTTTTTTACAACCTAACGAACGCAGACTGCAGAACGCCAGACGTCGTAAGGCCTTTTTATGGCGCGCGGGTATCTCCTTTGTGATGGGGCCAAACGTCGGCGCATTGGGGGAGGAGAAGGCGGCCATTCGGTTTGCTGTCAGAACCATGGCACACCATTGCGGCGACATTGAACCCATTTGGGGGGGGGGGTTCACGCTCGCTCCTTTGTCCGACATAGTTGGAGGGCGAGGGGAGAGTTTGATTTCCCAGAGCAATGGCTGTCAAAGGTATGCCGCGCCCATCAGCTCGGAATCCGCCAAGATACCTTTGGTGCCATTTGGAGCGCAAAGGCATTCACTGTTGGGGTGACATTGGAAAAAATGGCCGCCAACCAAAACGCTTCGACGACGAGACGTCGGCCGTTTAGTTGTGGCTTGAAAACGGCCGCCCGCCGACCCCCCAACGGGGCTCCTTCCAACACAACTCCGAGCGCGGGAAAGGCTCGGGCAACGGAAAAAGGAAGTCGGCAGCCAGGAATACGGGACGACGCAAGAAGGAAGATCCTGACAAGCTGAAAGAAGCCAGAAACCAAAAGAAAGCCCGCAAAGCCAGGAAAGCGAGTTTGGCCCAAGGAGAAAAGTCGCTTTGGTGATTGAAGCAAAGCCGTCCTGGAGATGATTAGACAAAAGCATTTGGGAGACGTGTTTTGCCACCAATCATGCAGAAGGCGGAATACACGTGGCCCCCGCCGCTCACATCGCTACCGTGTCGGGCAGCCCGAGGGGCAGGGGGGGGGTTAAGAAGCTGGCTCTCGCCCACCCCCGTCGTTAAAGTCCATAATCCGACAACGGGGAAGTTTGCAAAACGCCTCGCTGGCATTTTCCTTTTCGGCCCGCCTCGAAACGAGACCGAAGCGCCGCCGGCAAATTTCCAGGCGGTCCCTCCCCGCCGCCGTGCGGTGCGACGGTCCATCTGGCCGGCGACTTTCACAAGCGGGCCGCCGTAGCCCGACGGTTTTGTTCGTTTATTTATTTTGGTTTGATTTGGGATTTTGATGGGCCGCGGGTAACAGGCAAAGGCAAACTATCTGAAAACACAGCAACCATCCCCCCCCCCCCTGCAAAAAAAGGAAATGGAGAGCTAGATCTTTTTTTCATTTCTTCTTTTTCGACAACTGGGCAAACCTCGACAAGAGAAGCAGAGCTAAGGGACGAATGAGCGAGCGAGCGAATGCAGAAGCAACATTTCTGCTCAAAAGCGACGTTTAGCGCCTCGTTGTGCAATGCACTTGAAGAAATGCTTGCAAGACAAAGACGCGCGTGCAAATAAACAACGCAACTGGACTTTCAGGTTTGCTCCAACCGAGCTGTAAACAAGGTCAGCTACAGAAAGGTGGAAAATGTGTCGTGCCGATATGCCGTCTTCAGAGCTGCGAGATTCCATCGCATGTGTGCAGCTACAGTGAATAAAAGGAGTGTGAGTGGGGGGGGGGGGGCTGCAAACAAAACCAGCACGATAGAGGAGGTGAAAGCAGAGGACAGTAAACACGTTCTACCGGTACATAAAAGCGCCGTTGTCACCCAATGAAAATGTGCCCCACCTAAGCACGTGACCTTGACGTTTGCCAAGTTTCGACAACAAGCGAGACGCCCGCTTGCTCGCGCACCTGGATGGACGTCCGGCCGAGGAGCGAACGGGCGGGCGAGTGGCCTTTTATGGCGGCGGATCGTCAGCTTTATGCGTTTATGGACTTGGAACGAGGGAGGGGGGGGGGGGGGTTGCAAGAAGCGGGCACGCCCGACTCCAGCGCACTCGAGCTCGGCTGCGCTTGGCTCTTGCCGCACCGCCATCTGGCGGCCAAGGTCGGGAACGGCCGCGGAGCCACGGCAGCGGCCATGCGCGCATCAATTTGGATCGCGGGCTCCCCCCGGTGGGCTTCGCCGCCGCACGCGGGAAGCTTCGTTCGGTCGGACCCCCTTCTCTGCTTTTGCGAAAATTAACCCGACTCCAACTTCTGTGGGATCGGGGGGGAGAGACACAAAGATCCAACCAAACAATAACAGCAATCACGATCGCGATTCGGGAGAGCTGACCCTTTGTGAGGTCATGGCACGACTCTGAATCATTTGAAAAAGAAATCGCGCTCTCTCTCTCTCTCTCTCTCTCTCTCTCTCTCTCTCTCTCGGTGGAATTTGATTCAAGGCTCCACCGTGACCTCTATTGGCGGCGTGAGGGAATTACGCCTCATTTGAGGCGGTGAAACACCTTCTTCAAATAATGGGCTCAAACATCATTTGACAAAAGCGACGCGTTTCTTTTGGCCCTTCAAAATGTCCTCGGGATGCCCCTCGAACCGTCCGCATCACGAGTTGAAAGGATCATTGGATTGTTCCCCTGAAATGAAAGGAAGGGCGACTCAATGTATCTGCCGCGTCGGAGGCAAAGGAAGGGCGGCTCTGGAAAAGGCGCTCGCGAGCCGCTGCCAAGGTTGTCCGCCAGGGCGCAGCAGAGGATAACTTGGAAAAGAGTCGCGCCCGCGCGCCAATCGGCCCGAGTCTCCCGAAGAAGGGTCGCAAGGGGCGTTGTGGGGAGAGGGCGGCGCAGGTGGCAAAGTCCGGTCCTAGAGGGCCGCATGTACCCCCCCCCCGTTGCAACACAGCTGATTCAAATGAACGGGGTCAAGCTGATGATCTGATCATTTGAATCGGGTGTGTTGCAACATGGAGACTTTTGGAAAACTGCGCCCCTCCACGACCTGATTTTGATCCCGGCGGGCTAAGGGGGTGCGCGATCAGCAACAACAACAACAACAAAAAAGGAAAGGATGGCTCTTGGGCAGGCACTCTGGCGACCTTTGGCATGACACAATGCTGGCTTCCGGACAAAGCCATTCCAAAAACCTTTGGAGGCGACGTCATGGGGCTCCCAAAAAAGAAAGCTCAAATCCCAAATATGTCGCTCGCTTCCCGCCCCTGAGCCTAACTCGGCACACATTTCCTCCTCGGACACGCGCAATGAGAACCTTAGCGAAAGGTCACCAAGGCACTTTCCGTAGCGGAAGCCGACCGGGACAACGAAAAGAGCTCGTCGCGCGCACGCGGCCACCTCCAAAACAAAGGTAGCATTTTACTCAGGAGGGGTCAGCGGTCGCCTCCATCAGACGGGGGCTTGTTCTTGCTCCGAGGCCGCTGCCCAATCTCAGACCGGCGGCCAACCCCGTAGAGACAAGCTCCTCATTGTTGATGCCGTAATCATAATGAAGGACGGTTGTCGCGTCCTGCCATGAAAGAGTTGATGCTCGGGAACATTTGTCACGCTTTTAGCCGAGCCGACGGGAGGCAAAACATTGCCGGGGAGAGGCAGAAAAAAGAAAAAGGAAAGAAAACGCGGCCCGTTGAGCCAGTCAAGCAGCGGTTTGCGGAAATTCTTCTCTGCCGCGGTTCGCCGCAAGCCTCTCATATGAGGCCGCGGCGCGAGAAAGCAAATTCCTCAGCGTCGACTGGCCCGGGAGGCCGAGAAAAGCGGCCACCCCGTCCGGCCCGGCTAAAAAACAACTCCGATGAACGGCGAGTGCCAAGAACCTGCCGTCCGAACGCTGCCAGTGCCACGCTACTCCTTGTTTGACTTTCAAGTCTGTTGGCTGGGACAAAAACACAACGGGGCTATCACAGAGCTGGCGCGGCCGAGCAATCGGCCATCGACAAGGTCGGAAGAAAGTGAAGACGACAAAATACAAAAATGCACGCGGGAGACATTTGTGTCCGAATAAGGTCAACCAAAAGCACGCGGCGGCCTTCTCCGCCACTCGCGTAGAGCCAAAAACAAGAAAAAGAAGAAGAAGCGGCAGACAAAGTCCACTTTGTCCGCCCGCCCGGGCGGCGGATGAAGGAATTCTCGCGTGTGCGTCGCGCCGGCTGCTCTGAGCGACTTTGCTTGACACTTGAGCTCCTTTTGTGAGGCGAGCGGCGCGGCGTCAACGTCGGCGGCCACGAGGGTCAATCGGCTCGAGACGCGAGGCCCTCTTACAGAGCGCTGCTCCGTCCCTCCACAACTGACGTCGGTCTTTGGGTCTGGCAAAAGCCAGACGGTCTCCCTGGCGGTGCCCGACGAGGCTTTGCGTTCACCCGAAAGGAGCGGGTGCGCGGGAGGTCACGCCGCCGCCCATTTTACCAACTTGTGAGGGGAGGAGCAGATTTTGCTCAGATCACGGATGCGCCTTCGCTCCGGCGCGTTTTATGGTCTCGGGATGCCGAGCCAACCCACTTCAAACTTCAATATCAACATGGACAGGTAAGGCGAGAAGCGCTCTTGAAGACCCTTTTGGAGGTACAGCGGCTTGTCACTCAAGCGCAAGCCCAAAAGGTGCGCGTTTCCCGGGGGTGCACCTGTCCCCGTTGGACAAGAGAAACCGACCCCAGGCAGCTTCAAACAAATAAAAAGGGCCCTACTTACTGTCCCAATGCCAAGAGAGATGTCCAAATTGCTTGGTGCCGGAAAGCAAGTGTTCTATGGGACATGGAGTGGCTCGTAAAGGAAAACCGCCCCCTCGCCCCCAAAAGGACTGACGGATTTTTCGCTCAAGTGACCATGATCAGATCAGGGCGACACCTGTGCCCCCTTTGACGAAGTCGCGTTAATTGATCGCGTCGTTTCGCCGGCAATCAGACGACAAGAGTCAATTTGCGCGTTTGTGTTTGAGCGAGCCCGAGTCCGAGCATGCAATCGATCGGCTTGCCGCTTGGCGAGCCCGGCCGGCACGACTGACGGAAGCCCACAACATTCGCGAGCGACTTTGGACTTAGTTGACGACAAACGTTCCGTACCTGCTTTGCTCGGGCGATGCTCCTCGAACGGGCGCCAAGGCCAATCCTGCAAATATTCCATTCTTGCGTCCCGCGAGCGTCAACTGTCCCGGCTGTCCCGCGGCTGGAGCGCGACGTCACTCCCTCCGCTGGAAGAGATCCGCCGGGACGCACGCGGCCGTCGTCCTCCCTTCCCTCTTCGTGCACGCGAGGAAGAATTGCACTTGGGACGAGAGGGGGATCCTCGCGACAGACAGCCCTCGAAAAGGAGACAGAGCGTGGGGCGGGGGGGGGGGGGGATCAAATTCCAGCGATCCAAAGAAGCAGCTTTTGTCGGTGCGTATCCAGCGCGGCGGTATTCCAAGTCCGGCTCGCTTCGTCGCACGAACTCGTCTCGCCGACGGCCAGAGCGCGACTGAGCCGCGGTCGCAGGCGCAGCCGAGTGGAAAGCGCAGGCCGGCCGCGCGTGACGCCATCGCGCAAAGCATGGCGGGAAACGTAGTTTGAGCGCGGAAGCCGGCGCCGACTCTCCCGCCTCTCGCCTTTCCGCTGGGGGAAAAGACCGCCGTCGACGCGCAAGGAAAGAGGACGACAGAAGCCTTCCATTTTCCCGAATTTTCCATGTTCCTGAATACACACGGAAGGAAGTCGAGTACAAAGAACATTTGACGTCCCGCCCATCAAAGTTCATCCATCCGTCCATCATCTGAACCGCTTTATCCTCGCAAGGGTCGCGGGGGCGGGGGGGGAGCCGTAGCCCATCCCAGCCGTCTTCGGGCAGTAGGCGGGGGACACCCTGAACCGCTTGCCAGACAGAGACCGACTTCCGTCCTCGCTCACACTCGCACCTCGGGACAATTTGGAGCGTTCAATCAGCCTGCCGCGCATGTTTTTGGAATGCGGGAGGAAAGCCGAGCACCCGGAGAAAAGCCACGCGGGTGCTCCACGCAAACTCCACACGGGTCAAAGCCACGAACGACCTCTGCGCCGCGCTAACCGCTGGACCGCCGGGTCGCCCCATCAAAATGGAAACGATCCCGATCCCACGTAGTGAAACGCGCAATCGGAACAAAATGTAGAATAGAAGGTGATCAAATGAGTTTCTTCTATTGGATGAACTTTTATCCGTTACTTGCGATGACATTCATCGGTTGCCATTCATCGCGGCATTTGCAATTCCGAGCAACTAGCGACGGGATTTCATTCCATGGCGCGAGAAGGTCTTATTTGCCGTTCCGTGTCCGCGCACGGCCTTTGGTGACGCCGAAGCAGGACTCGGAACGTCCTCGGGATGGGTTGCGATCGCAGCGTCACTCATCGGGTGTCGGCGCCAAGGCGGCTCGCGTGCGAGTGAGTCACGACGATCCGCCGCGGGGACGTCGGCGCGTGAACGGATGAAAGAATCTCTGGTCTTGGCCGACTCGCCTTTCATGGTCTTCTCTTTCACTTTCTCACACGTTTGCATTTCGTCTTTGAATGGGCCACATATCCGTCTTCAGACCGCGCGGGACCATCTCTGCTCTCGGGGGGGTGGGGGGGGGGGGGGGCACCTGTGAACCTCACCGTGAGTGGTCCGTAGGTGGCGGGGCCGGAAAAGGAAGTTGCCGGCGCTGTTGCTGGCTGCGCGCGCGGCATTGCGTGACTGCAGCCGGCAATGAAAACACAAAGACATTGTTTTCAGTCATCACTAACCCTTTCCAGAGTAACGGAACAGCATTCCTGTCTCGCATTCCTAAGTCACCGCTGCTGGGTGAAGGCTACCCCCCCCCCCCCCCCCACACCCTCACACCCTCACACACACGCACATACTCTTCAGGAGGGAAAAAGAGGACTAGAGATTGTTATGATCTCCCTCAAGTCAACGATTCATTCTGAAAACAAAGGCCACCTGGGGGGGGGGGTGGATCTCATCTGAAAGCGTGTGTGTGTTTCACCTCCACGCCAGCGCCCGCCTGCATTGAGCTTTGACGCATCAATCGATTCATCGAGTCGCCGACGAGTCACGGAGAATCCTTCTCGCTCGATGGCCAAATTCAGACTTGACTTTTCCCACAGAGACGGCAAAATGTGGGTGCGGCGTGAGCTGGAGCGTTCCTGAACGAAGCCTTTCTCGTGTCTCGTGTCCGGCCAAAGCCAAAGTGGAGAAGAAGCGAGCCCAGGACAAATGGCGCCGGTGGTACGCTGGCACCTGGATGTGCTCTCTGACCACCTCCGACACAAGCGCTCCATTCGAGGACGCCGCCAACAAATGTTGCATTCTGTGGCCGCAACCAGTGCAAAGGCCCAAAGAGATGGACAGCGGACATTTTTTGCCCATTCCAAATCAGTTTTTCACAAGGAGAGAGCAGGACGGCCTGGACGAGGACCCCTGGCGCAAAAGCCCGCGACCTCCGTCTTCCTTCCACGGAAATTCAAGACATTGTGCGGGCCTTGATTTCCTGCCGACAGGAGCCGAGTGGCCTCCTTCGGTGCTCGGCGGGACACGGATGGGACGGCTTATTGAGGTTCCGTGATTGTTCTTTCTGGGAGGAGGGAAGCACTTTGAAGGAGATGGGACCTTCCCGCGCTCAAAGTCGGAATCCCCACGTCGCTCCGTTCCGTCGACGGGGGACGATGGCGGCAATTGTTGGCTGCGGCTTTCAAATGGCAAAAAGACGGCGGCTCGTTCTCGGAGGAGGAAATAATCGTTTCCATGAAGCGATGATGAAATCGCCTTGTGACTCATGATGGAATATGACTCGCACGCCACAGGACCTTCCTTTGCATTTTCAGCTGCGGCCGCAGTGTCGACAAACAAAAACGCGGCTCGCCTTTTGGGGAGGGGAACTCAAACAGTACGTTCCCTTGGAAAATGGAAATAAGGCACAGGCATTGCTAGGCATATGCGTGCGCCTGTGCGTGTATGCGTGCATGCGCGCGGGTGTCAGTATCAAGTTATGCGGGAGTGCGACCGGGCTCCGCGTGACTGGGACAAATGCACCTGTCCCTGCGCTCAGGTAGAAGGCCGGCGGGCGGGCAGGGCAGGCAGGGGCCTGCCACGCGAACAATGCGCTCCATTGTCGGCGCAAAACCAGCGGCAGACGCGGTCGCGGGGGGGGGGGGGGGAGGAAGCCCCGCACGGCCGCCCTTAAGCGCATCCCCGCCGTGACGTTGGGCAAATGATTTAGAGCGAGCACGTGACGCCGACCGCGGGCGCCCGCCGGCAAAATCTCACCGAAGCCGCCTCTGACACGCAAGCTGCCAATCACGCCTCAAAAAAAAAAGCATGCGGCGGTGTTGAGCATGAACCTTTGACTGGATTCTCAAAGCTCTCTCTCCGCATTGTGACACTCAAAAATTGGGGAAAAAAAAAGGATCTTCTTTATCCTCAAGCAAATGAAGTTTTCTTACTGCGGCTGGCCGAGCACTTGCACCTTCCCACAGTTCCCGCCGAGTTTTGGAAAGGTCGCGTGACAATGCATTCACATCACATTCGGAGTCAATTCCGAGTCGACCGGGAACCAATGACCGTCGACATTTGCCGTCGCGATTCCAATGGGTAAGAATGGAGTCCCTGTTGACATTTTGACGCGGGACCAAGTGACGACTTGAAACGGGATGTGAGCACCGAGCGTCGGGACTGGGCTGCCGCAGAGTTTGGCGCCGAACGGGAGAGGAAGGAAAGGGCACGGGCCCGCACTTCCTCGCAAATTTATGTGCCTCTCGGCGCAGAGATGCAGAAGAGCACCCAAACGCCCAATGGAAAATTCCAATGAAGTTGACCCGTAAAGGGTGTCGCGCGTTTCCGTTCATCCCGAAAGCCCCAAATGCTTCTGAACGGTGGCCCCGGTCGAGTAGAACGGAGCGACGCCATGCCGCTCGCAAAAAACAACCCAAGAAACGGCAACCCAAGAAACGGCGGCTCGGCTTTCGTTCCTGCCCCGCAAAGATAGCAAAGATAAGCGTGCAAAACAAAATCAGACGGCTGTTTAGCAACAGGCGGAGCGGGGGCTGAAACGGGGCCGCTCAGGTCCGCTGCATTTGTCGATGGCAAACGACGGGCGTCTGCGAGCGACGAGGCGCTCAACGGCAAAAGCTTCCCCCGCGTGGCTTCCGCCAGACGGTGACGGTGTCGCAACCAGATTGGCCGTCCTCCTGGTTGGCGAGCGCGTGTGTGCGTGACTAACGCGAGGCAGCCTCCATAAAGGTGGCATTGTTGAGTTGCGTGCGAAGCTCACAGTCGCCGCCCACCCCTGCAAACCTGCCCTCTTTTTTTCTCCCTCTCGCACCTTCCCCTTTCTTTTGGCTACAGGTAAACATTTGATGTCCGCACGCGATCCTCGCACAGGCTCCGCCCTTTGTTCTGGGTGCCGGCTTCCTTTCGCACGCACGCGCTGGGCTTCCCGCCCCATTCTTTCTGGCATTCCTGTCCTCGGTGACTCAGCGCCCGTTTCCCCAAAGAGGTTTGCGAGGCTGCGGCTAAAAAGGCTCGCCTTTGGCGATCGGTGGGCCACCTGCGCCGCAGAGGCCAAAACCAGCCCACCGAAGAGACGATTTCAATCCGGGCGTCGTCGCGTCTCCCGCCGAAGCCAGCGGCGGCTCGGTTGGCGGCCTAACCCGGCGAGCCGAGGAGGGGCGCGGCGCTAACACAATCGCCTACTGTGGCCGGGCCCCCTCCGCCACGCGGGCCGCGTTAAGCCACAAACGTTTGATTTGGCGCGGCGATAACAAGCGGCCTATTGTTGCGCTGGCCTCTGCAAAAGCCATTCAAACAAGGTCATCCGTCTGCGTCCCGGCGAGGCCGCGCCAGACAAAGGCCCCGTTTGACGGGGAATGGGAAGCCATCGGCGCCGGCACTCAAGGCGCCGCCGGGGAACTCGGCGAATGATTGCGCCGGCTTCCATCCGTCCCGGAAAGGTGGGCTACATCGCGCGCCACGTGTCCGCCCGTCACGCTTTCCGCTCCGCGCTTTGGCCTTTCTCCGCTTTCGCACGGGTGGCCCAAGACGTTCTCCCCCCCTCGTCCTCGGCCCGGTGCGAAGGCGCAAAAGGAGGGCGTCGGTGAGCTGAAGCGGACCCGCCGTTTTCGAGCTTCTGACGCAGGCGTCGCCGCCGCCGGCTTCTCTGACCGGCACCGGCTTCCGCTTTGAATGCATCGCGCGGGAAAGGGCCAGTCGAAGAAAAGACACGCGTGACGCTAGGGTGGCGAGGAGCTCCCCGAGCCCCCTTGTGGTCTTGGGGGGCGAGGGGGGGGTGAGACAAGCCCAAAAAACAAAGCGGAGCAGGCAAAACGCTTCAGGGGCCAAAGAGTCTCGCACGGTATAAATGGAGTGTTTGTGTCGAGAGCGCACACATGTGAAAGCGCTTGAAGGAAAGTGTGGCCGCCAACTCTGGCGGCCGCCGTATGGACTCGCTTTGGCTGCCTTTGATGCGTGAGAACGGTATGCGGACGTCCCCCCCCCCCCTTCTTCTTCTTCTTCTTCTTCTCTGTGCGTGTTTTTTCACAGCTGCTGACTCACTCGACCGCGAGCTAGCATGACAGCGGAGGCGGGTTTGCCGAACCCCTCCCGAGTCCTCCCGCCGCAGGCGGCGCGCGACATCGGACGCCAGCGTTTGCGTGACGGAGGCCCTTGTCCTCAAACGCCATTGCGACGTTGCCTTTGCTGAGAAAAGTTCAACCCTGACGCTGTGCGCATCTGTTTGACCCACGCAGAGTCCTGATCGCAATCGATCCCGTACGAAGGCACCACCAAAGATCCTTTCCTTCGGCGGCGAGGAACGACCGTCGGCGGTTTCGGCGACGGACACGAAATCGGATGGCCGACGGCGGGTTGCCACACTTCTTTGCCGTCAGCCGTTTCTTAGGGCGTCCTCGGGGCTCCACGGGTGAAAGTCAGAAGCCCCCGACGTGAGCTGCCCGTTCGTTGTTGTCCTTTGTATTTTTGTGTGCCGCATCGTCTGGCAACGCCGAGGGTTCGCCGAGCTCCTTGACACCGGTCGGCCGGCTTCTCTGGAGGTAAAGGGCCCGCAAATGCCGAGACAAGAGCGCGGGCGCGACTCCCGTAGGCCATCGGGACCGGATTGTCACGCTGTTGACATGGCGCGAGCTCTCCTTGCGCATGTCGGAGGGGGACCCCCTGCGCCGTTTTCAGCCCTCCGCGGCCGCCTCCCCCGCGACCGGGCCTCACGCGTCTGAAGGGCTGAAGGCCCCCTTTGTACGCGCTCCCTGGGAGATATTAAACCCCCCACCCCCCCACGCTCCCACCGCACAAAGGAGGCACTTACTAACCGCTAAAGCCTCAACAAACGGCGCCTTTCAAACGAACCCTGCTCCGTGCGTTGCGGAGCAAAAGGGGCCGCAGAGGAGGAAGCCCACAAGGTTTGCTTTGCTTTTGTGGAGGGCGGAGACCCCGGTCGTGACCCGCCGTCCTCCGATCCCGATGAGGAAGGGCTCGCCGCGAGGCTCCAGAGATCTCGTGCGGCGCGAATCCGCGGGGAGAGGAGGAATCCGTTGAAAGAAGGGCTTGATGCTTCTGCAAATGGATATCAGGCTACCAAAAAGAAGATGGATTCCATTCGACGACTGCATTTTTCTTCTAATTGGGCCCCGAGGCGCAAGGTCATTGAAAATAGCCGCTTGCAGTCCACGTTCTATTGCGGGGGGCCCCATCGGAGGCTGGTGACGGCAGTCGATGTGCAAAAAGTCCTTTGTTCAAGTATGCCGGAGGTCAACGTTGACTTTTTGGGACTCGACCGGAGACGGGATACTTCTTAACCTCTTGAGTATTCTTCGCAGAAGGATGCTGAGGTGGACTTGACCCGTATGGTTTCCGGACGGATCCTTTTCGTCCACTTTTGAAACGTCATTTGCTCTAATCGGTGTGAAAAAGTCCACTTGACGTACTTCTCCCGGAGTCGGCTTCGTTAAGTGTCGCTCCCGCTTGGTTTTTTTTCCCCCCCCCGTTTTCTTTTCTTTCAAGGCCTGAGCACTGACACCAACGCGCCACGGTGCCAACAACAGCACGGCCGGCACATTCTCAAGTCGACGTGTTTGGGATCGTCGGGGCTCGGCAGGACAAACGAAGTCACAACCGTTTTGACTTTGTTCCTTCGCGGCGGCCGCCGATGGCAAACAAAGCGTGCGACAAGGGCCAAGCGCGAGGACGGCGGCGGCCGCGCTTCCCGCATCTGCCTTTCCCAGCCATGAATGAGGCTTTGTCTGCCGGGGCGCCGGATCTCCCGTTTGGCATCCCTGCGCCGTTGCTAATCACGAGCAGATGAGCGGACCGCTTGCGCTCTGCGCCGCGGATTTGGACCTTTTTTTTCCAATTGCAGAGCAAAGAAGTCTGGAAGAGTTAACATGAATGCTTATATGCTAACATTATTGGACACCAAGAGACATCATTTCCCTTTAGGGAAGACGAGCCCTTCTGGACCTGGCCGTGAAAGTCCAACGGCAGAGCGCCGACGGCACGACGCCCCGTCTCGAAGAGGGCAGAGCGGAGGAAAGCCCTTCGGGCGCCTCGCGTCGGGGATCTCCTTCTTTGGCCGGCCTCGTCCTATAGCCGCCGTTCCGCAACATCCGAATCGCGTCACGGCACTTTGACACTAAACGTCGTGGAAAAGAGGCCCGCTCTGTACATCGGCGTCTCTCAGGTGTGCGCGCGTGGGCGTCTTTATCAGTCGAGTCCAAAGGAAGACGGCTTGGGCGTCACAAATGGCCTCAACAAAGGAAAGCTTTGTCCGCCGCGGGAGAGGGCGAGCCGCAGCGCAACATCTTGAGCAAACACGCAGGCCGCCGGTCAACTTGGAGAGGTCCAGCCTGCTCGAAAGTCGCGCCCGACTTCCACTGGCTCGGAAGAATTAGCGTTGGAGGAGAATTCTTGATGAACTTTACAAAGCAACAAAGCAAGATCTCGTGGCCGCAGTCGGATTTGTTTGGCCAGAGTGAAAACAAAACAAAAGCCACTGCTCAGCGCCACTGGTGACGCGATGGCTCAGGCGGCTCGCATGATCAAACCCAAAACAACCCGACGTCCGACCGAATGAGCAGAATGGGAACAAGGCGACGGGCCAACTGCCACGGGGGGCAGCTGCATCGCACCAGACGGAGCGCGGCGGGATTCCACTCGGGGGCGCGGTCGCGTGGTGGCCACGATGCGACATGAACAGAAAAGAAAAAAAAAGTGAGCGTCCTTTTAATCAGCACCATCATCATCATCATCATCATCTGGCAACAATTCCACAAGAATGAAAGTAGCACATACTGTACGTCCAGAAACATTTCCAGTAACGGCAACGGCAAAGGACATCTGAAAATTCTTTTGAAAAATCAAACCAAAGTAGAAAACGAGGGAGATTCGTCCACCGGTGCTCAAAAAGAAAAGAAATTCCCTGCCCATGAGCAGATTTGAAAATGTTGCGGGTCCAAAGGGTTTCCATGGTAACGCCGGCCTTTGCAACAGGCCTGGCGGGCAAGCACCCCCCCCCCCCCCCAAATCAAATCAAATCAAGATCCATTCCAAATGATATGATAGCCATACAAATGCTCCAGCCAAGTTCTTGATACATAGATGGCCCCCCCCCCATCATGCTCAGAGTTGAATGTTTTTTTTTTTTTTTTTGCTTTCCCATGATGCATAACGGCAGCCTATGGGGTTAAATGCTTGGTCAGATGATGAGATTGTTCCCCCCAGCCCTTTCGGGGGTGTCCGAATACTGTCCCAAGATGTGCCCGGAGACCACGACTCTCGATCCTCTTCATTCGCTTTTGTCAAGTAGATGCCAAGAAGTAGCTCAGTGCTTCATTTCTTGTTGAAAGGTTGCATGTCATTGCCAGTTTTTTTTTGTTTTTTTTAAAGTTTCTTTTCTTTGTAAGTCTCTCAGGTAGTTCAAGTCTGTGTGTGTGTGTGTGTGGTTGCCAACCGTACATCAGCGGTTCTTCGTGGTCAGCGGGGAGGGGGTCCCCCCGACAACTACTCGTACTCCAGGAACTGTTTATGGTAGAATAAGAGATACCTGCAAAGGCGGGGTCGTCGGGGCCCAAGACAGAAAAACAAAGAGAAATTAGGAGACAATGAAATGAAAAGGAGGCGTTTTGGTGGTGCCACTGCGTATTCTTGCTTTGCTGTCACGGCTCAAATCTTTTCAGCTGCTTTCTTGGGTTCTTTCTTTAGTCATTTGTCAACAGAATGTGCGAGAAATGATCCATTTTCGAAGCCGGCGGCTCCCTTCCTTCCCTTTTTTGCTGTCATGCGCATTTTTCCCCCCCACGGCTTCTAAATGGCCACTTTTCTCAACGTTCACCCCTTTCAAAGAGCGTTATTCTACCGCACGACAAATGTAGAATCAAATCAAATAAGGACGAGGAAATGGGCCAATCAGGAAGCTACGTTGCGCTCTCACCCTTCGCTATCGAGTACGTCCTTCATGCTGGCCTTGGTGATGACGGCGTCGTCGCATTTGAACCACTGGTCCTTGTGCTGGCGGATGAAGCTGGTGTAGTGGCCGCTCTCCAACGTGCCCTGGTGGTTGACCACCGCAAACAAGGAATACCTGCACGCCAAAGCACCCACGGCCTGACGGGCTTCGCTTTTGTTCTTCCCCCGAAGCATGCGTCCCGGGCCCCCACCCGCGTCTCCGTTGACCTTGTGACTCGGCACAAAGCTGCACTTTCTAACGCCGCCATCTGTCAATGACTATTAAGGATTTTGAATTTGTGACCGGAAGCGAGCTGAAGATGCTTACTTATTGTCGTCGTTGAGCACGTCCGCCGCTTGTTGATGCTGCCCGTTCATTCTGCTCTCTTTGCTGTGGGGGACAAAAGGCAGGAAGGCGATGAGCTGGCGCCCACCGCAAAAAAGGAAAAACAACATGCAGCACTGTCGCAGAACGCCCACCGTGTGGCACCATCGTTCAACGTGTGTTTAACTGGGGTGGGGGTCACGCGTCTCGCAAGAGATGAATGGACGGCTCCGCCCACGGACCGAACCCTTCTTTGGGAGATGTGCGGCATTTCACAATATTTCTATGATGTTGATTGGAAAAACGGAATTGCGTCCATACATCGGGTGGCCAAGGAGTTGAGTGTGCGTGTGTGTAACCCCCCCCCCCAAAAAAAACAAAGCAAAAAGCAGAAATGCTTTCTTTGCCGTCATCGTAGGAGCAGTCGTGTCGTGTGTTTCAGGATGAATGCAAAACAAAGTGCTGGTTGCCATTGTGCGTGTGGTTCTTGCGCCCACCTGGATGCCATGAAGGGCGTCATGTCCAGCTCCAGAGGAAAGGACACGTAGGTGGCGATCTTGCGCCGCAGTTTGGCGGAGTGCTCGAAGCGCTGCAGAGGATGGAGGCGTGACGGAGGGGGGAAGGAAAGGCCACGCGTCAACATATCGCCGGGCCATAAATAAAAGATGGCCACCGTCCGGCGGCTAACGTCGGATCCGCTGCGGAACGTCACACATGGAAGGGAGGAAGGAGAAGGTGCGGCGAAGACTGACTTTGAGATGGAAGCAGGCCACGATGGGCAGCCTCTTCATGGTCAGCTGCTTGGTGGACTCCTGGTAACTGTGGCAACCGCCGCACTTGATTTTGGCGCCGCTTCCGAGATGCTCGGGCCGCGTGAACCTGCGCAAGCGTCACGGAAAAGGGGCTTAGAAATTGCGACACGTGTCGGGGCGCGCGCGTATTGGCCCAGGCCCCTCCTTCGCCGCGGCGACCGGCACCTTGAACGGACGTTTCGGAGGATGCCGCCGCAAAGTCAGAGAAGAAGAGGAGAAGGGAAAAGACGACGATAGAGGCCATTTCATTTGGAAGGCGTTTCTTCCACTTTCTTTTGGATGGTGACATCCCACAATGATCCTCAAGTCACCGTTTGAAAAAAGGTCACCTGACCCCGGTTTGGGGTTTTTGTTTGCTTCTGAATGTGGCGATTGGGCCACCTAACTCCAGAGATTCTGTGCGATGGAGGGCTGGCCCAAAAACAACAAACAACGGAGATGGCGGCCCTTTCATCCTTCGACGGCCCTTCAACGAAAACGTTTGGCCGCCTCCGCTCGAAAAGGACCAAGAAGTCAAGTGCACCTGCGTAGGCAGTCCGTGAGCGTGGTGGAGCCCGACGGGTGGCACTCTCCGTTCAGCGTGGTGCCGCCGCCGCCGCCTCCGGGACTGAGGGGCCAGAACGGCGTGGACGAGCCGGGCAGGTCCAAGCTGATGTCCCAGAAGGGATCTATCGTCGTGGAAACGCCGCTGCGCCGGCAGAGACAAAGCACAGCGCATATTGGAGAAGTGTGCGTATGGAGCGCCGTCCCGCGTCGTAACGTGAGCCTTCGACGGTGTTCAACTTTTTGCTTTGAGCAGGCGTGCCGGCAAAAATCAAGAAAAGGCTCAAGCGGTTTTCCATTTGCGCTCACAAAACCTTGAGCGCGCGTGGTCACGCGCTGCGCGATTGTGACGCAAAACGTAGCGCTCGAGATGAGGAAGCTGCCTGAAAGCCACGCCGTCCGTCGCCAGCGATTGGTTCTTTTCGGCGCTTATGTGTCTATGCGTGTCCAAGTCTGGAGCATGTGGCCAGAGTGGAAACAACAAAATCCATCAATTTGCATCACCGGTAGTGTTGAAGGGGGCCGGGCAAAACGCGGAGGCGGGCTGTCGTTCGGGGAGCGCCGCTATGGGGAGTGGCCCCATGCAAAATGGAGGAGAGGTGAGGTGGATGTGAAGGAGTTGGCTGGCGACTTACTGGCAAACCTGACAGGTCACGTCCGACTGGAGCCCCCCGGTGAAGATTTGGTCGATGATGCAATTGCAGTGGTTGGGATTGTTGGCCTTCTTTCCGTTGTCGTTCTCTCCTGCGGAACACAGCGAGGCTCGTTCACGCACACTTTCACACCTCCACAAACTTTTGACGGTTGTCGTTTTTGTCATCGATTACTTGGCGAACCATTTTTGGACTCCTTCCGCAACAAACAAAAATGCCACAAGATGTCACCAGAGCCCTGGCTAACCGGAAAGTAGGGAATTCTGATAAGGTCAACTTTCATTTCTTGGTGTTTTTAGCGTGTTCCCTTTTTGTATGTTTAATGTGTTGATTTAAATGCTTTGAATAGTCGATTCGCTATTTTACCCCCGTCTACCTAGCGAGAGACATCTTTTGACAAATATCTAAACGTCCGTGTCAGTTCATCAGGAAAGGTCCCGCCGGATGCCGAGCTTACTGATGGCGTCCCCTTTGCAGTGCCGGTGGAGAACGTCCAGCGCGGCGATGAGGAACTCGTGGGCGTCCTGCTGCTCGTACCCGGCCAGGTGGCGCGCGTGCGTCCACACCAGGTGGAGGAGCCGGAAGGGAATGTGAGGCGAGCGGTGGCCCGAGTAGAACTGCAAGCAAGAAGCGATCCCATCAAGCTCCGTCTCGACGCCGGCGGAACCTTCCGCGCAATCTTTGAGCGCACGTCCATACGGAGGCTGCGCTGGGCGCCGCGCGCCCACTTTCCCTTCGCCGTGGAACTTTTCTTTGAATTTGGACTCGCGCCGTCCTGTCATCAACATGCGAGCCAACGCGTCTCTTGTATGACGGAGGCACGGTTTAACGCTTAGTCGCGTCTGCTGCCGCCGCGGGCCGTGCCGGGGTAGGTGAGCGAATACGGCTCCGCCCAGTCAGACGGGGGTGCCCCACGTGTGCGCGCGACAACCGCAGTTGATGTTTCGCGTCAAACTAAATCAACGCAGAGAATTGGAGATTGTGAAGCAGGAGACTTTGGAATCCGCAAAGCGCCCCTGGCTAAACGCCGCCGCGCACCAAAGTAGCTCATTGCTAAGAGGCGCGGTGAGCCGAGCGGCAAAGGCGGCGACGCGCGGCTAGCGTGCGGCTCACATGGCGTCCTACCTCCTGAAAGAGCCGCGACATCTCGCACACCAGACAGGAGTTGGACTGCATCTCGCACTTGTGCCTGTCGGAGAGGAAGAAGTCCCGCAGCAGCGGCGTGTGCGTCAGGGCCTGCACGATGCAGTTCATGAAACACGTGTTGCCCAGATTTATTAACCCTCGTAAACCTGCGGGGACACAACACAAACAATTTGAAGCCGACAGCCGTTGCGCGCGGAGGGCCCGCCTACGAGGGAACGGACGTAGGAGAAGCCGAAGCCGGCGCCGGGTCGGCGAGTGACGCGCGCAACGGCTGTTAGCTCGTCGGGCCGCCGCGCCGCACGCAGCCTCGAAGGACATTCAAAGACGGCCCACCTATGGTACAGTTGGTGGTGATTCTCCTGCGCTTGGGATTGTGTCGTAATAGCTCCAGCTCTCGCTTGCTGGGCTCCCACGTCGTGTATTTCTCGCCTACGCCTGTCGAAGGAGAAAAGCGTCAGATGGCGGCCCCCGCTGCGTGAACAAATGAAAAAAATAAATACTAAAGACCACTTTGGTCACTTTCTGACCCACCCAAAGAATTCAGGGAAAATTGCTCACGCAAACCGTTGGAAATAGCCGACAGACAGCAGCAGTATCCCCCCCCCTGACCCTTTGCGTGGCCTGACCATGTTGGATGACATTTTCTTTTTTCGTCTTTCCCCAGTATGATTGTTGGAAGGGGCCGGAGCTGGTGCAAGAGACTTTCTACCTTGTAATTTCCAGGCTTTCCTCTGTTCCTCTTTGGCAATCTGCTCCATCTCTTTGTCGTAGATGTAGTCTTGACACACAAAACAATAGATTCCGCCGTATAATAAGTCGACAGCTGGAAGCACAAGGGGGAGGGCAGGGAGGGGTGCCGTAATTACAACACGGGAACAGACAAGGGGCCTTAGAGCACCCGAGACCACTCTCAGCCGAGTATTCCCACTCGGTCGCCCCCCCGCGTTTGCAGCCGCGACCGGTCAGCCTCCTCCGTTCTCAAACGACACCTCCGCCTCCGTTGCTGCGACAACCTATTTTTAGTCGACATAGGGATCGGTACATTTTCAGCCGTTGCGGCGGAGCGCGCGATGTGGGCAAACGCCAACGACTCGCGGATCGAATTGCATTTTGCGTCGGGATCGAGTCTTTGTGTTGAACTTGGTCTCGCCCGACACAATGCGAGCGGTTAACAGCGAGATGGGCAAAATCACAGACTCCGCCAAATCGCTTCGGCGAGCGGATCTTTTTCAAAACGGCTTTGCCAATTGTTGACTTGGTTGACTTGCCCGTTCTTTCCCCGCTCGGTCAGGGGTCTCGCGTGTGACCATCCCGCTTACGCCGAATCGCGACGGTGAGACGACGCTGCCGGTCCTTACCCAGATTGTGCCTCTTGTTTTTGGCGTGCTCGTGGATGTGTTTCTTGGCGAAGCAACCGAAAAAAACGCAGTAGAGACAAGAGTGAAGTCGGCTCAGGTGGGCGCCACACGTGTGGCAGATGCAGGACTTGGCCTGGGGAAAGGAGACACGGCAAAGAGACGGGCGGCTTCGTTTGAGGGCCGCCGACAGAAAAACGCAAGGACCAAAGGCCCGCTTTCAAATTCGTCCACTTCCGGAAACACGCTCAAGTCAGTCAAGAAGGCAAAGCGAGATCGTTTGTGTCGTTCGGCGGCTTTCAGCTAAACGCGTTCAGGCAAAAGTTTTCAAAGTTTTGGGGGTGGCCAACAGCCCTCTATGCCACAGTTACAGAGTGGAAGAAACTGCTTCCAAATGGAATGACCTCGATTCACGACAGTTTTGTAGCTTTGAAGAATCGAGAAATGTTTGACAGTCCAGCCTCGTTTCGCACTCTGCCCACTTTCACCTTTTTGAACTAGCCTCGCAACCCGTGTCAAGTGTCTTTTTTAGTATTCGATATATGTTTTGTCATGTCAGGGGCGGCTGAAAAATGGATGGTGGGCCACAAGTGGCCCTCGGGCCGCAGTTTGGTCTTCAGTCAGAAAGTGAAAAAGAAAAAAACAGCTGTTAGATTCGTGACGATTACTGGTCATGGAACTGAGCCACAGGCGCAGGTGTGGGAATGCGAGAGTAAGCAAGCCCATCAGTTCAACTAGCACAAGCGAAGGGGAGGAGAGGAAGAGGAAAAAAAGATGCGTCGGAGGAGGAAAGAGGACGAGGAGGAGACGCATCAATTCAACTCACCATCTGTGTCCGTCCCGCATCACCCTGAAGCACCTATTTTATCACAACAAAATACAAATGTGTGACACTCACAAGGATGCGCAGCACAAGCCGAGGCACGAGACAATTGGCGACATTGAGGCAAGGCGAGCGGCCGGCTGGGGCACATGTCGTGAGCGTTGCGGCACTGTCTGATTTGCATGCGCGAGCAACACAATGGGCTCCATTTGATGTGGACATGCCCCCCCCCCCACCCACACACACCCCCCGGATCCGCCCGCCCCAAATCCGGCTGGTGATCCCGGAGTTCGCAGCCTTACGGCTGACTGACCTCAACGGCGATGGTCGCGTTTTAGGGAGCATCGCCGTTGCTGGCCGGCGAGCTGGCTAACTCGACCACTACTGGCGACGTTGTGGTTTTGTGTTGGAGCACGTCCGCCGATTGGTGTGGCGATGCATCATTTTGCACTCGCGCACGGTGCCCCCCTCCCCGACCGCCAGCGCCACTTTGTGTCACGTTAACTTCACGGTGAATTGCAGACGAGGGCGGCGCAGGCAAACGTTATTTCACTTGTTGTTGGTGTTGTTGTTTACCTTCCGTCTCCTGGTTTCGGCAGCGCCACTCCAAACAAAGCATTGGTATATGACGCGGAGGTTTTGCTTCCAATTGTCCACCTTATAACCGCTCACATGGGAGCACCCGGTCGGACTCATGACAGACGAAACATTCGGGTTGGGGTTTGCCGGGTGACAACGTCAAAAAGTCTCCGGGATGATTGGCTTGGGCTAGCCAGCTAGCTTTAGCTCACCCCCAGCCCTCCTCCTCCTCCCTTCCAACTATCTGTCCAGAAATCGTTTCCGCTTGGAAACGGGACAAGCGATGTAGTATCCAAAAACGCTCTCCTCTGGCATTGGATAAGCGACGTCTCGCACATTAACACTCTGGAAATATTGTCGCCGAGTCCCCTCGGAGTCGAGCGGCCGCTTCCCGCTGCCGTGCTGACAACTCGCTTCGTTGTCCATCAGCGTTTTGAGCCGGCGCCATTGCACCGCAGCGGTTGGTTAGCTTTCTTTCGCTCCGCTTTAGCCTGGCTGCTAACGCTTCAACTCCTGCTTCCACATGCCCCCGGCCAGCGTGCGCCGCGATTGGCCAAGACAAAGGCTGACGTCACTACGCCAGCCCGACGAAGGTTTTGGAAACGTTCGTTTCGGTTCCGCGTTGCGCCGGTCGAGCGGAGTTTGGAGTCGAGCCGTTGACTAGACTGATGAATTCACATAGAAATAAAATAGCACAATTAATTAAAGGCATCAAACGTATCAAGCATATTTACACTCTTCCTATAGATATTTTTTGAATACTTAAAATGTAGTGTAATGTGTACTTGTGTGTGTGACATGCAATGATATTCAAACATATGTATATAAACAATAAAAGGATACGTTTGTCAAAGTTGTGTCGTGAACTTACGCCGATGCTCGCTTAAAGCCCAATTCACGTATGCCATCTGGTGGCCATCGGCAGTAGATAATAAAGCGCTCCGGTGGAAACGAGGCGTGCAAATCTCAATGACGAAGGACTCAGTTGCCATGATGTTGCGACAGCAAAAATGAAGAAAAATTGGATCGTTCGGTGTGGGGGTTGCGTAGCCTGATTCAAGCCAAAGATAATCGACACAAGCAGACAATATTTTGGGGACTTATCGGGGCGGGGAAAAGAAACCAGGTCAGTCTTACAAAAGTGATCAATTAAAATCCGTCTGAGTGAAGGGGCCAAATCAGGTAAGCTGACAAAGAAGACAATATTTGTAGAGACAGTTCACTAAACATTGTAAGAATCGCTGTTTGGCTTGCATTTTTTAACTTAACAGTGCGGTTGCACCTTAGAAAGATCAACATTGAAATCAGAATACAATAAATACAATATACATGGTGTCTCTTTACAATTTTACAAATGCATTACAAATTGTTGTCTTGTTTGAGATTATTACCAAGAAAATGGCAAGCAGATGCTGGTTTTTGGGTGTGGTGACTCAGATATACTGTACTGGGAAGTTGTACCGAATGCAATTATTTACATTTTAAAAACATATATTTCGAGACAGACATGCAGCCTCCATTAATATATACATATGTAACCAGGTGAACCGTACTTAGACTTTTGTAGTGAAGGCGGCCTTGTTTAACAAATGTAGCGCTGTCACTTTAAGAGTCACGCTAGATGAAAACACGCGGGAACATATAGAGCGTGTGGGAATCAGACCAGGAAGCCAAGTAAGGGTGACATGCACGTGAAGGAGGGTAGTCGTTGAACTGTGCCTACTGCTTGTCCCAACTTGATACACCCATGATCGTCGTTGTAACCCCGGCGATATTCAGAGCAAAATATCGTGCTTTGGGGTTTGAAATCTGCCGCTAGTGAGTCGTGTGAACAGCTGTATAGCAGGGGAGATCATTTGTGTTTTTCCACGTCTTTTGTATAATCCCAACATGCCGGAAAGTGTCGGCAAACCACGGCTGTTGTTTATTATGGTGACATTTTCCTTAGTCTGTTAGATCATTTTCTTTGATCCCTTTTCCAACTCTTTTAAAATTCATCTCAGTCTTTCATCTTAATGCTGAACAAATTTTCATTGTTCAGTCGGGAATAAAGCCCACCTAAACATTATTTTGTGTCCAGTCCAGTCTTTCCAAAGACCCGGCTACACATACATAAATATAACCATGCTTTACAAAAAGTACATTTCTTACGTCTTACTTTTTATTATTAGAATGTGTAAAGTAATAATAACAGTTGTATAAATACGCTTGTATAAAGCTAATCAAACTAGAGTGGCACAAAAATGAAGTATCGTTCGTTTTTCTTTAGTTAAAATTTATTATTATAGCGGCGTTCGTCCTTGGGTTGCCATGTTTGGGTTGACGTCATCAGGAGGCGTATTCGTGCGTGACGCAGACGAACTGCGACGGGAAAGCAGAGCGAGAAATAATGGCAGTATCGCAGCCGAAGCAAGAGAAAGAGGGAGAAGAATGCTCTCTGCTGCCTTTGGTCCACGATATCATCAAATGGTAGGCTGAATACAAACGTCCGACAGCGTCTTAACTTAAAATGAGCTTAATTTTCATCGCAAAGTATTCGTTGTTGACACGTTTGCCAGAGCTAGCACCGTGCTAGCCTAACACGAAGCGATGCCAACGGGAGAAATAAGGTGACCCGTTTGTTGTGTTTTCGAGCATGGACAAGGAAAGTCCGGACGTGCACCAAGAGCTGGGTAAGCTGAAGGCGAAGATCCAGGAAGCCCGTGAGCAGATCTCCGCCATGCCCGGCATCGAGAGCAGCCCCGTGGAGCAGCAGCAGCAGCTGGCGACGCTCCGGGAGCAGGTCCGCACCAAGAACCAGCTGCTCCAGAAATACAAAAGCTTGTGCATGTTCGACGTCCCCAAGGCGTCGTGAATAAAAGAACCACGAACGAACGATTACCACGCTGACTGGTAGGAGCGCATTGAAAATGACCAATGCTGCTTCAGAGCCGGCTGATGAGCCGATCGTCGGAATCGCCTGCAGAGCTGGAAAACGGGCAGGAAGGTGGCCACCGCAGGCCCGGAGCTGGACATGCCTGGCTTACTCCATTATTTTGTCGGGCGATATACTTCCAAAGTTGTTCTTTTTTGGGGGGAGGTGGGGTGTTATGTTGCAATCTTTTCTAATAAATCACCACAATGGTATTATTCTTCGTCTAGAAGCACAACTGAGTGATTTTTTAAAAAATATTCTTTTGACAAATGAACTGCTTTTTTTAGCATGCAAATCCTTGATGTATTTTCGGGTCTAATCCCTGCCTGCTTTTGTCGGAGACCAGTGCACAACCAACACGCGTTTTAAAATTATTCTCCTGGCGTGCCAGATTGCCGTTCTTTGACAATGCCAGTCGGTGACGTTGCAAGTCAAACTTTGGGGGATCTTTCAACTAAAAGTGGCAGTAAAGGAACACTTACCTGCCATTTGGGTGTGAGCGAATGTGAAGGATTTCCCAGTTTCAAATAAGCCCGGGGGGGGGGGCATGTACAAATGGAAAGCGAGGCAAGACTATGAAAGTAGCAAGTTTTTATTGGATGCAAAAGTGACTAAATGCACGTTGGCGTTTGTTCGTCGGCTGGCAACATTTCAAGTCCGGCGGGGCACGTCAAGCAAGTTGGCGTCGCCGCGTCCGGCGTCAGCAAATGACGCAGGCTTTCTCCTTGGCCTGAGCTGCGGCCACGGCCTTCTCCCTGATGTACATCAAGTCGCTGTGGACGCTGGGCCGGCGCGCCGACGGCGTCACGACGCCGTAGGCGTCCTTGCACCTCCTGGCGCGGAAGGACTTGCGGCGCAGCAGCTGGCACGACTGCAGCGACACCTCGCAGTGGCGGCCGGGGCTCATCTCGTCCGGCAGCTCGGCCATGGCGAAGAGCGCCTGGAACATGCGGTCCACGTTGGTGTTCTTCTTGGCCGAGACCTCGAAGTAGGCGCAGCGGCGCCCCTCGTCGGCGCCCGCCAGCTGCTCCGCCTCTTCCCTCAGCACCTGCCGCTGGAACTCGCGGTCGCACTTGTTGCCGCAGATGACCAGCGGCACCTCGGCGCTCTCCTTGGTCTTGTTCCTCAGGCGCGACTTGGTCTCGGAGATCTGCCGCTTGAGCCGCCGCGCCTCTTGGAAGGAGTCTCGGTTGTCCAGACTGAACACCAGAACGAAGACGTCGCCTGTGGCGGACGAGAGGTGCAAAGGCGCCATTTTAGCAAGCGTCGTGGAAGTCGTCACGTTTCATTTGCTTTGGCGGGCCGCATAAAGTGATGCGGCGGGCCAGATCTGGCCCCCGGGCCTCGAGTGTGACACCCATGCCGTAAATCAAACCTTTTTTTCGTCCCCGCGGAAAACGAGGAGACGATGAGAAAATGAAGACAACTTTTTTCCCCTCAATTTGCAACTTTCGCAACTTGCAATGCATCTTCAGCTTTTCTTTTTTTTTTCACGAGTAAAGGTGCGCTGCGTGCATCCATTTCTCAGTGGATATGTGGCCCCAATCAAACTGGGCTCTCTCGGATTTTCAAGACCGCAACGAGTGACATCGGTGACTCGCTTGCTTTCATCCTTCGCCAGGCAAAGTGGGTCGCATGGCACGAGCTCGGAACCCACCTGTGAGGATGGAGAGCCTCCTGGTGGCAGGGAAAGGATGGTTTCCGGACGTGTCCAAAATGTCCAGCTGGTATAGGCTCCCGCGGATGCTGTAGAGCTTCTGGTGGAAATCCTCCACGGTCGGCGTGTACTGCTCGTCCGGGCGCGCGCTCAGAAAGCGCGAGACCACGGCCGTCTTGCCCACCTTGCTGGAGCCCAGGATCACCATCCTGCGGCGGTTCTTGGCCGGGATGTCCAACCCCTTCTCGCTCATCTTCCCGATCATGGCTCGAGTGCCTGCGCGGGAGGCTCCGAGTGGGACGCGACCTGCGCCGCGCTGCTTTTACTGGGCGCGTGGCCGCGCCTCCCGCGTGCGTCACGGAGCCCCGCTCCCGCCCGGGCAGCTGGAGCTTCTGAAATGGAACACCACCGCCGGGCCACATCAGTCCTCCACAGTCCAAACACAAGTTTGGACGCAGAAAGACCTCACTACATAGCATATATATGTATGTGTGTGTGTGTGTGTGTGTATGTATGTGTATATATATATATATATATATATATATATATATATATATATATATATATATATATATATATATATATATAATGTAATTATCTTGAATTCTGTACTGTGTATAGTTCATTATTATATATAAGAATTATTATATTATATAATTATTATATAAAAAAACATGTATTTTGTGCGTGCAAATACTTTGTTTTCTTTTTCTACTTTCTTCCCTCCAATTTTGCTGCTGTACATTGCGAATATCTCCATTGTGAGACAAAGAAAGCTTTTCTTTTTCTTATTCTAGGATTGTTCCTGCGAGCATTTCCATCGACTTGTAGCCAAACCTAGAAAGGGCCCTGACCTTTTTGGAGCGGGCGGATGAAATCGGATAGGTGTAGCTAAGCCTGGCTGTTCTAGGCCGGCGTTTGTGTAACTGCAAACGGTGGATCAGCGCACGTCTGCAGACGGCGCGGCGAGTCGCGTCGTTGAGCGAAACGCTTCCTCGGGTGCGTCGCTGCGCCCGTGTTACACCGCCCTCGGGCGGCCGCGGTGCGCACGCCAGAAGGAAGTGTTTCGTGAGCTAATTACAAGTCAAGGATCAAAAAGTGATGATGACTTTTTTTACCCTGCATGACATCGCGATAAAAACAACATGTTACTCTCAGCGCAGTTTGGATTCATCATCGAGCTGTCAGTGGAAAAGGTTAGCAAGGGGAGAATGGCCAGATCGAGTGTGTGCACACATGCACACGCCCACACACAACGGACAAGCTGTTCTCTCTCCGTCCCAAGCAGTCAGAACACAGGTGTGTGTGTGTGTGTGTCTTCACACTTTGTGCACTCTGCTTTCCAATTGCTTTGCTGTCACCTGAGACGCGTACGACATATTCACTCTGTTCTTGTTTGAATGTAACAAAAGGAAAAGATGGAAAACAATGGAATGGCTAATGCCTCCCCCCCCTCCCACACACACACTCTTATTCCTGGCTTGCCTCAAAACATAATGATGTCAGTACATGCGGTATTTAGCATCATAATCTGTTGACAAGCAGCGTTCTTAAAAAGGTGGCCTTGACAAACGTTTATTTTTTGTCGCAATTCCAATCAGACTACCCGGCGGCAGTTAGCTTCGGTGCTCGTTCCGTCTTCCGATGACATCATTCGTACTTGTCGTACAGCAGTCGTGTCCGAAGAGAAGGTCATCGGGGCGGGCGGCCGACCGGGTACGCGTGTGAGGACAGAAGCTGCATTGGAGCCAAGCGCGCGCCCCCAGAGAACTTCTGCCGACTTGGTGACTATTCGCCCAGCTGCGGCAAGATCGTCCAGGCGAGGGAGCTGAAGCCGCTCACGGGTGGCAGAAAAGGCTCCCGGGTCATTCCTTCCAATTCAATCGAGAACCAAGACATAACCTCGGCTCTCCCGTTCGCGGCGGACACGTGAGTCGGCCGATCTCACTGACACACTAAGACTACTGAACTCGTTCATCGGCCGCAATCGAGGGCACGCACGGGTGCACGTGAACGCCTTTGCCATAACAAGGACGCCGGCCCGACCGGGTCATGTCACTCGCGGGACGGACCCCCAAGTCAGACTCTCACCGAGACCGACAGACAGGAGGAGGAGAAACACCAATGAAACTCAATTGGGGTTGCAGCGGGAGTCAGTAATGAAGGTCCCAATTTGGCGCACACGTGCGGGCAAGGCGTGACCGCTTATGGATGCGCCTTGAAAGGCAGCACGTGGCAAACAGAGAACACAGAGAACGCACGTCTTTCGTCACAGTGCAAATGACATGAACACGACGTGTTCCGCCAGGATCATTGGGACACGCCTTCATCATGCACAAATCGAAACCCTCGCGCGTCAATTTCCTTTCAAACACTGCGGTGCACTTTGGAAGTCCAACATCACGAAAGCCGCTCGCCCGCGACCATCGTTCTCGCCCGACTCGGCCTCCGGTATCCGAGCAACCGAGCCGCCGATCTCCGCCATGACCTTCTTTTGCTGCAGGCTCTTCATTTGCTAGCCCTTGACATGTCACCTGGTGCCCAACTAAGCCTGTAAACATCCCCCGTCCACACTGAAAGCCAAATCACTTTGTTCTCAGCTACAAAGCCGGCTCGGGTCGCCTTGAAAACGCTCCCGCAATCGCTCCCTCCATTCCACGTGCGCTCAAACAATAACACAGTCCATTCATAACGATGACAGAAGAAAGTACAACAACAACAAAAAAAGTTTCATGGCCAGATAGATTGTGCAATAAAACGTTCACCGAGGCCTCAGGAGTCTCTTCTACTTCTGATGACTTTTTGTCCTGCCTAAGCAATGAAATGAAACGGCCAAGGAGGGTAACGTGGGCTCCCGTACACACGGTGGCGCCACAGACCTGAACTTGAAGCACCCGCGGGGGAAATTCACAAGGCTGTGAACGCCGCAGTGCCGCCTGGTGGACGATCGATGAAGTGATGCCCAGAAAAAAAAAACTAAACAAAAGAGATTCAGCCAAGCCTTCACCACCAATCGAAGGAATGATGACTACTGGGCTCTCTTTCTCGCTTTTGCTCCAACAATTCAAGCGCCTTTTCCCATTGCGCCCCGGTCCGAAAAGAGGAAGAGTGCGGGCGGGAAGGAAAGGCTGTTCCGCTCGCTGGCGTGGTTCTCAATGGGGCGGATGGAGGGAAACGCGGGGATGCCCTCGGTGACCGCATTGGAGCTCCCGAGCGGGGGAGTCGCAAGGTGCCGTCGGCAGCCGCGTCGCGGAGGCGGCAGCCAGAAAAGCGGCAGCCGGCCTCGCCTCAGCTGTTGTTTTGAGCCCACCGCCACGACCCGCGTGCGTGAGCGGACGCAGCTGTCGGCGCGCCCACACCGGGACTTGGCCGCACTCGGACGAAAGCGCGTGCAAAGCGCCGCCCAAAAGGCTCAAGAACGATGACGTTGTTTGGAAAGGTCAAAGGGCATCCAAATGAGTGGGAGCGCACGGCCACCGATTCCAAACCCCAAAAAGGCGTCGATACATCTTGGGAAACACCCAAGTGGAGTGAATGCTGCGAGTGGGCAAATTGGAGAAAATATCAAATTGTCATTTGGATTATTCTTTAAAATCCACAATGATGCACAAGTGCGGATATGATGCAGAGGCGGACCCTAGTTTGAAGACATTTCTTACTTGCACTTTCTCGCCCCAAGTTGCGACGTGAGCTGCAGGACCAATAAGGTTTGGCATGTAGACGCTCATTTGGGTCCAACGTGGCCAAGAAGAAGAACCTCACTTGGCAGTGGCCTGAACACAAATGAGCAGCATCATTTCTTGCCAAATGTGGAACGTTAGACATCTCACTTCAACCAAAGGGACAGTGCCTGGAAACGGACTTTGTTTTTAGCCCCACGTTTAGTTATTCTCTCTCTCACCCCCCCCCCCCCCCCCCCCCCCCACACACAGAGCAACACTTTTTTCTATTGCAAGTGGACAGAATGTGCCGAGCGGGGACCAACACTTGCTCTTCTCTCTCTCAAACAAACATGCGTGGCTGGAGATGCGCCGCTTTTCAGCTTTCAACGTGACACTTGCGGGGATGGTCTCGAACGCACGGCCGGATGGAGTTGGACGGCCCGCCGATCCGTCCACTTGCCTCTTTTGTCTTCCTCCCCGCGCCGGCGGGGCGAACGGCGAGCGTCAGAGCTTTGCTGCCAAGCGTTCCTCCCACACTGGGCACGGCGGCCTCCGACGGGAGCCCGCATGCTGACGAGGGCGACTCGTGCGGGAGCCGTAGCGAGTGTGTTGCAAGAGGAAGGGGACTTGAGGGGATGGGGGGGGGTGATGCTCATTCCAGATGAGCCCTCCCCTTGTCGACCCCACGTCGTCCCCTCGGCCAGCGCCATTGTTTTGACGGCGTTTCTACGCAAAAACGACACTACCCAAACCCAATAAGGTTGTTGTGTAGGCAGTCAACTCCACCTTGAGGCACGCTCTTCCAAGGAAGAACTAAGATTGGATTCCGTTGTGGCACCTTTGGCTTCTATCGCAGCCCCGCGACTTTGCCACCACCATATTTGGCCTCTCTTCTTTGGCAAAAGGAGGATGGCGAGGGCGCGGCCTGCGGACGCAAGCGTCAAGAGAAGTCGAGATGAGGAGAAGAGAACAAAGAAAAAAAAAAAAAAAGCATGGATGGGCAGCCAAATGGCAGCCGCGGTTCCTCGTGGACGAGTGTGAAAAAGCGGCGGAGAGAAGATGAGCAGCTCCGTCGCCACCTCCTTTGCAAATCGGCTCGTGCCAAGCCCGAGTGAAAGCAAAGAGAAAAAGTGAAAGACTGCCGACAACTGTCGGGAGAAACGCAACGCTGCCAGATGTCAAATTTGTCGCTGCATTATTCCCCCCCGCCCCTCCTCCCCTTTTCCTCTCCACTCGACTGAATTTGGGGGCAATGAAACGCAACCGGCGTTCTCTGGCAGTTATTCTCTTGCACACCACTAGAGGCAGCTCACTCCAATATTGGCGGGCTAGCCGGGAAACCCCGCCCCGAGTGGCTCGGCGGCGCTCATTCCAAAATGAGGCCAACGTATCCTGCACAAACTTGAAGTCCTGTCCATGTTGTTGGTGTCGTCGAGTTTTTTCTCAAACGGAAAAGGGCCAATTAAATGCGTGGTGGCAACACGAGACATCGAAGTGGAAGGTGGCCAGGGAGACTGGGGCAAGATGAAGAAGCATCCTTTCTCTCCACTTCATTTCGCTTGGAAATCAGCCTCACAATCTCGCCGCTTTCACACTTCCCAGCTCCCTCCCAGAAACATGCCCCGAGTCAGCCAGGCTCATTAGTCAGGATGAGGCTACGCTAGCAGGCGAGCTAACCCACCCCGTGGATGGCGGGGGGGGGGGGGGGGGGGGGTTGATGAACAACAATGGGACAATGGGGTGCGCTCAGGCGGTGGGAGCGCCAAGTTCCCTCCAAACTCGCGACGATGGCTCCACATGACAGGACATTTCTGTGCATCTGTGTTTTTCCAGCCTCCATTTCTTCGCAAGTCCCGCCCACATTTGATTGCAAGCAGAAGTGGCCAGACAACATCGCCGCAACCCCGAGAAGTTTTCGGGGTTTTGTCAAGTCAGAAATGAGACCACGTTGGTGAACTTCAACTCTGACAACTTCATCCCCCGGCGAGCATGTCTTCCTTTTCGGACAGAGTGACAAGACCCCCCACCCCACCCCCAAAATGCTGCAGAAATGCACACAACGTCCCCTGAAAAGCATGCGGACAAAGATTTCATTGTCCGAGCACACCAAAATGTTTCAACCCATTACACCTGCCAGGACAAAAATCGAAACATTTGTGTCAGAGATGTATACATATGCTGTATATAGTTTTTTTCAACGGGGTGGGGGGGCGTGGAGGGTGTAGAAATCCAGTGGGCCCTCCTCATCAGAGAGAAGTTCCGGGGGAAGGAAACTGGACCCGAGCACCCTGAAGAGCCTATTTGCCTCACTTTTATTCACTCCTGTTCTTTCTCAAGAGTTCCTCCTGAAAGTATTTGGCAAACACTAGTGCAAAAAAAAAAAAAAAAAAAAAAAAAAGGACTTTGAGGGAAGAAAAACAACAAGTCGCTGTCGAGCCACCCACACCCCATCTGCTGTGGTATTATCTTCTTTTATTATCCGCAGATTCTGTGCGCCGATATGATTCTCCGGTTTGTGGGTTTTTTTAAAATGCCATTTTTTTGGTTGTTTTTTATTTATGAGACGTGAGAGCAGGGCGGGGGGGCAGCGGAGGGAGGATCATCCTCCGTGTGCATCTAATTGTCCATTCAAGACCCTCTTAATGGCTTGTCAGTTCCCCTTGCCCTTCCATTTTCTGTCCAATTAATTCCTTTCTCGCTGGCCGGATAAAGGGACACAATGAGGGCCCTCGGCGGCATAATGAATCATTAAAATTCAGCAGCGCGACCCTGGCGCTCGGCTCGCCCCGCATGCCAGCACCGACTCGTTCGCAATGGGACGGAACCCTTCTCCCCGTTCTTCTGCCGTCTTTGCTTCACAGGAAGGAATAATTGAGCTCTGCCTTTTCCTCTGAAACTTCGATCGGGTCGCCGGAGCGTCGCCCACCGGGAGCAAGCCGACGACTGTTATAAACAATCTTTCTTTTTTTAATTATTATTTATCATATCCAGCAGTTTAAAAGAATCCCCCAACCTCCCATTTTTGACAAACTCCCCTATTCTTGACGTCACACCCCCACTCAAGAAAATCAACAAATAAACGGATAAATAAATAAGTCTGCCAGCGCATGACAGAAGGAATTTCAGCCAGCGGACGTGTCCGACACGTGACCGCAACCTCTCGTCTTCTTCAATTCTCTCGACCGATGCTTAGAATGGCAAGATGAGCCATTACAATACGCGTATGAGCCCACGCATATTTTCAAAAACAACCAACACCAAACTCTGCTTTCAGGGAAGTACTGGTATACGAGATGTATATGTATATGAGACAACAATCTCCAGTCTTCTTCGATGCCGGAATACGGCGCAGACGGCCACGACATGCGGTACGCTAAAAGGCAAACACGGCCGGCACATCAAAAAACAAAACAACCGCACCGTACCGGCGGCTACGTCATACGGCACACGTGACAAGCATTTGTCATCTGTGGGTCAAAGAACGACAAGAAGACATGCGGTATAAGGAACAGGCATTTTATTAAGCCCGCCGGCACACGGGTTAGCTGGACAAAAGGCGTGGCATTGGAAAAACAAGTCAATAGAACAACCGTGTTCGCAAGCCCGCTTGTGCCCAATCATACATCCAGAAAAAGGTACAAAACTAATTGGAGACTTTGACACCTGCGGTTTTTGTTTGGGAACAATACTGACAGTCAAAAGACACAACGATGCGCTTCGGTGGCACTTGATGGCTGCTGAGATAAAAAACAAAACAAACAATCAACAAGTCACTTTTGGAACCGGACGGACGCATTCACACGTGGACGCGTCGCCCGCCGCCAAGGAGACGCGCGCAGGGAGGCGCATCGCGCAGCGTGCGTGTCCGCCAGAAGAGAAACCAATAATGCAACAACATAAATATCCATTTATATACACACAGTAGAAAGACGGTGAGAGTCATACCAGTCGCTTTTGTGAAGACTCGCCGTGCGGGAATTCCGAAATGCACTTTGTTGTTCACGTCCACACTTTTCGCATCGTGGGAGTCAGTCAGTAGCTCGCCTCAGGTCAAGATGACTCTGCAGTTTTTGACCCAGCCAAACGCCCCCCCCAAAAACCGCGTGCGACAAGCATTTCGTACATCTCCCGGAAAAAAAAGACACCATATTGTGTTGCCAAATGTGCCTTTTGATGGGTGTGCTGCAAAGACCCCGTGAGCTCAAAACAGATTGGACGATCAGACCTGGGCAAGTTTACTCCAACTGAGAATTGTGCCGCCATGGAGTCGCGTACTTGTCACTTTCCCAGTGGCCCCCGCCGTGATGTCTTTGCCACCGTTCTGGCGTGCGCTTAGCGAGCTAGCAAGCTAGCTAGCCAGCTCCAACCACACCAGCTCTTCCCTCGCTAACAACACTTGTAAGGCAGCCGAGTGTGGCCTCACATCACAGGGAACAAAATATCGCGGCCACTCGGAGCCCGGAGCCGCTCGACCACGTGGCGTCCGTTTTTCAGGAGGGGCAGCGGACCCCGAAACTGGGATTTTAATGCCGCCGCGGAGCGCCGGCTCTCCGATGCAGCTGTTTTGTGGGAACTGCGTGAAAGAGGCTCGTGTTTCACCGCTAAGTGCCATGCCATAAAAAAAAAAAAAAAAAAAAAAGGACAGGCCACAGAGACATGATACGTCCTCACGGAGGCACGGCCAAGAATTCTCTCGGTGCGCAAAGTCAAGCGTTGCAAAGAAAGTGAGGATTTCCGAGAAAATCAGCAGGCACTTTTTTGTTGTTGTTTTTTTTTTTTTTTGCTCATCGCGCTTGACCGTGTCGCATCCCCGCCGCCCATTAGGGTCGGGTCAGCGTGGTGTAGACCGGCTGTTCCCAGCCGGAGGCGGGGGGGCTGTGAGCGGGCGCGGCGCTCAGGCCGTTGAGGATGGGGCCGCCGTAGGGCCGCCTGGGCGAGTGGAAGTACGGGTACTGGTAGAGGCCCGACGGGTAGCCCGAGTAAGGGGCGTAGTAGCCGGAGCTCTGCGCCTCGTTGTAGTCGCACTGCGAGGCGGCGAAAGGGGCCGGCGAGGGGGCCAGGCAGGCCTGGCCGCCGTAGGCGCCGTAGTCGGCTTGCGAGGGGGAGCGCTGGCTGTAGTGGCTCGGGCTCAGCTGCTCCGTTTTGATCTGGAGGCGGTGCTGGGACGCCTCGGGGGCCGCCGCCGCGCTCTTGCGGTTCCACGCCGCGCCGCCGTAAGCGTAAGAGCCCGGCTCCAAGGACAAGGCGGCGGCGGCGGAGGCGGAGGGAGCGGCGCCGGGGCCGTTCAAGGGGAGGTACTGGTCGAACTCGTGCACGTCGAAGGCCTCCATGTTGCCGATGACGTCCGTGCTCAGCTCCGAGATGTCCACGTTGCTGAAGTCGATGTTGTGCCTGCCGCCGTCGGCCGGGCGGCGCCCCTGCTGCCTGGGCTCCCGCTTGGCGCCGTGCTGCGCCTCCGTTTTCGGGGTGGTGGGCGGTGTTGGCGGACCCTGGGGCTGGCCTGCAAAAGCCACAATCCCAATCAAAGAGCGCCGCTGACAACGGCCCAACGAAAATGCTCGCCTTGAGACACAAATTCCATTTTATTTTGCCCTGACGAAAACCGCTGTTCCCTCAATTAGTGTCGAGCAAACGTTACGTCCAAAACGACAGCGTCGCACGGGAGGGACCGAAGGACTCGCCGACATCCCAGATTTGGATCGGGCGCCAAAGACACAAATGGGAAAATGATGACCGTTGAGGCGGACATCAGACCATTTGGACCATCGGAACGATCGCTCGATGACGTCAAGGGCCGCCGATTCATTTGCGAATCGATGAGCCGTCGAACGGCCGATTAACGAGGACCCGGTTGGGTGTTAATTGGGGAAACCGCTGCCCGGCGCCCATTTATTTGATTGCATTTTTTTCCCTGGGGATGTCAAATTACGACAGCGAGCTCCGCCCACGTCGGACGTCTCGGCGCAAATGTACGCCCGGCTGTTCCGGCATTCTGGTCCGTTTTTGGGGCATCCATGCGGCGATCTAATTTGATGTTTAGTCAAGACTTGACGTGGGCCCGGCGCTACGAGAAAGCCCTCCATTGTTGTGATGGAGAAAGGGGCCCGACCTGGATGTTCGGGATGGCGGTGCCCGTCGCCCATCCCGCCGAGTCCAGCCATCCCCGGCTCCGCTTTGTACATGTGATGATGATGAGGAGGAGGAAGAGGAGGAGCAGGCTGCTGCTGCTGGGCGAGCTCAGCGCCAGAGTCCGAGTCGCCGTGGCCCGGCTTGACGTTCTTCCGCCGCCTGGGTTGGTATTTGTAGTCCGGGTGGTCCTTCTTGTGCTGAACCCGCAGCCGCTCGGCCTCATCCACAAAGGGCCTCTTTTCGCTCTCGGACAGCAAACTGTTAGGAAGAGACGCGGCGGCGGTGTCAAACGTGTCGGAACTTGTTGAGCCCGGAACCGCAGCGCAAATGGGCGATGGAAATCGGGTGGCAAATTTGGGGCAAAAGTCCAATCGTGAATGGCGCGCTCGTCTCCCGACGTCGAGAGAGAGAAATAAATAAGACTCAATCCCCTTTCTTACCGCCACAGTTTGCCGAGCGTCTTGCTGAGCTCGGCGTTGTGCAGGTGCGGGTACTGGTCGGCCAGCTTGCGGCGCGCGGCCTGAGCCCAAACCATGAAGGCGTTCATGGGCCGCTTGACGTGCGGCTTGCTCTTCAGGGAGCCGCCGCCCCGCGCCGGCACGGGCACCAGGGACCAGTCGTAGCCCTTGAGCACCTGCGACACGGCGTCCCGGATGCACGCCGGGAAGCGCTCGTCGTCCCCCGAGTCCGACTTCTTGCTCGAGCCGGCCAGCGGGGAGCCGGCGGGCGAGGACGGCGCGTCCGAGTCGGACTCGTCCTGGGACGCCGAGCTGCCGGTGCCCGCGGGGCTGCCGCACGCCCGCTCGCACTTGTCGTGCTCTTCGCTCATCTTCAACATGACTCCCGGGACCCGGAATTCGCCAAGCGACCGGAGCGACGCTCGGCGCGCGCCTTTTACGCGCGGTGCGGTGCGCTTCTCCTCCCCTCCGCTCCACCCCGCCCCCCACCCCCCCAAAAAATAAAAATTAATAATAATAATAATAATAATAATCACAGAGCGAGATAAGCTCTTCCCCCCGCACGCACTGGCCAAAAGCGGACTCCTTGGTTAGCGCGCGTCGTTCTTCATGGCGGGCTGCGCGCTCGACGTTTAGCGCCGCCCGAGCGGGCTGCCGAGCTTTGACGGCGTCACTCACTCCGCCTTCCGCCTGCCATTGGCCCGAAGCGGCCCCGGAACGGCCGTGCCCGTTCATTGGGCCCTTCGCTGGCTTGGCTCCGCCCCGGCTTGGGCGTCGTGCGAAAGACGCATTTGGCCCCAATCGGAAGGGGCGGCCGGCCGGTTCTTCTGTTGTTCTGAAATGCAAAGCAAAGAATGTATACGAGGATGCTTGGACGCGTGCATGTTGGTGCACCGGGGCAAGAGGGGGCCTGTTCCCCTCCCCCCGTTGCCATCTTTTCAGTACCTCACGCCGCTCTGCTTCCTACCGTCTTGCTGGTGACATCCGGCAGACCCGAGCGACTGTTCACTTGTTCTTTCTTTGTTGGGGGGCGGGGGGGCCTTCTGGCAGGTAGCGAGGACGCCGCTGGTTTGAATCACTGCGCCGGTCGCCATGGTGCCGGGCCCTCCCGTCGAGCCTTCGCCCCCGCCCGCACCCGCCCGCCGCGTCATCGGCGCTTTTCCCGAGCCATTGGCACTTTGATTTCGAGCGCCGAGGTGGACTGAGAGGAAACAATTAGTCCAAAGTGTGTGAGGGTGCCGTTTTGGCCTTCAGCCACGTCAAAAGCATCAAAGAGCTCAAGTGCTTCCAGATTCTTGTCTGCCATTCCTCAAGTCTTCCTTTCTGGCGCTGCTTTCAATGAGAAGGGATGAACACCAAGGACTTTGGAAGCCGCGCGAGTAGCCGCTCGCTCCACCGCTTTTCCTGCACGAATCTGCCATCTGCGAAACGTCAGGTGTCTCCGCAGTGTACTTTTTGGGGTTTTTTTTTCCTCCCGAAAAGGCTCCCCCTTCCCGCCGCGTGTTGCTTCGCTCGTGGCGCCGCCGTCCAGGAAACTGCAAAGTGGGGAAAAGCGCGGATGGCAAGGCCGCTCGGCGTCACGACGGCCACGCCCTGGCAAATATTCTTTCCGCCTCAACGCTCGCTTTCTTCTTTCTTTGTTCACTTTGCCGTCGGCGTCGAGATGGTCTGGTGGCTATTTGGTGCCTTTCTTCTTGTTTTTGCCCAGTTAGCAGGTTAGCGCTACGCTTTTCGCCGGTTGACTCGGAGGCGTCCAAACCTTTGGGTTGGAGGGCCGCCTACGGAAAAACGGGGGCGTGATTTGAAAAGTGTCCAATTTTGGCAACGCGCTCAAGCCAGTCAAGGAAGCAAATCCGGATTGGGTCGGTGTTGAAGTTGGCGTTCACCTCGGCGCTTGTCACTCGGCTGTTTTGATTTTTCCCATCGGGCGCTCGGTCTCTTAGTTAGCTTAGCTGGCTAGCGTTGCGCTATTTTCGGAGGGTGAGCCCGCTCGGCGACCCTCCCCAAGGTGTACCGAGATATCCCAAAGGAGCGTGGGTGGTGTTTTCCTTTCTCGCCAATCCAGCAAACACGCCCCCCCACTTCCCAACTTGTCTCGCCGCCCTCTCATCCTCACAGCATATGCTCGGAATAAAACTTGCGCTATGCTGTTACTGTTTTTTTTTTTTCTCTTTCTCATATCGGCATCACGAAGTGAGGACAAATGCGCCGGCAAACGACCCGGAGCACGTGAGGTCGGGAGTCCGATCGACCCCACACGCAGCGCATGAAACGTCGCCGTGCGAAGCACGACTCCAGTTGACCAGGGTCACTCGGAATCCCTCGCACGCACACTGACAATTGGTACTGCGCACTCGCGAGGAGAAGGTCCAACCACTAGCGGTCCCATTTGAGGTGTTTTTATCGGCCTTCTTCCCTCCTCCTTCTCCTCCAGCGCCGCCGTCTGCGCATCTCCCGGCCGCGCTCACGCGCGTGCGCCTCGAAAAGATGACAAAGAGGCGTTTTGTGAGGCGGGCCGCAGCTGCTGAAATCTGACGAGATGCGGCCGAAGAGAGAAGGGAGCAGGTGGGTCAACAAGCCCGCTCGGCCCGTTCCCACAATATCAGGCTGCGCAACGCCCGGCCCGCCCCGCGTCAAAAGTGTTTGACGGAGCGGCGCTGGCGTGCTGTCCCGGATGGAAAAAGCTAGCATCAGAGGCGCAAAGCAATCCCTTCCCCCTTGCGGTCGGAGCTCAATGCGTCACGAAAGCTTCTGGGTCACTTTCATGGCAAGGCGTCGCCACGGCACACTCGGACTGCGTTTGGTCACGTGGCGGGCGCCGAGGCCGGCGTCGGTGTCGCGGACGGGCCGCGCTCCTCTTTGGACTGTGACACAAGCCATCGGGAAGACATGCAAACCAGCAGCCCTGAGCGCCGGCAAACGGGGAAGTCGCCGTTAACGGTCGTATGGCCGCCCGCCATTTCCCCATTGGTCGGAATGCCGACACGATAGACATCCTCCGCTTTGCATCCCAAAAGCTGCACGCGAGGGGGTGGGGGGGCCCGGGTGCTATTTGTCTATGCAAACGTGGCCGCTCTCGCTCTTTGCCGTGCAGATGTTTGGCAAGGAAAATAAGATGCAAAAAGCCGCGCTTTGCATTTTACAACGGAGTTGCTGGGGTTTTTTTGGGGGGGGGTTTAGCTTGGGCCGCGCCTGACTTTTTCCTTTTGACTTTTGCACACCAGGACAAATGGCGTTTGCTGGCTACATGCTCACGGACGCTCGGGGAGGTGCAAGAATCCCCTTTTCTGTCACGTCCCTTATTCGTCGGGCCGCGTTCGAGCTTTGCTCGCGGGTTGGCCAACTGCCACTTGAAGCCCCGGGCGACCGACTCCACGATTCAAGAAAAGCCCCCCACCACGTTTCTGGAAGACAGCGCAATCGCAATACGGGACCAAAGCGGAAAAGACGCTCGCCTGTACGTGCGCCCCGGAAGGGTCGGAACCTGCCCGCGGAGGCCCGCGTGGACAAGTCCAAAGGAGCAGAGTCGCGCGTGGACGTCAAATTCCTGGGATTATTCCCACGCCTTGAAGGCCCTCCGCTCCTCGGGTCTTTCCCCGACACACCTTCCTCTCGCTCCCCTTTGCACTTCCAACTGTTTTGCTCTGAAGTCATCTCTCTGCCGACGAACGGGCGGATTTATCGCGTCCTCGCTCATTTGGGACTCCTTAGCTTTTAAACACCGTCATTAATATTTGGGTCAAAGGTCAAAGGTGAGACTCGCTTTGAGGCCATCAAAGCCATGTTTTGCAAGCTCCTTTTTGCTCTGTGTTGAGTTAGCGACCCAAAGGGCTCCCACCTTCCCCCCCCCCCTCCCAAAAAAACTTCCCAAAGCTGACATCACGGTCTTTTTCCTTCGCCGGCAATGATGATGACTCACAATGGGAATCATCTGTGTCGGCGGAAAATGGCTGGACCAGATCAAAACAACCCAGCGAAGAGAAATCTCAAATATCCAGCAAAGCAAAAATGCCCTTCTATGAAACGCTTCAAAGGCAAATGAAGTCTGCGGAGGCACGTGCGAAGGAATTGACCGCAACGTGGCAGTAAGTCAGGATGGATGGATGGATGGATGGATGGCTTTCTCCCGTTTGAAATCCCTCCTCATTGCGCTGGCCCGAGCTCACGCGAAGATGGTTTGCTCGTCTTTTCTCACGCCAGGAAGGAGGCACCTTCGCATCAAAGGCGAGGAAAGGTGACTTGGCATCTCGGGCCGCTGCCGAATCTCCCCCCAAAGTCTTGCGGTGGTACTGCAAGTGAGCCGCGACGGCGCGGCGCGCTTGTCAAACGGTGAAAGTGAAAATGCTCTGCGGCCTGCCCGCTTTCCTTCCTCCTCCTGTCTTAATGGCCGCCGTGAGTCATTTGTTGGGAACAGCGTCTCCGCCGAGATTCTTCGCTTCCCCGCTTCCCCGCTCGTTGTTGACCAAGGGCGAGGTCGTTCTCCGGCCCCCTTCTGCCGGACCACACAGCGCGCGCGTGCAATTGGGTTTCACGAGGGACGCTGAAAAGGAAGCGCGCGGCGGTCCTCGCGGGGCTCTCCAAACACGCTTGGTGCGGGGTGAGAAAGCTTTCACAGGCTGGTCAAAAGCGGGACTTTGCCGAGAACGCTCGGCCACGGCGGAAGGATAACGTCAAGCCACCCGGCCGGCGTTGGAGCCGCCTTCTCGCCGGCGGTCCTCGAGGGCTCATTGCTTCCCGAGGGAGGGAGCCTCCCGCCCGGGAAGGCCCAGCTTTTTTCCTCGTGAGGTGGTCCAAATCTGCTACCGTGGCTTCCAGGCCCGTTCCGGCTGCATGTTCCGCTCCCTCGGGCACGCGTGCGATGATGCCGCCGGAGGGAGCGCCGAACGGATGCTTTCCAAAAGGCCGCCTTCCCCAAACAGGATGTAAGCGTCCACGCGTGGGCCGCCGGAGCCCCTTGCGCGCCGGCGGAAGAGCGTCCTCCTCGTGGCCTTCATCTGGATGAAAGGCAAGCGTTTGCCTGGGTCCCCTCTCGCCGTATCGCCGCACTCGGAACTCCGTCCGCCGTGGTCGCGGAATTCCCGGCGATGAATCCGCGCTCGGCTCGGTCTCCTCGCTGGCTCCTTTTCCGATGCGGGTGTTTTGCTTGGGCCCAGTAAATGAGTATGAGAGTGGCGGAAAAATAGGCCCCCGCCTTGGGCGCGGGCTGTCGGCCGATCGCTTTCCTTCATTGGGAAAGAACCCGCCGTGGATCCAACCCGGGTGCTTCAATTGGTACCGAGCGGTCCGTACTTTGAAAACATCGGTCGGTCACGCGCAAGCGCTCTTTCGGCAAGATGCTGTGATGTCCTTCCATCGACTTTCTCTCTCAGGAAAGCCAAGAAAATGCAAAAAGACGTGCTCGTCATTGGCCAGCGATGATGCGCATCACGTCAATATATGAGATTTATATATTTATGTCAATCTAATCAAGAAGAACAACAGCAAAGGTGTCACCCGGCAGGCTGCTCGGGGGCGGCCATTTTGGCATGATCACATCGGGAGCGGGACGGGGCATTCCGGGAGCCGTTGATCGGATTAGCCGTAATGTCATCAATGCGAGAATGTCCTCCGAGAGATGGAAAAGGAGCCCATGAATTGCTTCTTCCCGTCAGCAAATTCCCACGGCGGGGCGGCCCGCAATCCGCCGCATAATTGCCCTCATTTCTCTCAATCGCATTAGCCCAGGGCCCCGCCGGACAGAAAGGGGGCTTCTTTCTGACACCGGGCCCCGTGCGCTCTGAGAACGAATGCGTGAAGGAGGGGGCCACGTGACGAACGTGACCCCCGACCACTCTCGACTCCTCCTTGGTTCGCTCCGGATTCCACTCGTCTATCTTCCTCCCGCACCCTTTGCCGACCCTTCAAGTTCAGGTCAGCTGAAAACCCTGACGAGGGGCCGCTTCAAAAGCGCTTTGCTGTACGTTTTCTTTTTCCGAGGTCCACGCTCGCTTCCAACACGTCCCCGGGTGGCTTCTACTCCGATTGCGTAGGGACGACACCGCGCGGACCGACCGAGAGACGCTTCCTCGGTCCGCTGCGGCGACAGCTTCGCCGAAAGAGCTCGGCGCTCTTTTTTTGGGATGTTGAGTTGGGGAGCGGCGACGCCGCCGTCGCGAACGGGAGTTGGCAAAAGTCGGCGCAAAGCAGTGCAGGTGCGGACGCACAATGGGCGGCCTGTGCGAGCCATCTGCACGGACGAGCCTCGCCGCGCCGTCGGCCTTCGGCGGCACATCTGGTCTCGCCGCACATCTGCGCAGCCACCGGGAGGCTAAATGAAGGCCCTATGGAGGAGCCAAAAGAGCCCCAGCGGTCGCCCCTCCCGCCCCCCCGGTCATCGGTTGCATCTGGCTGGGAGCGGGGAACAGTCGTCACCCTGTTATTCCGTCCGCAACAGCCCACCGGCCCCCCCGGCCACAGCGGCCCTGCGAGAGCAACGCGCCATGACAAAAAGAGAGCAAAAAAAAAAAAGGTCCGTCTGCGGGCCGCTCACTGCGGCCATCCGAAATCCTCAAGTGAGACCCTCGCAACGTCTTGGCGTGTCGGCAAGGAGCTGCGAAGGTTCCACTCTTAAACGCAGCCTTGCGGCACCAGACGTCCAAATTGGCCCAAAGCTGTTTCCTTTATCTTGAAGGTGACTTTCCAATGCCGTCAAGGCCCTTTCTGGTGCCTTGACTGTTGAAAAGCCGCGATTGTTTGTCGTGCGAGCAAAGTGACGGCAGTTGATCGCTTCCTCCTTCGCCCGCCAGCAGATTTGCATGAGCCGGCCGAGGAGGAACCGGCGTCCCGGCCGCAAAGTCATGCGCGCGACACGCTCCGCCGTGCCATCGTCTAGTAGCTTTTGTCACGTCGAGAAGGACAACCCCCCAAAAGAGGCTTGGGGGCTCCTGGTTTCAACTCATCTCTCAAGACGCCGCCGTTTGCGCAAGCAAGTCGCGGCGGGACTCGTCATCGTCACGGCGTTTTCTTGTGGGATTTCTGCGGGGAATGGCCGAGGCCCGTCCACGTTGCCGTCGCCGATGGAATGGCAAAGCCTCGGGGGGGTGGCCCGCCTCGCTCCGGGCCGGCTGTTGATGTTTGGTGGATTTGCACGCGGGCTCACTTTTCTTGGCGCCTTGCGCGCTCTCCGCGTACACCCCCCTCCGGTCCCTCCGCGGGTGGGTGGGCCGAGGTTTATGGGCTCCGGAAGCAGGTCTTCTCCGACCGCGGGGGGGGACGGACTCTCTTCCGGCCCGAGCCTGGAGGAGCAACGTGGAATGTGACTGGGAGGATGGTCGGGTGTGTGCGCGCAACGGAGCGCAGGATGGGGTGGGACGAAATGGGGGTGAGAGATGACCCTTGACCCTCAGCACATGTCCCGGTTTCCTTGCGGCCGTACGGGTCAGGCCCACTTTGGAATTCATGCGGGCTTCATGCGCAAGTGACATTAAATTTCAAGGGTGTCAAAGTCGTGTCCCTGAGTGCCGCCGCGCCGCACGTTTTCCGAGTCTCCCCGTTGCAACGCAGCTGATTCAAATGTTCAATGTCAGCCTCATTCGAATCGGCTGCGATGGAACGCACGCGGACCGGTGGCGCTCCGGGACCCGACTTTGACGCCCCTGCGTTAAGATCATTCCCAACTCTTTGCTAACAATCGCCCGCTCTTGAAAAGGCACGCCCGCTCTTTGTCATCTTCTTCTGAAGCCACGTTGGCCGCAGTTAATAAGTGGCCAAGAGCCACCGTATCAAAGCGAGCGGATCGCGTTTCCTGCAGGAATCGCCCAAAATAGGCCCGAGGAGCTTGTGAGGTTAGCGCATGACGCGCTCAGCTGAGGCTTTGCTAGCGAATGTGTGTGCGTGCGCACCTGCGCAGGCACTGACGGATGTATGGCAGACAGATGTACGCCGCGTCCAAGCATGTGCAGCTGCGCAGACGTGCACATGTGGCCGTTGGCAGCCGTACGCTACGGAGGTGATGCCATCACGCTCGGCCATGTCAGCTGCATCCTTATTTTTGCATTTGATTTGCGGCAAATACACACACACATACAGTCGATATTATAGACTGTATTATAATATGTCATATCCTTTTTGTCACTCCTTTTTGGATTCTTGGATGCTTAAGCGCCTTCCATTGTGGATTTACAAATGGTTTGAGCTGCGTTTTTTGTTTTGCTGCAGCCATCTCTGCTTTGCTTGGATATTAGATCTTTTCCGACAACAGTTTGACCCCGTATCGCTGGATTCGTGACCTTTTCGTGACATTAACGCCGCAGCAGCAGCTTGGCCACGGGTTGATCTTCAAATCAATTTAGCAACACAAAACGCAGACGCTAGCATTTAATGAGAGCAATTTGGGGGGGGGACTCCCCGTGCGGATATACTGCCGTCTTTATTGACAGGCGTGCTGGGCTAATCGCAGGCCGCGCGATTGTGCAATTGAACCGTATTTAACCCCGTTAGCGGAATGGCAGCGCTGGCGGGCCGGAGCGCGTGGATGTAACTCAATCATCTCATGAGCGCAATTGAGAGCGAGGAAGGGAACAGGGAAAATCTTCTGCATCCAGTGTCCTCGGCGCCGAGAAGGTGCCAAACATGAGCCGGCGACATCATGGGAATGGGCTTTGTGGGTGACGCTATGGGCTGCGAGCGACCCTCGCCGCCCGGCGGTCAATAGCCCGTGCGCAATGGAGCCCATTGTCATCGTCTCCCCCGGCCGGGAAAGCATCACCACGGCCGGCGGCGGTCCGACTGCAGCCCCCCAACTTCTCCCACCCCAAAACAACCCCCCTGCCCCCTCCTGTGTGTGTGAAGGACATCTGAGCTTTATTCAGCGCCCCCCACCTCCCCCCGTCGGGGTTGCGGCACGTCTCTCCGCATCTCACAGAAAATCCCTGCAACAATCCGGCAAAGAAACCCCCCCCTGTGAAAGATCTCCTCTTGGTGGCTTGGCCAGAGCATCGGAATGGGATCAATTCCAGGCCAATCGGGATCCCAGACAGGTGGCTCCTCTTACAAGGCGCACGTACTTATCTCATGATCCTCGGTGACCCCGGCAGGAAGTAGCCGAGTGACCTGGCTCCCCCTTCCCGGTGGCCCTTCCTGTTCCCTTCCAGGAAGGGAAGATGCTCCCCCCTCACCAGCCCCCATCCCCTCTTTCTCTCGTCAAGCCCAAACCCGGAAAAAAAAAAATTTAAGCCCTTATTGATTCCAGGCTGGGCCTTTCCTCTCCCGTTGTTTCAGGAGCATCCAAAGGCCTTTCCTTTCTCCGAGCGTTGATCCGTTTCCATCCAGCGCGGGACCTGGTCCAAATGTGTCTCTGATTTGCTTTTGCTGGAGGAGACCCAACGTCGGGCTTCTGATGTCTGCATGAGCGTTTCTTGTGCGCTTGGCTGCGCTTTATGGAAAGGGACGTGAACGAAGAAGAAGGTGAGGAAGTCGGAAGCGCGCGCAGATCCTGTGCACGCTCGGCAGCGGCGTACGGGGGTGGGGAGGGATGGGGGGGCCTGGTGTTTCTGGGAAACAAATCATTGGATGTCGAGCAAGCCATTCACCGGCGGCCTTGCGGACGCGTGAGAGTGCGGCGCTTTGACTCAAGGCACTCCTCTCTCGCCTCGTTTTTCCCCACTGATATTTGACATCATTTCGTTGCCTTTGAACATTTTCGTCAAGTCGCAGTTGCACTTCCAACGACTTGCTTTCCGTTCTTCTTGCCGACGGTAATTTGGGGCAGAATTGATGGCGCGTAGGCCCCGCCCACTGCTTTCCTGGAAAGCTTTGGGCCACGCCTCCGAAGGTGCGGCCTCCGTCGTCCTCCGAGGCCGCGCCAAATTGCGCGCGCGCCGTCATAAACCACCTCCCGTGTCCGCCAGTCGCGTCTGCCCCTGCGGTCCCACATGGCATCTGTCTGCCGTATAATCCCAAACTTATCCTCAAAGTGTTGCGTAATTGAGTTCACAATTGAGCTCACATTTGTGCGGCCACCCGATCCCCCGAGCCCCCCGCCACCTTCTCCCGCGCTCCCAGCCGGGAGGCCGGGAGCGAAAGGGCCCCACAGGAAAGAAGCCCGAGGAGCGGCCCGGGCGCGAGCGACCCGGTAGGCCCCGCCGGTCACGGCCGCCTTCATCCAACCGGCGCGATGACCTCATCGTGGCCGACGTGACCCCGCCCCCTACCCGAGCGCTGGGCCGCTTTTGACGGCACGCTCTTTGAGAACGAAAGGATGGCACGGTTGAGGAAGGGGTCACGTGGAAAAGGGGCCCGTGGCGGAGAGCCGACGGGAAGGCAGCCGTTTGGATTTGAAAGCGGCCATTTTGGCTGCGGCCCAAATACGCCGGCCTTGCTACGCTTCCCTGATTTCTGTCGGCATTTGCCCTCAAAAGGCATTTTGTCAACGAGCAGTCACGGCCAATCAACCGCGGGTCCTAGAAACATTTGCATCCATCCAACAAAGCTCCGTACTGTTCGCGACGACGTCACACCCCAAAGAGACCATCCACAAACACACACACACACACGTACAGACTACAAGTGAAGAAGATGTGAAAATAAAGAGCCACTTGCTCCTGTTGGCACCTCCTCCCATCACACACACACGCCGCCCCCACTCCTTCATCCCAGCTGTCACAACTGCAACAACTCCACAAATACGCAACACCGCGTGCGCACACACGCGCCCAGCACTTTTCCCGCTCGCACCGGTCCACTGCAGTTGCTGCCCACTCGTGAATGCGCATTTGTGAGCGCGTGTGTGTGTGTGTGTTTGTTTGTGTGCCGGTGCATCTCCTCCTTGCAGTGCAATGACACCTCCTGTCCTGTGAACTGTGACTAGCATACCCTAAAAAGGGCTGACAATCAACCGTGGGAGTGAAGAAGTGAAAGAGTAGGTGAGGGAGTGAGTGATGGCGTGTTTCTGACAGTGTTAATGTGCGTTTGTTAGTGAACGTGCGATTGCGAGTCTGCGTGAGGGTTGGCAACGTGGCCAAGAGCTTCCCGTTCGTCCTCCAAAAACGCGCGAGGTCATAAATCTCATTGCCACGGCGACACAATGCGCAGGCGGGAAGCATCGCAGATTAGGAAGATCACGTTTTCTGACTCCTCCTTTGGGAGCGAATAAGCGCCAGCTAAAAGAAAAACACAAACTGGCAACAAAAAACAACAACAACAAAAAAATTAAGGTGGGTGGGGGGGGGGCTCTTTTTCTTTCCAGCGTGGCCTTCCATTTGAAAAATTGTTTTTTTTCAAACGCATGTTCTTCATCTGAAATGTCGAGCCAAGACGACGGCGGGGAGCCCGAGGTCGGCGTCCTTCCCGTCTTTCCCTCCTAAACGTCCAGCTGTTGCCGCGGTGACAGCTGCCCGGGCGAGCAGAACCAATCTCAGCTGTCAGTCGGAACGCGCCGCAGAGGTTCACGGATGATTTGGACAGAGCGGCCGGTCGAGCGCTCTTCAAGCAAAACTTCCCCACTCCTCGGGCTTCATCGAGCCAGCCCGAGGACCTGGAGCGCCCCTGGCGGGAAACGTCTGAGGCCCGAGGCCTCGTCGCACCGAATCGTCATCGAAGCAAAGCCAGTCACCTCTTTCAGAGGACGGCTTTTTCAGCACAAACGCCAAAGTGCCGATCACACACCCTGCCTGCATCGGTCGCCAGTCAGGCGGAGACGACGTCCGGGCTCGGCGCTCACATGCGCACCGTCGCTGAGTGGCAAGTGGAATGCGCGCGCACACTGGCTGCACCAAAGTCAGCCGAGTGGATTCAAGCACTCCCTCCCAACTCTATTCAGAGTCAAGCTAGTTATTGGACGAGATCACGGAAAGCTACACTCTTTTCTTCGACGCGGTTTACCAATAATACAGTCCTTTCAAAACAAAACAGTCCAGGAAACTGAAAAAAGGGCAGAAAGTTGTTGGGTCGGCAACGGTTGTAAAGTTGTTCCCGTGTCGCCCTCTAGCGGAGCTTGGTTGCAATCACACATCGACTTCCAATGACGTCCGCTGTGAGCAGGGCGAGAAACAGCGCCCTCTCTGGTGATGTTGCCGGCCGGGGGCCAAGGCTCGGCCAAGGCTCGGCCAAGGCTCGCCCTCCCCGCGCTTGTCCGTCGATAGCTCGAGCTTACAAACGATTTGTTTGGTCCGGGAATCCGAGCGCGATTCTACGATGGATGTGAAAGCATTTTTGCGCGCGTTGGCACGGCTTCACCGGAAACGCTAAGATATTAATCAACATCACTTCCACTCTGTGGCCGGGCAGGTTTTTCCCTTTGATTTGGATCGAGTGACGGCGGCAGACACTTACTTTCGAGCGAGCGAGCGAGCTTGCGTCACGTTGCGAGGTGGCGGTGGACCCCAAAAAGCGGGCGGGAGGGAAGAGCGGGGCGTGCTTGACCAATTGTATTCAAGCGTAGACAACGAAATCCAAAACAAAGTCATGAAAACAAAACGAATCCAAAGTAACAAACAAAAAGCATGGCAGAAACCAAAATGTGACCCAAACAAACACGACAGTAGCCGAGAGCAAACAGCAACGATGACCTGCCCACTGTTCAAGCACTCATTGCCTAATGAGCAACTGGTGTGCAGCTGTGGGGGGAGCCCTACGGTGCCACCCGTTGGTCCCAAACCCAATCACGACAGCTTGAATGGTCCCACGCGGCAGGTTGTGAACGAGCGGTCTCTCGGAGAAACATCAGAGATGAAACTCTTCAATCGGTAGCGAGGATTCTCAACAAAATCTGCCCATCGAGGTAAAGGATGATTTGCTCTAGATTGCAAACGAGATGTGCGCTTTCCAAAAACGATGCCTTTCACAACAAATTGGCCTTGGCAGAGTGACTTTTCCCACCCCGGAACGTAACTTGGCGGTCTGAGAACATTGCAAACATTGCCTTTGTCTCCCTCTACTGGATAAATGAATACATGACATGCAAATACACACGTACTTCCTGTTGGACTGCTGACAAGGCTTAGCCTTTGGGGATTTGTTGGCTTTTTTTTCTTTGGGGGTAACAATCCTGACATGAAGTCTCTCCTCTGGCTCATAGTGTGACGGGGAAAAAAAAAAATAAAACGGCTCCTTGGACGCGTCCTCCAGGAAGGTCGTCTCCTCATGCTGCTTCTTCAAAGGCTCAAGGTTTGTGCTTAAAACTGGCCTCCACTGCCAAAGAGAAAGGGCAGAGGGGGGGCGAGTGAATGTTGGCACCGGCTAGTCTCGCTACTCGTAGCGTCGGGAAATTCGAAGCGCCGCCTCTTGGGACGGAAGGCGGAGAGCCGACGACGTACCCGCGTACTCGGGCGGCAGCATGGGCCGGTCGAGCGCCGTCCGGATGGTGGCCAGCCAGTCCGTTCGCTCGCGCTCGCTCTCGCACGCGAGAAGGAAGATCCTGTCGGGCGTGGCGACGGTGATCCCGAACTGCCAGCGGGAGCTCTGAACGCCCGACGGGAGGCCCGGCAGGACGCCGTAGCCGTTGTCCCTGCTGCCGATGAACACCTGGCCTCGCGCGTAGGCGTCCTGCCGAAGCATCGGCATTAGCATTAGCATTAGCATCAGCATTAGCATTAGCATCAGCGCGGCACCCGAGCCCTTCCCCGAGAGCCCACCAGCGGGTCTTTGAAGTACATGAGCCTCCTCTCGTCCATGGAGAACCATCTCTTCTTAAAAGCCTCCGTGCGCTGCACACCAGAGAAGCATTTGAAAGCGGGCCCGGCGGACCACGGCGGACCACGGCGGTCAGGGCGTCAATCACCTTGGGGCCGGTCTTCTCCATGAAGCCCTCTTTGGCAAAGTCGCGGGTGACCCTGGGCAAGAGCTGCAAGGACAGCGAGCCGGTTCATGCCAAGGGGGCGGGCGGCGTTTGCGGCCGGCGCACGTGACTTACGTCCGCCGCCGGAGCGCCGGGGAAGGCCGCCTGCAGGTAGTGCAATCTGGCCGCTCGGATGGCGTTGAACCAGTCCACCATTTCCTTCGGGGAAGGGCACTCGGGTGGGTCGCCGTGGCGCACAAAGCATCCGATCGCACAGGCCGCTTTGTTTGGCTACGCTTACGTTTTGGCTACTTTGGTCACGCACCTTGCCATCGTCGTGGTAAACAAAGATATTGCGAGTGACGTTGTCCTTCAAGTAGGTGATCTGCAGGCCGTGGGCCGTGCCCATTTTGCTCGGCTGGAAGCTGGCGTTGACCGCGCCGATGCTCATGAAGGCCTTGGGCTCTCTGCCCTGCAAGGAGAAACGTGAACGCGCGGCGACTCGGGCCGCGGTGGACCGAAAGGGGCGCTTTCTCATCCGGAAATATGAAAAGGAGAAAGCCCGATTGCGTCTGTGCAGCACTCACGTCGGGCTTGACAAAGTACTTGAGCGCGCCCTCTCGTTCGGACAGGACGAATTTTCGGTTGAGGTACTGTCCGTTGTCTCGGCCTCGTTTCCACAGGAAGCCTTCCCGGTAGCCTGCCGCGTGACGACACCACACGGCGGGATGATCTCAACTGGGGCGAATTTCTCCAGCACTTGCATACAAAATGCCGTCAAAAACAATTCAGACGAGATTACATGCGCTCCCAAAGTGCTTTCGTTTTATTTTGTCCCCGACACTCTGAGAAATTGCGCGGCAGGAAGATGTGGTTTATCGTTGCCTAACACTCACGCTTACACCACAAAAGCGGACACACACACACACACAAGCGCAACGCTGTCATGGTCCTTTTTTCGACTGCAATGCACTGCTGCAAGCGACGAAATAGTTGTAAAGAAAGAAATGCATACGCCCTCGCCCCCGGAGAGTGTCGCAAGGTCAAATCCAGCCAACCGCGGAGGATTTCGCATTTCAAAGACAGCAATGAAGCTCCAGATGAGCGGCGTGTGGAATTTTTCAATGGGGCAAAAGACAAGCGCGCTCCATCCAAGGCCCTATTGAGGCCCACCGGGAGATGTCACGGGACGGCACTCGTACGCGCAGGCGCCGTTTCCATTGGCTTGAGAATGCCGCAAGGCGCGTACTGTACATCCGAGTCGTGCGACACCTACCTGGTCGCGTGACACACACCGCGGTCGGCTCTCACCTGCTGAGTAGGACTCCTGCGACCCCCCGGGCATGAACTCCTTCCTCTCGTACTTGGCGCGGATCCACTGCTCCCGCAGGAGTCTGCCCGAAAAGCACACGGCAGAGAAGGCGCTTGGCTTTTTGCAAAAGATGCAATACGGCGCTTGGCATGAAGGCCCATTGAAAGGAATGTGACTTGACTGGACTCCGTGTGCCGTTCACACTTGTGCCGTGTGGCTACAAGTACATTTATTTGTCTTATTGGACTTTCTTTTGAGGTCCAGCAAATACATTGCAGCAAATGCTCTTCGAGACGCTCACTTTGACAGCGGATCGGGCGCACGCTATCGACCGGTCCGAGCGCCGTGGACTAAAGATCGCCGCCTCACTTACGCGCAGTCGTTGGAAGTGGGCCGGTAGTAGAAGGCGGGGACCGTCTGCTCGTATTGAGCTTTGGCCGCGAGGTTGCCCACCGAGTCCATCAGCTGCATGAGGGAAGGAAGAGAAAGGCCCTGCCTGTCAGCGATACGCTATCGTCGTGCGCGCGCGTCCGTTGCGGTCCCCGCTTGCGGGGGAGCCGCCGCGCTGCTCTTTCCTTTGCCATTTTTGTTTGCAACGCGCGAAAAAGTGTCAGCCATCACCTCCAACTGCGCTGCGGTCCACGGGTCCAGCAGCAGAGACTTGACCTTGCTGATCTGCGCGATATTTCTGTGCAGGCCCGAGCAGCTGTGGCACACAAACACACCCAGGGTATACGATGCCCACTCGGGATCTATGACACAAACACACACACACACACACATGGGAGGGTGGGGGGGGGGGGAATAAGACGCCGACGCGCTAGTTAGCAAGACATCGCGATGTTGTCGAGGAGTCGTTCGCTTCTGGAGATGTAGTTCATTTTTTTAATGCCTTTTTCAGAGAGAAAAGCACGTCTGCGATAGCATAGTAAAAAAAAGGGGGCAGGGGGGGGGTCGTGACCCATTTATGAAAATGTGTATGTATCAGACAGCATCTTTGAATGAGTCAGGAGTCTACCTGCTGCTGCGCAGTCGGCGCAGGTTCTGTTTCCGGGTTTGTCCAAAAGTTCCATCAGCCTCTTTCTGCTTTTGTCCCGTTCTGAAAACATCCTCGAGGCGACCGGGCTCGCCGGGTGGCAATGTCAAAGTCCCGTGCGACAACGAGACGTCGCCGCACGCGCTGCGCGGAGGAAGGAAAGAGACGGCACAACAACAGGTCGCAATTGTCTTCGGTCAAGACCTGGGAGTGGGAGGGGGAGATGGAGAGACCCCTAGCGTCACTTTTATGTATTGCATCGACACCGAACGGGATCCTCACTTGGAAACACTGTACATACCTACCAACAACAAAAAACGCTGCGGAGGGGTGCAAAAGAATGTTACGTTCTCTGCATGTGCAAGTCTCGATCACGTGGCCAGACTAAGGGGGGAAAAAAGTGCATCCCAAACACTCGTTTGAACAAAGGCCTTTTCTCCTTTCATCGGGCCAAATTTACAGGCAAGCGTACAAAGCTTGGCCACGCGGCGGCAAGCGGCGAGCACATCTGCCTCGCACTTCTGAGGCTCAGAGTACAAACCAGCGCTGCAGAAATCGGATGCCTTCCGACGGCGGTTTGACAGGGATGGCAGAAAGTTAAAAATGAACATGACGCTGGTAATGTTTCACAAGTTTTATTTTTCCAACTCTCTTCAACACAGTTAAAACGCGTCACTAACTCAGCTCGGGCTCATCTAAATCAAACCAATACAAAAAAAATAAAAAATAAAAATAAAAAACCCCAATATCCTACGAGGGAAACATGTTTTTTCAACTTTTGTAAATTTGTAATCGTGAAAAGTAATTGAATTGGAATGGCGCTCAAAGCCGAAAACGTTTTCATCGGGACGAGTTGGAGCTGGAACGAGAGCGGTGACGCCTGCGGCCGGGAGATCTGGAGCGAGAGCGCCGGCGAACTGGCGAGCGCCTCCTTGGGGAGCGGGACCTGAAGGAACAGTGGAGAAAAAATTCAACACAGCCAGATCACTTTTGAGAGGGTGTGTACACTTATGAATAAAATAAAATGGGGTTTTTATTTTATTTCCTTTGGCATTGCAACCATTTGCTTTTTGGATTGTTGTTTTTTTTTTCTTTTTTCTTCCAACGTACGGCTCTCGGAGGACGTCACTGATTCGGAAGGAACATTAGGTAAAGAAGACCGACCTTCTCCTCATGCGGGGCGGGCTGCGTCGCCACATGGGCGGCGGTGGGGGCATTCTGCGAGGGGGAGAAAGGCGACGAGGCGGAGGGCGGACCCTCTGGGGCAGCACGGCGGCCGCCGTGATCTCCTGGCCATCAATCTGACCTAGGAACACATGTTGGAATGTTCCACAAGTCTTACAAGAAATTAATAAATAAACGTGTCGGTCACCTCAAAACCTTGAATTCTGGGACCGCCCTAAACCAAAGACCCCCCCCCCCCCCCCCCCGAGTCAATGCATTGACTCGCTGACCCCCCGTCCGCCCCCCTCCCACCCTTGCCGAAAAAATACTACTAATCCTACCGCCATCCATGTACTTCAGGGCCTTCTGGGCCTCTTCTGGGCTCTCGTATTCCACATAAGCAAAGCCCTTGGACATGTGCGGAACCTGCCTCTCCATCGGCATCTCCACAGACTTGATTTTGCCGTAGGTGGCAAAGATCTCCTGGATGTGGTCCTGTGGGCCAGAAAAAAAACGGGGTCACCATTACATGGAAAACCAACACACGACATGCTAAATGTTGCCCGTTGCTGCGCGAGTGGCTCAAACTACCAGAGACAACTTCCTGCTGCGTATTTAACATACGAGAGGCCCATTCGATATTTTGATTGAATCAGACGATTTGGGGCTACCATGAATTTGTGTGAAAAGGGCAGACCTTGGTGACGTTCCGGGTCAGCCGCCCCAAGTGAACCTTGGTTGGTTTGGGGCTGGGTGTTCTTTTCCTCCTCTCCTTATCCTTCTCCTTCTCCTTTTCTTCTCCCCTCTTCTGCGTTTTGGACCTGCGCAACAACAGCGATCGTCCTGGCAAAGGAGTCCCATTCATGGCGGAGTATCAACGAGGCGAGGCTTACGGCGAGCGGGAGCGGCGGCGGTTGTCATGGCGCCGGCGGCTGGGGCTGGGCGAGCCCGAGGAGCTGGAGGAGGAGGAGGAGCGCGAACTGGAGGAGCCCGAGTGGCTGCTCCCCGACGAGCTGGAGCCGCTGGACGAGCCCGAGCTGGAACCGGAGCTGCTGCTGGAAGAGGAGCTCGATCGGGACCTGATTGCAAAAGTCATCCGTTTTGCATTTTGAAACAGAAAAATGTACAGATGCGGGTACGAGTCTTGTTCCGTCGGATCGCCATCCTAACGTCCCACGCGGTTATCTGGCCTGGCAGCGAGCGAGAGCGTCGAGTGATATGGGACCTCGGCTTGTTGTGGCTGCATCGGCTACTTTGCGGCCCTGCTTGTTGCGTGTTCATTTTGGGGAAGCTCGACTCACTTTGTTTCCTATTCAAGTTCCCCTACTGTGACATACTGTCGAAGCAGCCGCCTTAAAAACAAACAAGCCCGTTTGCGCTTGCTGCTAAGTTGGAAGAAAATACCATTGTCATTTTTTTTTTTGGGGTGGGGGGTGGGGGGGCACCGTTGTATGTTTAGTTAATGCACAATTTGTGATGGTGGCCTTCAGACCTGCTGCTGCTTCCAGTGGACGCGCTGCGGCGCTTCCTGGCTTTCTCCCGTCCCCGGTCCTTTTCACCGTCCTTGGTGGCAGATTTTTCCTTGGCTCGGTCTTTAGTTTTCTCCTCTTCCTTTCGCTTGGTAGGAGATGGAGCCCTGCAGTGCAGACACACACACAGGAACAAAAACAATATATATATATATATATATATATATATATATATATATACATACATATATATATATAACTAAATCAGGGCATTAGTGCTAGGTGATATAGCCCGTTTTCCATAATTTAAGCAAAAAACTCAGTTTAGTTTCCCCTCGCAGGATTTACTTTAGTTCTCCTGATTAAAGAACAAACAAAAAAATAGTTTACAAACAGGGATTGAACCAATCGTTACATAGAGGAAATAAAATATAAAATGACATGACAAAATGATTTTTAAAAAAAGTGGCCATGGGAGAAAGGAGGACACCGAACATGCTCCTGTCCATGTCATGGACAGGTCAAACCATCCACTGCGTATGTGTGTGTGTGTGTATATATATATATATATATATTTTTTTTTGAACATGTATTATTTTCCGTAGCTCTAAAATGATTAGGAATTCAGCATTCCACATTTGCCCGGTTTTGTTTTCATTATCGAGACGGGGAGTCTAAACGGAGTGAGAAACCCAGATTATTAATTAATTATTGTTGATGACAATTAATTAACAGCATGTGGTTGCATACATAGTTGGCCGGCGGTGCGGTGTCAAACAAGCCGGATTTTTATGGTTTACGTTTGTATGAAATCGGGAGAGCGCGCTATAGCAAGTAATGTAGCCGTGTGGGGATGCTGCTACATGTAGCTGGCTAGCTTTCCAAATGCCCGCAAATCCTTTTAGAATTCTGATTCTGTATCGTTTGTAAGAAAATGTTATGAATGCGAGTGACCTGAATTTACAAAGGCAAAACGAGGGAGTGGTTACTTTAAAACAACATAACAAGCAAAAAAATTAAACACTGGAGGGGAAAAAAAACACGCCGCCATTGAATTTCATCGAGGCCGATTCAATTCGGCGGACGGAAAACATGGGGCTTTTGTTCATTGATAAAATGCTCGACGTCTGACATTTACATAACATCCCGCTATATGATAAATCTTTGAATGCAATAAGAAGTAGCGAGTAATATTATGTTCTCAATCGTACCTACTGAATAAAATCGTAAACTTACATGTTTTTTCTTACAGGTGGTCCAGTCCCGAGCGACGATGGGCCTCACGGAGACGCGTGCTGATGACGACACGAGTCGGAAATGACGTCGCTACCTGAGCGCCACTTACGACTGATTTGTTTATTTTTGCGCCCCTCGAAAAAAACAATATGAATGGTTTGCTTGTCGCCGGAGCGATTTTGAACGAAGCTGGTCTCGAATGTCACAGAGGGCATTTTTTTACCTTCGCCACGTGAGCGTGTTCCCTTGTGTTTGTATTTGTCGGCGCCAAGCTATCGTTTTGCATCGGTGTTTGCACATCACAGCAGATTTTGAGGGTAAGCCGTCCGGCGTTGAGAAGACGCATCGGCTTTTTTTTGGGGGGGGGAGGGCGTGGTTGTTGGGAGCAAATGTTTTTGTGGAGTGCATTATCGTCATTTTGGTTTGGTCTGATGTTCTTGCCATGAACCGTTCATTCCCATCTATAGAGTCATTGTGAGTTGTTCCTTCCCATACAGCTCAGTGATTCTCCAAGTGTGGTTCGAAGGGTCGCGCTCGTAGCGTGCGAAAGAATAAGTGAATTAAGTGTCAAAATTGTATGGTAGTTATCGATGCTCAAACTTGCTTGAATGCAATGTAGGTAGTTCCGGTTCTGTTGTACGACCAATTTGCCCTGAATGGACGACCTTTATTATCAAGGTACACATTTTTCGAAATGACGTTTGGATCCTGAGCCATTCCTGTTCTTACATCATCCATGTGTCGACATGCACGTAGAGCGAGAATCTATTGCTTGTCGTCGATAGGAGACAAATATGGTACGCTTAGGACCGCGACCACATAGAAGACAAATGATGTGGTATGCTTTGGATCATGAGCTGTTCCTTTCCACGGACTGACTGAAAGCGTTCCTTTCCGTAGATACGCGCCATGGGTCGCCTGGACGACGCCGCCAAGCGCAAAGTGGTGGAGCTGAGGAAGGCGGGTCTGAGTTTCCGCAAGATCAAGGCGGTGCTGGAGCTGGAGAACATCAAGGTGTCGGCGCAGGCCATCTACCTGTTCCTTAGGGAGTTCCAAGGCAGGCGACCGGGCCGGGTCAGGCCCTCGGAGGCGGGAAGCAATATGGCGGCGGCGGCGCCGGCGCACGTGCAAAATCTGGTCGGGGGGCTCCAAGAGAGCTGGGGCGGCATCCGTCTGCAACATCTGCTACGAGAGGCGCCGCGCCACGCCGGCTTCGGCAAGTTGGCCAAGCGGCCCCCCGCGGCGGCGGACGGCAAGGTCACGGCTTCGGGCTGCGGGGAAAGCAGCGCGGAGAGCCAAACGGAGCGCCGGCGGCGGCAGGGCGCCGACGACAACGACGTCCAGATCGTGAGCGTCACGTCTCTTGCGCTGAGTCAGCAAAGGGCGGCGATGAGCGCGACTTGTTCTCCCGGAACGGCGTCCGTGGCCTGCGCCAGGAGAAGAGTGACGCCCTCCCCCGCCACCAGCTCAATGCTGGCGGCCCGTAAGCGCATTTTGGATAAAGCGCTGACGCACAAGATGAAGGTCTCATTGGTAGCGTTCTTGGCCGTCACCGTCGTGAAACCTGTCAAATGATTTGCATTTCTCTCCGCCAGGTGACGTCATTGTTGAGGAGAGAGCACGCAAATGTCCAAAGAACTGATTTAGCTGCCATGTCACCACAACCAGTAGCGGCAGCAGCAGCGGCACATTATGATCTGACCACAGGAAAGGTGAGAAAATGTATTTCTTCAATGATATGAGCAAAAATGTGAAGTATCCCTTTGATCCTCGTCGGTCAGAGCGGAGCGGAAGCCGACGGCCCAAACGCAAGCGGGCCATTTGTCCCGCAGCGAGCGGGCCCGTCGGCGCGCTCCCTTCACACGCCGCCGCGAGCCGGATTCCGGCTCACCGACCCTACGGCGGCGTCCTCGGCCCCCGGGGGCGCCGTCCCGCGCCCGCCGCCCTCCGCGGGGGAGCCCGGCCAAGACGGCGGTCTTCAGGAGCAGATCCAGACGCTGGGCTGCGAGGTGCGCAGCCTGGGCCTGGCCGTCAAGATGCTGGCGGAGCAGCAGAGCCGCTCGGAGAGGGAGCAGGCGCGGCAGACTCGCATCCAGAAGCAGATCCTCAGCACCCTGCAGAGCCTGGCGTCCGCGGCGGGCCCTGGCGGCAACGCCGGGCAAGCGGAGAACAAGAGCCCCTCCCCTTCCCGCCCGCCCCCCGCCTCTTCCTCCTTCGGCCAAGACGCCTTCGACTTTACCTTCAGCCAAGCGGCCTACGAGTCCCTGGCCAGTCTGGACCCCGTCGAGGCCTTTAAACTGCCCGCCCTCAGCCCCGACGCCATGAACGGCCTCCCGCCGTGTAGCGGAGCGGAGAACCGCCCGCTGGCTCACACGCCCCCCCCGCAGACGCAGCAGCCCTACGTGGGCGCATACCCGCGGCAAAACTGCCAGACTCTCTTGCCGCCCTACGCCCGGTCGTTCGCGCCCGCGTACGACCGCTCGCGCCCTCAGGCCTTCGGGGAAGCGGGAAGCGAGCCGTCGGATTTCCAGACCGGCTGCCCCGGGGGGACACTTGAGGACTGCGGCGTGCCCACGCGGGATCAGCACCTCAATATTATCAAGGTGGAAGGACCCTAGACTGATCGGAGCAGCGCATCATCTTCTTTTTTTTTTAATCCCATATTTATGAGAACCAAAATATTCAAACTAAATAAATCAATAAATAGACGACGCAGCCATCGTAGCGGAGCCCGATTAAGTCCATTCATGTTGCTAATAGGCTGCTCGGGATTCTTCCTTCCTGGTGTGCAGTTCACATTTGCTCAAGAGATTGTTCATATCTCCTCGTCATTGTTTTGGGGAAGGTTGTCATTGTTAGGCATGCAACCATGTCTCGTTTGCTGGGGAGAAGCCAATTCAGCAGCTGCTAAGCGCCGGCGAGCAATGCCATGCACACGAGGTCACAAAAAGACCTCGTTGGTTACCTGCTTCCTTGACCGCCTCTTCGGCGACCCCCCCCCCCCCCCCCCCCCCCGTGTTTCTCAAATATGTGATTCGTGCGAAATATATCCTTTACCTGCGCGACGTTGTTATTTCTTTGGCTCCCAAACGATGTCAACGGCAAGGAAAGGGAAAGGTTGGTGTGCCGCGAAGTGGACGAGTCGGCGTGTGAAAGGGTTTGGAACGCAGCCCTCGCTCTGTTGCTAGGAGGCGCTGTTGTAGCCCGGAAGAGGGAGGCCACCTCGACGGCCGTGATGGGCGAGCCGGGACGACGACGAGGACGGACGGACGCCAGATTCGGACGGACCGCCGCCGCTTTGGGCGTTTTGTTTGCGCGTGTGACAGAGAGCAACACAAGCAAGAGCGCAGCGGGGAGGAGCGGAAACGTCGCGATTTCTTCCCTGCCGCGGTATGACATGAGATGGGTGTGTAAGTTGAGAGGGCTTGGTTGCTTTTCAGTGGGGGGCTCTTCTTGACGAATGACAGATGGAGAGAGGCTGCATCGGCTGTGTCATGTGAACATCTCGAGATAGCAACACCGTATCGAAACGTGCCACTTTCCCTTGGTTCATTGCTATCGAATGAGAGTCTCATTGGCCTTGCTCACGGTGAGTGTTCATTTTTTTTACGTCTGTGTGCGCGTGCGCGTTCAGATAGTAATCGCTGAACGCGAGAGGAGTCGGGCTCGGAATGGCAGGAATTTGATGTGTGACGAAAACAAACAAAAGCGCACACGGCCGGCCTCCCTTTGTTGCCCTGTCCCCGCAGTCACGCATTGACACGAGCGCGCGTTCATTCCGACGGCGGCCATGTGGATGGAAAGCTACGAGGAATTCTGCCTCCGAAGTGTGGCCGCGCTGCAAGAGGACAGAAGATTCAAGAGGGCCACGCGGGAGCCCATCGCCATGTATTCGTCGGTCATCGTCTCCTGTGGGAAAGCCGCCCTGTCTCCCCTGGTAAGATGGAAATGCCCCCCCCGACCCCCCAATTGCTTCAAGATGCCATTGACCAAAAGTCCGGTTCTGGCAACGAAGCGAATTCTCAACGATCGATTCGTTAACATTTGTGTTTTGATTTTGCAGTTGAATGCGGAGCAGCGGCAACAGATGCGCGAGCTCCGACGGAGGGCGGCCCGGCTGGAAATGGATCGGCACAACCAGCGGGGGCGCCAGCCCTCGGCCCAAATTCGAAACCCAGCGGTGATCCGCGCGGGCTGCGGTCCGGTTCCGCTGGAAAAGGAAACCCAAAACGGCAACCAATCAGCTTGCGAGGTCACGCCGTCCTTCCCAGCAACCACCGCGACAAAAGTATTCATTGGCTTCCGAATTCTCCCGCTTGAACTGCGTGCGCTCCGGACTAATCGCAGGTGGCGTCAACGATTGTTCACCGCCAACTCTCCTCCTGAAACAGAAACGTCTTTCACCGAGCGGCAAGGCCGAAAAGTCACCGAGCCCCAAAGCCACAACGCTCAATGGTTACACGCTCGTCGCAGACGCCGGCCGGCCCGGAGTTCTTCTCGCCGGGGGGGAGGTGCGAAAGGGGACGGATGAGAAGAGCGACGAGCGAGACGTGAGGGCGGAAGAGGATGTGAAGAGGAGGCCGCAGGAGGACGTAGCGCAGGAGGCCCCGCCCGCACCTTTAGCCGAAAAAGAAATGCGTCGTCCAAAGAGCGCTCTCGTGTTTGGCTTTAGCTTGCGCCGCAGTCCCGTCGGCCCCCCCGAGACTCCCTTCCATCCAAAGCCGCAGCACCCCGAGAGTCCAACGCGGGTAAGCCGCGGCCCCGAGACGCCCCCGTGGCCCGGCCCCGCGGGGCAACGCGCCGACTCGCCGCCGACCTTCCGCCGGCGCTGCCACACCCTGGACGGTCAGCCGCGCGCCGACCCCAGTCAAGAGAGGACGCCGCGCTTCATGGCGGGGGTCGTGATGCGCGCCTCAAATCGGCGCAGCTGGGCCGCCGCCCCCGACGAGCCCTTCCCGTCGGAGAAGCCGCGGAGGCCTCCCGTTTGCCAGCTCGGCAAAGCGCCCGACGATCCTCAAAGGCCTCGCCAGCCCGAAACGTCGACCTTCACCTTTTGGCACGCAGACGAGAGCCAGAGGCGAGCGCGGGTTCTGGAGGACGGGCGCAGGCACCTGGAGGAGGCGCACGCCTTCCAGATGGCGCCGCTCCTGGCCCAGCAGGAAAAAGAGCAACGCCGCCTCCGTCTGGTGAGTCGCGGCGCCGCGTCCGGGAGAAGAGAATCACCTCACAGCACTTTGCTGCCATGTTTGTGCCGTGGAAGGAGCTTGAGGAGAGCGAAAGAAGAGTGCGGGAGCAGGAGAGCGTCACGCCCCAGGCCCGGGACTCTTGCCAGTGGCGGCCTGCGCCGGCGAATGACCCACTCGCAGCCGCGAGCCCGACGGCCGGGACGGCGGGTCACCGTCAAGGTAGCGCGTCGCCGCGTCGTGTCGTTGCGCCGCTTTCCATGAACCCCAAAGTCTTCTTTGTGGTTTTCCAGGGCTTCCTCGTCCCGCGGCTTCGAACGCCACATCTCCCGGCGCACGGCCTCCCGTCCGCCTCGGAGGCCCCGCTCGCGCGGCCCACGAACCTCAGGTGACGTCGCGCGCCGTCGCCGCAGCGGGACCCCATTTGATCAACGTTGCGATCTTGGTGTTTTATTTGCAGGCTCTGAAGGCGGAAAAGCAAAGAGCGTCGTGTCGCATGGCCGCCATCGCCCGCGGCTTCCTCGTGCGCAGACTTCTCAAAACACGCAAGGTCCAACATCTGCGCCAGACTGTCACGGTGAGGCTCTGCGCTCCATTTCAGCTTTCTGGCAGTCCCGTCCGTGTTGATTCGACATAGAGGTTCTCGTGCCGTACACCCCGTCCTCGCAGGACACGCGGGAGTTCATTCATTGCTTCCGGACGGAAGCTTGGCAGAAGGGAGGCCTTTTGTCGGCTCAGGACCTCTCCCTGCGCGAGCGAGTCGGAGCCCAGGTAGGGATTCGCCGTCGCCGTCGCCGCCGACGCGACCGCTGCTCTCATCTCTGACGCCATTTGCTTTTCCTCAGTTGCACGCCGCCCTTGACGACATCCACCAAATCTTCTTTGAAATACCCGCGGGGGATCGATTGGCACTGCTGCGGCAAGACCGGGAGCTCTGCGCTGAGAAGAAGCAAAGAGACGAGGTAAGCGTCACCAAACAAGTTTGCCGCACGGGGGCGCTGTCGCGGCCCCGCCATCCAGGCAAATCGCCGTTCAGAGGTTGTCGGCTTGCTTCGGACTTGGATGTTCTCACAGCGGAACGGCTCGACTCATTTCATGTTTGTTGCAAAAAGGCCGGCCTATTTCGGCCCAAGATATTAACAGTTGACTGCGTGTATCCGATTGTCAAGGAGAAAGCCAAGAAGGAAAAGGAGAGAGCGGCGCTGTCTGTCGCCACGCAAAGATCTCTGGAGCGGAAAAATTGGTGAGGCGAAAGCCGCTCTGCCGTATATTTGTCCGCGGTGCCGATGACGAGATGCCGCGCCGCCGGCTCACTTTCAGGGAGGCGCGGTCACCGGGCCAGGCTGGAAAGGCCACGCCCAAGCCGAAAAGTCCCACTCCCGGCAGGTAGGGGGCAACGCGCGCGCTCACCCTCCGAGCTTTTCTCACTCTGGCTCCTGTTGTGTTCCTTTCCTAGAGTTCCCAAGGCCAGCCAAGTCCAGAAATGTGTTCCGAGCCAGCTGGACCGCCACGGGTGAGTGACTACACATCTCAGTCGGTGAACTCGCTCGTTCACTGCGTGCGGAATGAAGAAGCGACACCTTCACCGCTTCACCGTTTCATTTGCGGAAAACACCCAACTTGACGTTTTGGAGGGCCGGCAAAATGCGACAACTTTTGGGGATGCACTTTTTCATGTCTCTCGGTTTAGTTCTGACAAGTGCCGAGGAACCAAAATGTAAAAGGGAAATTTTCCGTGCCCCCCCCAAATGTTTGTTTTTTTTTCGCACGTCTGTCTCCAAGTTGATTTATTGAGGCGCTGATCTTTGGTCTCTCTCGTTTGCCGTCAGGAGCTGGTCCAAGAAAGCCCCCGAAGCCAGAGCGAAGCGCGCGGACAACCTGAAGAAGCAGCACTCTCTGGGCTAGCGGGCGGGACAGACATTCGTTATCGCTCGGGTCCGCGGTATGTCACAAAAGATGTCGATCCTTGTTTTTCAAAGTAAAAGCAGAATGGCTGTCGACGTTTCATTTTGATTCGCCGAGGCCGACCGAAATCGGAGCACATTTCCCGTTTCCTTGCACTTCTCATCCCGGTCGGATGCGCGGCTTCCAAAGTTGGGATGCGACTCGTCGTCTGGCCTGAAGAGGGCGTCCGAATGCAACACAAGCCAACCCCTTGGCTTCTTGCCCCCCCCCACCGGTGCCAACGCATAGTTCGCATCGAGACGCGCGTCAAGTTCCTTCTTGTCTGGCGCGCTCTTCCCTCCATTCGTCTGTTGCTACTGGCTTGAATTCAGGGGGGGGGGGGGAATTACTTAAAAAAAAAATCTTCCTGTCGTGCCAACACAGCAAAAAGCTAAACTGGTCTGGCGCCCCCCTCTGTGTTGCCCTCAGTTTTGCGGTCGTCATCTTTCATGCCACTGTCACTTGCGGGGTCAAGAGTGAGTGGGTGGGTGGGTGGGTTGGGACGCGTCACTTTAATGCCATTTGTCCTGGCGTCTCCATTGCCGCGGAGTCACGCGAACGCACGACGCACGCACAAAAGCCGACAACTGCGGCTGCTAATATGTGGCTCGAATGCGCAAGGCCACCTTAGGCGTGCGCTTCCAGAAAACACCAGCGAGGACAATAAGCCCGCTGGGGTCAGAGGGCAGCAAGTCCGTCGTAGGGGCGAAAACCAGGAGCCAGAACTAAAACTCTGCATTTCAGGCTGAAAATCACCCAGTTGCCAATCGCCTGTTTTGGACGTCTTGTCTTCTCATTGGCCAATCGATCGTCGCAAATTCATAGCGGCGGGACCAGAAAAGTTGGCAAGAAACGAGATTCAGACAAATGAAGACAAAAAGAGGCGTACTGGAAGCAAATATCAATCACATGAATGGAAATGGACAGAAGAAAAATTCACAGATATGAGCCCCCCCAGCCCCCCGAAAAAAAAATTGACTGAAAATCCTGAAATTAAGGAAAAACGCCGAAGTACACATGTAGATGAAATCAAGACATTACTACAAAAGAAAATAGAGACGTATATACTGCATATATTCTTTCGAGTGAGTTGAAAAGGCAGCTCGTGCTCGGGTCATGTCGCCGCATGTTTTGAATCATGCTTGTGAAATATCTTTCACTCATCCCCGCATCTTTCACATGTGTGTGTATATAGTTGTGTATTTGTAGAGTATATGCGCCGACCGTTCCTACAAAGGAATCATTGAAAGATTAGAGGAGAGATTTAAGGAGCCACCGTTTACAAAGTCGGGTGACAAAACAAACAAACCAAAAAAAAAAAGAAATCTCCATGAATGGTCACGCACGGCTCATTGAGGCTCTCCATACGACACGCCGCTATCCCACCGCGCACACGCACACACAGCCGTTTTGACTCTTGGCGCGCATGCACTGCAATTAGAACGTGCGTGAGCGCGCACACGTCGGCGTGTTTTGGCCCGGGCCTGGCTCCCCGCCGCAATCACACTTGATGGATATGGAGTGCGGCCACTGAGAGTTTTCCAAGCGGTGAGTCACGGCCGCCCGTCCCCATTTTACCGCTACCGCCGCTCCCGCCGCTCCGGTCCCCCCGGCCCACCGCCTCCTCGTGTTGTGTGAGAGACAAAGTCCACGAATAAGCGTCCTGTGCGGCGGATGCTTGCGGTCGTACTTTCCGAGCTCCCCGTTTGGACTTTTCCACTCTGCGGCCGACGGATAGCGCGTCGAAGGACCGGCGTCGGCAGCGGAATGTCCCCGAGGAGTCCCGGTGCCGTTGTCGCGTCGCCTCGTCTCCCTTTGCGCGATGGCAAAGCCGGGCGATGGCCTCCGAGTCCTCGGGAATGCCGTCGTCGCCTTACCGGATCGTTAGGTCGCGGAGGGACCAAAAGTACCGGTCAAGCGGATGGCCGATTGACGGCAAAGATGCGGCGGCCTCCTGCGACCGGGTTCAACTGAAGAAAATAGTCGACGGGATTGAGGCCAGCGCACCCGGGAAGCTCATCCTCTGGTCCCTGAAGTGGAGCGCACGCCGCCTCGGAAAGGACCACGCACCCGGAACCGAAAGCCGCGCGAGTGCGAGAGACCGGAAGAAGTCCCGCCTCAACTTTTGAACTTGAGTGATGCATTCCATTCAACCTGGAAAGGTTGACTTTGTCGACTCACGCCTTCATTCTTTCACTCTTCCGTTTCCAAACGAGGTGATTCATCGGCATCCTCCCAAAGGATTTCAAAGGGAGACGCGCTTGTGGAACTGAGCAACTGGCATGTGAATGGACGGACCCCGGAAGAGGTCGACCCCCCCCCCCCCCCGAATTAGATACGTGTTGTTTTTTTTAATCATTTCAAATCGTGTTACAACAATTGTGAAGCGATCTCACAAAGAGCATTTTGGCTGAAATCCAGATGGTCTCACCTGCCGCTAGCCAACGACAATGCCGTCGTCGTTCGCTACCATTGTCGCGGCAAACCAGCAAAAGCAAACCTCATATCATCGTATGTTTTTTTTTTTTTCATCGCTGAGTACGGTCGGATTGATAAAGCATGAACCGTGCATGCGCGGTTAGCCGTTGTATGGCTTTCGCTCGCTTTGGAGGGGGAATCGTAAGCATTTGTAAGGGGGGGCGGCTATTAGCCGAGGTTGACAGCCAGAGTCAAGTGCGGGCCAATCCCCGCGCCCTTCTTCACCGCACTTCTTATTCTGCAACGAGGAAACGGAGACCGAAGGCCCCCGCAGGCTTTATGCGCTGTTTCCACTCAAAAACTGAAGGCGGCCTGTAAAACGGCTGCCGGGCCGTGATTGGAACGCCGGTGGAACATGTCAAACCAAACTATTTGGGTCTCTAAAAGCATCCAGACAGGTTACATAAAAGGGGGAGGTTTGTGTGTGTGCGCGTGGGGGAGTAGGGAGGGGGTGGTCGGAAAAAGAAGATATGCTCGACATCCCGTTGGTGGTAATTGATCAGGGAAAGAAAAATACAGCCTGACTAATGCGGGAGCGCTTCAAAGCAATCGGAAGGTGGGGGCACGTTATCCTTCCACCTGGGAAGAATAATTCCGAGATGGTGGAATGACTGCGACGCGGCCCCTCCCCCGACCACCCAGCCGGCATCGGGACCCTCCTGGTTCATTCTTGGCCGACAAAGTCCAAAAGATCTTCCCCCGGATGGAAGCGGCAGCAGGCAGCAGCAGCAGCAGCAGCAGCCCCGCACGTCCTATTCCGGGCTGAGGTTTGCTCCCGATTTAGCCGTTCCGCAGCGTGCCCGACTTGAATGGCCTTTATGTAGCCGGCAAATGTACGGAATATTCATCGGCGGCCCCTCCACAGTTCCCGGCCTTCTTCCGCATGATTTTATGTCACTCCCCCGAAGGGATTTGAGCTTCCAGAAATAATCCCCCAAACCAATATTGACGCCGGCTAAAGACTGCGGCGGTCACGCGGCTCGCCGTGAGCCGCGGACGAGGCGACCGGCGGCCCAACAAGGGGCCATCAAAGGCGCCGAGGCCAAGGGCCCCTCTCGCGCTCGCCCCTTTTTTAGACGCAGCCACGTGAGCGCAAACGGCAAAGGCTCCAAGGCGCCGTGAATGCCGAGAGACGGAAGGCCGTTTCTGCGTGTGCCTTTAGTACTCTCTTTGCCCTCGCCGGTTCAAAAATTCAGCTGAGTGCAACCGTGTTCGCTGGCTTTTTTGCGGGTTAGCCGCCCGCAACCTTTCCAGAGACGCCGCTGCAACGAGCAAACTCCGGCGTGCTGCGCACATTGTCGCCAAGAGCTGGTGACAGACAAAAGCCGGCGCCGCGCCTCTGCGTCGGACGGACCCGGCCTGACCCGGCCTCCTCGGCGGGCACCGGCTCCCGTCCTCGATGACGAGAGGTCCCCGGCGCCCGCCCGCCGTGGCTCTCTTCAAGCAGCTTTGGCTTTGCGCCGGACGTGACCCCGCCTTGCTCGCGGCGTGTCCGTCGTGTGTGGCTTTTCACTGCGTTTGGACGGCGCTGTCAGAAGTGGCTTCCAGCCTGCTTGTTGACGTTCACGCCCTCGCTTCAGATGAAGCGGCAGCGCCCGCTGGAGCCGGGTAGCGCCGAACGGGCCCCCGCCACCATAATGGGCCTTGGAATGACGGCGCATCAAAGGCGCCGGTGTCCATTGAGCCATGGGAAGATGCGGCCATGAGGGTGGGGGGCGGGAGGGCATCCCCCGCCCCGGCTTCAAAGCGAGCAACGATGAGCAAAGCCCGTCGCCTTCATTTGCCCGGCGTGTGTTTTCACGTCGCCCGTTTCTTTCTTTCCTTCTTTTATCCAATCGGATTTGAGCCTCTCGCCGTCGGGTCTTTGGAACGGCTCTTGCCCGCCATTATGTTGGTGGTTTCGTTCAGCGATCCAAAGAAGGCGCCGGATTGCAAAGCTAAACAAAAAGAGGATGGATGAAGATGGAGTGAGACGGGATGAGGGACGGGGCTCCCAATGATCTTCCTTTTAATCGGAGAGTCGCGCCGTGCCGACGGACGAGGCGCAGTCAGCGTGATGGCAGGAAGTGGGAGGGCACTCGCCGGAAGGAGCGCTCTCCAGCCGGTGTGCATCAGCGTGCCCGCCGACCTTCCGCTCGGACCAAAATGCCATTGCAGTCACCTTGAAAAACATCAAATGAAATGGAATAGCGCAAGCCCAAGCAGAATGGATGACCAGGCAAAGAGGAAAGCACTCACGCCGCGGCAAGCCAAGCCCAAGAGCGCGTCGGCCCGACCGGCCGCCATCCCCTTTGAGCGTGAGCGGGCCTCTTTGTTCCACCGCCGATCCATCCTTCGTTTCGGAGACGAGCACTCAGTCACTGCGGGGGAGAAGGCTCAAGACACACTTTGTAGCTCCAAGAAAAAAACGGGGAGGGGAGGGGAGGGGAAGTGAAGCGATAGGAGCCGCAGATAAGGGAGAACGCGGCCCACGGGCGAGGGGAAAAGCAATAAAAAGCACGTGGGACGGGATGAAAGAGGCCAAACGTGTGAATTGAGGATTCATTTCCTCGGGCTTGACGGCGGGGTGGGGCGGGGGTCACCAGTTTCATCTCCAAGGCCTGACAGACGACAGAGATCGATGCTTGTTGACAAAAGCCCCCCCATGGCCCCTCCTTGAAGGCAAGCTTTTTCCACCAGGGGCCCGTTCCTTCATGTAGCCCTTCCTCCCGAGGGACTCGCTTTTCGGACGAGGACACGGCGGTGGCCCCCGTGCCGTTGCTTCCGCACCCGCTGTGAGAGGAAGAAGAGAGAAAAGGGCCCGCCGTCCGTTCGCTTCCATCCGGGCGTGGATTCCCGCAAGGCGAAGGGCAGGCGTGCTGACGCCGTCCCGCCCAAGGGCACGCCTTTGGAGGACCCGCAGAAAAGCGGCCGCGGGGACAACGTGCAAAGCCCGCGCGCAACTCCGCACCGTCAGGCGGACGTGCTCAGCGGCGTTCCCTTCAGAGAAAGTTCCAAAGTGGATTGGGAAACGTCCGTAGGAGCGTATCAGTTGTGCGACTTTTTACCTTTGAACCGCCAGTCATCTGCCCCATTGTTTTTTTTTTTTGTGTGTGTGGGGGGGGGGACTGTTTGAGGTGACGAGATCAAGGTGCGGCGCGGGTGTGAAGGCGGAATGGGCGGCTCGTTTGAAGCCCGCCGGCGGGTCACGTTCGCCCACTTCCTCCCCGTTTCCTCCATTGATTGGGAACATTTATCACATGAAAGGGAGGTCAAAAAAGAGGGCGGGGGTGGTCTCGTGAGGGGGAGGGGGCGGTGGCCGACCGATGATGCTATCCAGAAGCCGAGCGCAGGCGCAAAAACCCGTGGGCCTGTAAATGGAGGCGACAATTGAAAGGCTCTTTGTTCCCAGCGCCTTCATTCAGGCGCTGTCCGGTGGCGGCTCTCCAAACTGGAGGCCGATCGCCGGCCCACTGGATACCCCTGCCGCCGCTTGGCCACCCCCCCTCCCCGTTTGCCAGTGTCGCGCCCCCGTTTGTCCGAGCCCCCCTTCGCTCCTTCGGCTCTGAAAGGCCAATTATTCCCTTTATTGTTGACACAGACAAGCTGAGAGTCCCCCCCTCCCTCCCACATAAGCGCTCTCCTCCCCGTCCGCTCCCGCGTCTCCCCTCCATCTCGCCACGGACCACCAAGGCGTCTGCCGCGCCGCAGCGCCTTTCTTCAACTTGTGTTTTGTATAGCGGCCTTGAACACTCAAGACCGTGACGCCTCCGGGCCCGACTGTAACCGGAGAGGGTGCAAAGGGCGAGCGACTTAGCTAGCAGCCGCATGTTTTGCACTTTTACCGACTCCGCTAATGGACCTGAGATGACCCTGCGGTGCGGCCTTTTTAGTCCCTCGCCATTTGGAGCCACAGTGGTGGAATCCTTTGGGTTTTGAGCCAAACGCTGCCTCGCCGGACTCGGTCAGCAGAGTCACTGGTCTGAAAAATCTCTAGTGAGCAAAATTCAGCGTAACTTTCTAGCTGTGCGCTTGAGCTCAGCGGTTAGCACGTCCGCTCCGCTGCAACGACGAGGCCTTTTGGAGAAAATAAAAGTGCGCTCTCATCATCTCAATGCCGTTCTTGTGCTGTGTTCATGAGTTCCGTTGTTAAAGCGAATCCGACACCCCCTCGCCACCCCTCCAAAGAATCTGAAAGCCGACCCCGGGGGCTGCGGCAGCAAAGTATTCGGAGGGACCCGCCACGTTGCTGCTGTTACAATTTGGCTTAGGTGTCTCATTCGTCACGCTGTAGACGGTGGCCCGACATGGACCCCTCACACACACATACACACGGTGACCCCGTCGGGTTCAACGTCTGCCCTCTGACTTGATAAAAGTCCCATTTGTCATGCACACCTGGCAGCTCTTGTCCACCGGTGGAACAGTAAGTGTCACAAAGCGGCGCTTGTGTCTGGCAAGAATCCATCATCAACTTTGCCTTCTTCTTACCGGGAGTCAGCCCGTCGTAAATTCGCCGAGTGGCTGGGAGTGGATGTGATTCCACACCCGGCCGTGGGATGCCACTTTTTCACACGCTTTGCAGGCATTGAAATCAAAATGTGTGAATGAGCCGCTGCGCTTGGGACACAAGTAATGGCAACGTTGAATGTTGGAGAAATGCGACTCTCATCTGACAAAGGTCCCCAAGCAAAGCAGGTAAAACGTTGAGCGCCCTGCGCTGGCATGCGGCGCCGCTCCAAACTCCAGCCGACACTGAATAAACACGCCTCTAAATTTGTCTTGGACACTGAAAGTTGTCCGACTTTGTGGTGAACTGAGAGCTGCTGTGAAGGAGGAGGATGAGGAGGCTCGGGGGAGGGGGGGGGCCAAAGGAAATGCTTTAGCGTGTTAATTGAACATCTAATACCTTGCCCTCCCGCCGGGGTGAAACGTCGCTTTCCGTCCTCCGCTGCCTTGATGATGATGATGATGACGGCGGTGTTAATGATGCTGCGCCTCAGCTGGCCTCGGGGTCTCAAAAGCCTTTCTGTTCCCCCCCCCTCGTCTTTCTCCGACACGCACCGCATCCATATTTAGGTGAGAGGAAAATTACGCGGGGCAGATATTTCGGTGAGCGCTGTGTCAACATCCAGCCCGGCCAAGCCAAACGCGCTTTGCACTTGTTTCTCTCCTTCATGGCTCATCTCAACAAGCCGGTGGGAAAGGAGGAAGAAGAGGAGGGGGGGGGGGGGTGTAAAGGTGACGAGGCAAGCGGCGCTGATGGGGGGGGGCGGCGCCAAAATAAATGCATGAATGGCGTTCTTTGACTGACGGCCGTCTTTGAAGCCGCTTCTAATTGCAGGCCTCTGGTCCGGCCGCGGCCGACACGTCTGGCTCGGCCCGGGCGGAAACATCACGGCCGCACGAGAAACAAAAGTCCGCAAGCCGATGCCACGTCATTATTTTGGAGCACGGCCGCACAAAAGGGGAATCGCTTCCGAGACGGCTTCTTTGTTCCTTTGCCACTCGCCCGGTTAGGAATCCTGCAAGTGCGCATATCTACTTGATATATGTGCGCGTCTCTCCGGCACGCCACCTTGCCCGGAACACCTCGCCGGGGAGGCATCAAAGGAGGCACCCTAATCTGATGCCTGAGCCACCTCATCTGGCTCCTCAGCGCCTGGAGGAGAAGCGCCTCGACTCCAAACGCCCCTCCCGCATGACCGAGCCTCCCCACCTTTGATATGTCGAGACATCTGCGTTGTGGGTAAGAAGCATAGTGCAAGGTGAGGGGGATGTCTGGTGACAATGCAGCGAGTAGCTCAAGAGTTTTGCCCAAACGCTCCCAAAACAATCCCTTCAAAATCCTGAAGCGGCGCCCTCACAAAGGGTCATTCACCGCAATGAGGTGACTTCAGTCCTCGGGCCTTTGAGGAACACATCGACCTGTGTCAGTCTACTTTTTGCTGTCTTGCGGCGCTCTAAATGTAGACGTTGGTGTTTTGTTTTGTTCCCCCTCCCCCCATACAAGTCCCTGCAAGGCGGCGTGTATGAGCCCCTCGTGAACGTTGGATTTAGGGGGGAACATTTAGCGACCACAAGTTAGGTTTTTCCAGCGCGACAGGCTTACACGGCCCTGTGATTAATAGCCCTTGATTTTGCCGTTCCAAGCTAAACCACAGAAGCGAGGAACGCCATTGGACCAGAACTCCCAGAAGAATATCCACCACAATGCACCTTTCAGCTGCTCTTTGATATATATATACCGTATATATCAGTGGCTTTCCATCAGGGCCAGCAAGGCCTTCTCTGCTGGCCTACACATTCTCAGAAAAGTCCATTTAATGCATTGACTTTTCTGAGAATAACATACATTTAATTTGTTATTTCATTTTCATAAATATGTCAACAAAATGATTCTCTATATGCTTTACGTCCTATTATTTCCACGTAGTCGAGTGGCTTTCAATGTTATTTTAAATAACATTGAAAGCCTCGATAAATAAATAGAGTTTTTAACCAATCCTATTTCAGCTAGCTTGTGTTGCCAGCTCAACTCAACTTGCTCGGGGCCTTCGGATGAAATTGAGCAGGCCCCTGTGCGCTGTCAATCAACGGGCACACGGCTTGCAGTAGCCAATCAGATCACGAGTCTGCCCCGGCCTTACGTCGTCACTGGACGTGCGCCTTCGGTGATTGGATGAGCGCCTGCTCGATGGAGCTGTTGCTGCAGTTTCACCCAAAATGGCCGAAGGGGAACACGTTGATCTGGTTGCAGGACTACTTTCCACACGATTTTCAAGACGGACCTTCCACTGGATTTCCCGATTGAAGTTGTTTTTACCAAGGCAGCAAGGAAACATCAGAGCACGGTCGGCTATTTAGAAGCTACGCTGTGTTTCAAAATGTTTGGGGACACTCGAGTATATCTGCAGTTCAGTGAACAGGCACCACATTGGTGAGTAAGTGAATTTTACTTTACATTTCTTCTTGTTATTTTATTTGGTTAATATTAATGGTCACGAAAGAAAATGACAAAGATACAAAAATCTATCAAATAAATCGGCTCACCTGCAATTTCTAATGGCGCATTGTAGTCAGCATTTTTAGTTATTTGCTGTTGTGTAGCCGATTCTCAAAATGCAAATGATCCGTTTACTTTATTTTCAAAGAATAGTTTGTTTTGCTAATGTGTGGTTGGTGTCTTATATGAAACTGCGACATTGCACAATTTATTGGGCAGACTTGTTTATGATCACACAGGGTCATTTGGGTGGCATTTTATCGAGTATTTTATTTTTTATTTTTTGACAGTATCTGTCAATTGAGTTTCCTGCTCTTAATTGTGAATGCATACTTGATGGTTTGAAATGCTCCTGAAATGAAGTGCTGCCTGACCAGCCTATATTGTGTTCATGTATGTGGCGTCACTGAAGGCCTAAGGTTGGCCCGCCACTGAAATACTTTATTTTATTTATTTATTTATTTATTTATTTATTTATTTATTTATTTTTTAAGAGTGGAAAAGCAAACAGAGCAGGGGATCTGTGAGGTGTTACGGGGAGCCCGGTGGGGCTTTTTTGTCGCGTTGATGACGAATACGTAAAGGCTAATCGCGCCCCCACCCCCCCGGCTCCCCCCCACTCACCCCAAAAAAGCGAGCGTTTTTGATGTTTGCAGGCAGCGTGCCAAGAGCGCATTCCAGGTCGAGCAGGCGGAGTTGCGCTCTCGCGCTGGCTTCAAAGTGGCGAAGAGACATTTGGCAACTGCTTTCAATTGTGAGCGTATTTCAAACATCTTGGAGCTTGTTGTCACTCGGCGCGCGTACATGAAAGTCCACGCCGGACCAGTGGTTGGCAAACACCTCCGTGAAAATATGGCCGTGTTCCAACACTTGAAGCGCGCTACAACGTGGAGACAGACGGCAGAACAATGCTCAAAGGGAAATATTCTTGATGCAAAAACATGACAAATACGCCCATTATGTTTTTCCTACAGCATTCATCAAACACATTGCAAACATTGGTTGTTTTTGCGGGGTGGGGGCTGACATCCTCCCTTCATTTCAATGGGGAGAGATGAGTTGCAGCGAGTGTTTCTCGAGTTACAAATGTGGCGAAGGAACAAACGGAACTTGGACCTCAAGGCACAAGTGGACATGGCTAGCCAAGTGTTTTGGACTTGCTACAGGCTGGAAAACTGATGACAAGATTGCTGTCAAATCGGCCGAAAGATTGGAAAATCTGTAGCGAAGGAAAATGTTTGAGAGAAAAAAACCCTTGGTGATTTGTTCAACGACAACAGAGGGAACAATCGGCGAGTCCGCTAGCGTTGCTGTGGATGCGCGCGCGGGGCCGGGACGCTGGCGGCCGTCCAAAGGCTGCGCTGGGCCCCCCGAGCCCTCGCGCAGCTGCGCCCGGGCCGGCGGGCCGGCGGGCCGGCGGGCCTCCTCCTTTGATCTGACAAAATCGGAGATGGCTCCGCACGTTGGCACCTGCGCTGGTGGTTTCAAGTCCAACCGCCACACGCTGGCTTTGCGCGTCCACGTTTGCGGGCCTTCAAAAATAAACAAGCGATTTCACGTGGGCTTTGCTTTGATCGTCTGCTTCCGGGCGCCTCGAGGGGCGACGTGTCCGGAGGGGGTGCCACTCGTGCCTCGCGCTACCGGTTCAACGGCTCGACCGCGCGCACGGTCGAGAAAGCAAACGCGGCGGCCAAAGGGCCCCGGTTGTTGGCCATTCAGCTTCGGTTGTCCATATGAAAAACAACCGCTATTAGATTCCGAATTCTTGGCCGTGCAGGCAAGAAGCACGCAAGACTTGAAATGACCCGCAAGTGGCCGCTCTGATCGTTTGTGCGCTGTAGTGCCACATTGATGAGAAACGCACACGCACGGGGTCACAAATACACCTGCGGCCGCAGGCGTTCAGCACCCATTTTGTCCAAACCACACGGGGAGGGCTTTCGGTGTGGCTTCACAATTCGGCCTTTGGTGTGGTCGCTCGCTGTAGAACGCAAGTTTGTGTACGTGCGCGGGGGCTGCGAACGCTCCGTTCCAGCACTATTCACGCACTCGGTCACCCCCCGCCCCCAGCAGATGGAACGGGGGGCTGAAATTACAGGCGGCGCAGCCTCCAAATCTCTCTCCCATTCTCCACACATGCCAGACAGCGGGGAGGAAAGAATAACAGGCCCTTGCTGCCTCCGGGCCTGGCGCTCGGACGCACCCGCAGCTCATCGGCACCGCACCTTCGGGGAACGGGGGAGAACCGATAGGGGCGGCCGAAAGGATGATGGGATTCCTCAGAACGGTGCGCCGCAAGTTTGGAGGTGGGCTGCGAGGACGTAAGTAGGCCAAGGGTGCGTCGTTCGCTTGGTTCATGCAATCAGCCAAAGCGCGGAACGAGACCCTGCCACCGTTGCGCCACAATGAATTCTTCCGTGGCAGATGTGGACGGATCCACAAAGTTTCTTGGAAACCTGCTACATAGTGGAGGTTTTTTTTTTCCCCCCGGGGGTGGGAGGGTGGGGGGGGATCAGACTTGCAAACCAACCAACTCAAGTAGATCAAAACACGGCCTTTCATTTTGGCAGCTGTAGAAAGAAAAAAAGAGGACATGGGGATGAACCTGGATCTTCTCCAAAAGTCGGATGAAAAGCACACATGCCGATCGCACACGCCCAGCTGCGTGGCTTTCATCTCGGAGCCGCGTTGGGGCCTCGCGAATGAAACGAACTCAGGTAATAAACGGGAGGCGGGGGCGCGGACGGACGCGGAGCTGACAGCCCTCGTATGATGTCATGCGCGGATGGAAAGCGAGTGGCGGCGGCATGAAAGACATCAAGAGCTCGGGTGAAAGGCTCTTTGCGGCGCAACGAGCGAATTCGAAAGCAAACCTGAGGTCGAAAATCAGAGCGTGCGAGCGGAACGCCGCTCCACCTTTGGAAAGCCAGTCGCCAGCACGCAGCGGCTAGCTGGCGCGGGAAGCTAATGCGGCTGCCGACGTGGTTACTCGCCGCTCCCACTTGTCCATCCAGATGGACTCGCACAAGTCGGTCGATCCAAATGCACCATTTCTGCACCGCACCGGCGCCATTTTATTGATGGCATGACGGCGAGAGGTTGAGAGGCGCTTCAAGGTAGTAGCGTGAGTACACGCCGGTGTTTTCCATGATCTTATCCGGACAACTGTAAACAATTCGGAGCCGGGTGAACAGACGCCGACAGGTTCTGTGCGACGCGATGGCCGTTCGTGGACCCGAACGATGTCCCACTCGTACGTTTGGATTTGCATGACGGATTTCCGTTTTTTTTAACGAGTGGGGTTTCAAGGTTTGGCGGTGCGCCCGGTGTTGTGCGGCTCTCGCGACCGTTTGTGCCCGGATGCGATGCGATCGGCGCTATCGCGTACCCTCTTCCTCTTCTTCATGTCTTCCCGCGTCGGTCACAGCTGGCTGACGCTCCGTCACACGCACCGCGGGGCGCCTCGGCTCGGGAGTTGCGGTCGGAACATAACAGCGGGGCGGTGTGTGGGCAAGGACGCTTTACTAATTGGATTTTGAATTGCCACGCACAAGCAAGGGGTCTGGTGCTTTCAATGCGGGTCCACGGAAGAGACCGAGGGAGCGCAAATGCAGATTGGACAGCGGCCCCGAGTGGAAAACCGCAGGATGGGCTTTCTTCAGACGCCGCCGTCACCGGGTGCCAACGGGGCAACGCCGTCAAGGTAGCACCGGGCTCACGCGCTCGTCCCTCGGCCAACGGTTGCCCGTTTCAGCTCTCGACTCCAAGCGAACGGCTGGATTCTTCCGAGTCGGGCCTGAGCATCTCCAACGCAGATGCGAGATGGAAGCGAAAGCGGTCGCAGGCTCGTCTTGGTCTGCGGCGCATCCTCCTCCCTCGTGGCCGGTCCAAAGCGTAGCGCCAAAAGCTCGCCCGTGTGCTTTGGAGCCAATCTCTTTCCAAAAGGCACGACGTCTTGGATGTCATGAGAGTGGAAAGGTGGTGCGTGTTGACTTTCCTCTTCTTTCTCGTGTCGACGCACAAAGTGGGACGGCACCTCTCTTCCATGAGCTCAGCCAGCAGAAATGCTGACGTCTGTCGGCACCGGGCTCAAGCGGCACCGTCCGCGCAGGCCCCGCATCTGAAATCAATCGGCCGTTGGGACGCAATTAAAATCCGCAGCTGGGCCACTTTGGAGGGCCTCTTTTTCATCCCGATGCCCTCTCGAAGGCTCGTCGCTCTGCGGCTGCGCACGGAAGAATGAAACATTCCTCAGCGCCTGCCTCCGCTTTCCGCCGGTGGGAAAGCGCGTCGGATGTGGCGAGGAGGCCGCCCGGGTACGCCCCTCTCGCGAATCCGCCGTGAAAAATGAGCGGGGCACCCGGCCTTGGGTTCAAAGAGCGGGCGGGCTCGACAAACAAAAGCTTCCCGACGGATGGCCGCATGTCGGAGACGTGTCGCAACACGAACGCTTGCAAAGTGGTCGGCGGGAACCAGGCCTGTTGGCTCCCCCCGAACAAAAACATGGATGCGCCACGGAGCGAATGCGCCTTTGTCGACTCCAAGGCTCATCGCCCCCGGACAGAAACTTGGGGAGAAACTTTGAGTCACTCGGGGAGTTCCACGCGCTTTGGACCCATTGGCCTGAAATGAAGGTGACAAAGGGCCTTTCCCAAACTGCTTCTCTCAACAACCGTTTCCCAGATTAACTCGAGGGACGGACCATCCGGCGTGTCCGGTGAGCTGAGGCGCTGCTGAAAAGGTGGAAAGAAGGCGCTTGAAAACTTGAGTTAGGACGCGGCTCTCTTCAAACAGCTTTGCCTCACCAAACCATGTGGAAATAAACGGGGAACAGCCAGACAACATGGGACGAGGGGGAGGCGGGGGGGTCCGAGCGATCGTGTAATGCGACTGTTAAAATGATAAAGGAGGCCGGTGCGAAAGGAAGCGGGGGCGCGTTGTCCCGCTGGCGCATGTGCAAGGCGGTAACGTTACACCCGCGTCTGTGTTTTGACATTCGGAGACGAATGGAAGCGCTCGGAGGCCAGGCCTCCGTGCGAGACGTAAATAAAGGCCACAAAAGCCTCACTTTGCCGCGTTGCCCCCGCATGCGTCCGACAACTGTCCACCCAAAGGAAACCTTTTCGCACCTTGACGCCCGCATGTTTTCTGGCGCCGAAATCTGCAAATGGCAGGTGAAGACCGAGCCATTGCGTGGACTCGCGACGCCAGGTGGTTTTGTCTCCCCTTCGTCGGAGTAGCGAGGGAAGCAGGAACCGGGCAAAGGGGCCATTTCAAAAATACACGATCCCGTGTGAGACGCACCGTGTTGGCGCCCAATCAAGATGACGGCTCTTTGACGGCTTTGATCCTGCAAGAGCTCGGAAACGGGTTGCGTTGGAATTGGCAGCGCCGACACGGCTCCATCTTTTGGGTCCTGACTCCAAAGGCCTATCCTCGGCCTTTCCCTCTCAATTAACCTCGGCAATTTCCAGCCTCTTTCCGCGTGACCTTCTCACCCTGGGCTCTGTTTTGACATCCCGGCCCCCGCCCCCTCGTCCAAACACAGGAAACCTGTGCTGGAAAATCCAGCTTGCGTGTCGCTCCACTTTCAAGTGAGAGGGTCTAGAGAGGGGAGAGCCAAAGAACAGAGTGCGACGGAACTCGGGGTTTCGGGCCCGAGACGCCTGCCGTGCCGACACATGCCATTGGGGTGCGAGTGGGCTTCCGGCGTCGTCCGATCGGCGCTTCGATCGCGCCGTAAGAGGCGATTTGCCTCCCGATTTGCCCATCTCTCGGCGGGGAAATGAGCTGGTGGCCACCCAAGGGAAGGACCCAACAGTTCTAGCGCTTTGGCTCCCCTCACCGCCTCCAAACACCCGCGTGCGCCTCATGCCCGTCCCACGGAAATAAGCCCACCTCGGCCGACGGCGTCCTTTAGCCGTGGATCCCTGCCCACTTGCAAAAGGTGGAGCTTCGTGGGACCTTGAAGTCGAACAAAATTGAATGTGAGCAAAAACCGAAGGCGCTCCAAGTGTCGTGAAGCATGACGTCGACATCCGTGCATCTCGCTTGAACTCGTCTCAGCCGGCACCCAAGGGATGCCTCTGTGTCTACGTTTGATCTTTTCCTTTGGCTTGTCGCGGCTCGTTGAGAGTCTCTTCTTTTGAAAGAACGACACGGTGAGCGAGGGGCCAGAGGAAGACTCCCATCAAGTGCCAGTGAAATCAGCCGACCACCCCGAACTGCTCGCCAGCCAATCGCAGGGCACACGTCCACAAACATCGGCGCTCGCAATGCCACCAAAGGACAACATAAGCGTGCGTGATTTTGCCATGCGTCGGGAGTCCGCTACTTCAAGATCCGCATCGCGCATCAACAACGACACGTCAATGTGTCAGCGAATCAGGCCGGCCCGTCCCATCTCGTAAACACAGCAAAAGCCCCCCCCTCCAAAAAAGTCCGTCTTGAGTGCCGCAGCGACACCGCCACTCTGCGCTCGGCGGATGTCTCCGCGGACTCTCTTTGAGAAGACTCTGTGCAGCCTTGCGCAGTTGCTACAGCGGAGAGACCTATTGAGATGGCATCGGGGGAGGCCGTGTTAGACGTTCCAATAAAGTTGCCGTGGAGACGAGACGGCGAGTCCACTTGTCGACAGCTTTTACATCCGCCGTCCTGGACTTGGGACAAAAGCCCGCTCCGGTGGTAAATGCATCTGGGAAAGGATTTTTCCAATGAGGATTGGAATTTTTTCAGGGGGTGGCGTTTGAGTGGTATCAAATGTATCAAAAGGACTCTCCCGAAACAGGTGCTCCTCACTGAATCAAAACGAGACCTTGAGTCCGCGGCGCTGGCACGGTCACGCCGCTTGTGTTGGGCGACCTGTGAACCTCCCGCCCGCTAAAATGCCTGCGCTTGTCTTTCTCCGCTCGCTCCCTTGCTCTTAATCACCGGGGAGGAAACGCTGTCACTTTGGGGGGGGGGCTCGGGGCAGGAAAAGGTCTCTGCTTGTTGACAAGGTGAAAGGGTCGCTTCACCCATACTGCCAAGAAACACATGACCCCACCTGCTCCTGTTTTACCAAGCTGTGACATTTTTTTCCTCCCTCCCCTGGGTTGCACGATGGAATTTTAAGGTTGTAACAATCATCAAAGGGGAGTTTGCAATCGCTCTCTCTCTCTCTCTCCAAAGAAAGGAAGTGGCCGGCTGCCAGTCTATCAAGCTACTCCGTCTACCGTTTGGCAAGGAAGTGACTAGCACATAGCACATGTGGCTTTCGGGAAAATAACCGATGCACGTTTGGCACCAAAAGGACAAGCTGCTGATTCCAGTCTGAATCTTGACACACGTACATAGTATATGGTACATATATCTATTTTCCGGATCAAACATCCTAAACAGATTGACTCACAAGTATGATTTCTGTTGAGCCAATTGCCCTAGAGCAGAAAAAGGATGCAGCTACCAGGCAAAATAGTACTGCCGATCCACAAAAACTGAGGTTGCCCACCCCCCCCCAAAAAAAGTGAGGTTTGCCGCAAGTGTTTTTCGCAAACAATTGCCTTTGCTCTCGAATGCAGCCGACGCCTCTTGACTCAACCTCGCAGACGGCGCTCGGCCGTGCGATGGGATGACCTCATGCGACGCTGCGCTCCAGCTTTCAACAGCACAGGACCGAGCCTCTGTTGTGGTTGCCGTGTTTGTAGCAACGTCGGCCGCGCTCCCTTGCTGAGGTCTCAGGTGAGAGGCGGATTGGAAAAAACAACAACAATGGTCCGTCACTGCCGCCAAGGTTTTTAGTAGAGTTGCTGATTTGGATTTTGTTGACGTAAACGGCAGCCAAAGCTCATTAAACTCCAAGGAGTGGCGCGCGTCAGCGGCCGCCTCGGGAGACCGCAAGGAGGCCGCAGAGTCATCGCTGCCTTCCGCCATTGGCGGGATATGAATCACAATGTTGACGCTGCGAAGACGCCCCGTGAGTCCCGGCGACGCGAGCGGCCATACTGTGTCCTCCTTCTGGCCACCGTCTTCTGGCTCGCGGGCGTCCCTGCTAAACACAATGTCATCGTTTGCTTTCTGAAATCGAATCGTTTCTTTGTTGTTTTGTTTTGTTGTTTTGTTCAGAAGGCAGGTGGGGAGGCTATCTCGATTTGTCTAGCTAGCCGGAAAAGCTACAAGTTGTTTGCCCCTTGTGAGTTAGCCATACGGCATCTTTTACGCAAAGTAGCACGCAAAGCTGCTGGATTTTACCGCTTTGGAACCGCCTGCAGAAAGCAAACTACGGGGCGTTAGACTGAGGCTAACTCTCCCACAAAGCCCTTTGGTATGCCTCGTGGCAAACTTTGAAGGCCCCTTGTCAGAAAATCAATGGCTGAATGAAAGAAAGGAAGCAAGCGACCCGGCGATTCCATTTGGGAACCTTTGTGCGTTATCATGTAGCGAAAGAGGAGAAAGAAAGGAGAGCCGTGCGGGCATGTCTATCTGGCTTCTCCATCAACTCCGCCGCGAGTCGGCCAACAACGAGAGGACAGATTTTCACTGAACCGGAGCCGCAACAGGATCTTCAAATGCACCGTCAAACGTCTTCACGACCACACTTGTTGGACTCCAAGTCATCACAAGGCTAGCCTACCCCCATCAATAAGATTGACTTCCCAGGTGCCAGAGCAACTATAAACGGGCAAACCGACGTGACGACCTTCGCTCGGCCTCGGGGTGGGGGGGCGGGGGGGGGGCTGTCCGTGTCCGTCCCAAAAAGGATTGGAGGAGGACTGCTCGGGGTTTCAGATCATCAAGTGCCCAAGTCCTGACTTCGGTGGACTGATGTCCAGATGCCTTTCTCGGTGATCCTCGACCTATTCTTCATTTACGGGAGACGCAGTTGCAAAAACATGCAAGCCCCGACAAAGACAGCCACAGCCTCAATTGCATTTTCATGCAATTTGGAACCACGCTAAGAGTTATTTGACTGTGGAAAATGTGGGCAGCCCCCCCGTCCCACCACCACCACCACATGCAACTCGTAATAGACATGGAATTTTCAAGTCAATAGGCCGGTCATTGGAACTGTGTGTGAATGTGGGAGCATTTAGAGTTGGCTCGCTTTGATATTCCCGCGACCCTCGTGTGGGTAAGCGGATCCTTAAAATGGATGCATTTGCGACCCACCTTTCGATCGCTTGACCTGTGGCACTCTTCCCGATCCCCTCCTGATAAAATGTCACCATTGGGTATCGTGTACCCCCTTTTAGACGTTTTTTTTCCCAAGATGGCGCCCGAGTAGGCAGCCTTCGGCAAGTGCTCTTCAAGAGCCTTGCTTTTTTGTTCTTTTTTGTTCTTTTTTGCTGTTTTTGTCTTTTGTTTTGTCACATGTTGTTTGTTGTTTCATTGTGTGGACCTGATATGGACTGTTTTCAGCGCTTTTTGGCCACGACATTCGTCAAAGGAGCAGTATCTGTGCTTGGTGGTTGCGCCTTCTCGGCAGCACGCCTGTACCAGCACAGATTTTGATTGGGAGGAATGTCGGCGCCATTGACTGTCGGTGCTGGATAGACCTGGGGCGCTTGTGTTTTTTGCGCCAGTAATAGGCAGCATTTTTCACAACCCCGATTTGTTCAGTGGCTATGTCAGCGCTGTTGGACAGTTGGCGTTGGTGCGGCTGGATGGATGGCCGCTGAAGTTGAGGATGAGGAGAGAGGAGCGTTGGCGAAGAGCGCCGATGCGTATTTGGAACCGTGAGTTGCCGCTTGGAATTGAAATGGATTTCCATGGGACAGGAGAAGTGAACCAATCTCTTTTTTCGTCAATGGATGCTACAGCTTCTTGTTGACTTTGAAACTTAGCTTGTAGCCGACGTGTGCACATTTTGAGCATGACGTCTCTGATCCACTGGTTAAAGGACACTTTGATTCTCTCCTCTTTCATCTCAAACCGCTTCAAACAACAAAGCGTGTGACGGAAAAGTGGTTAGGACTGCACGACTGTCCGTGTTTTATGTTATGTGTTGTGTTTATTATTTTACTTTATGTTAACTGTTTTGTAAAGCGCTTTGTTACAGCTGCCGCTGTTGTGAAAGCGCTATATAAATCAGCATGTATTGTATTGTATTGTATTGTATTGTACGTCTATAGGTCACGGTCCCCTCAAGATTGACTCCATGTACGTTTCCTGACTCTCGCTACTCACCAACCCCTTCCCTCTTGAATGTCCCGGCTGAATCAAAAGCCGAGATAACCACTTGGGGCCGGCAGCAAAGCGGCAACAAAAGGTCTCCGCGGTGGTTCGTCCCGGGACGGTGAGGTGCTTATCAGTGAATCAAGAGATGAATGTCATCTACTGCGCCAGAGGGGATTTGAAACACTGCGGATAGAAGAGACACAAGCCCCCCCACCCCCCACAAACAACAAACAATCCAATTCTTTGAAAGGTTGACGTCATTGACAGGACCGGGCCAGCTCACGGGGGTGGTGAGCAGTGGAAAATTTCTAAAAGAGTGCGCTGCTTTGTTCGGGTAGCACTCGAGTCACCGCGGTCCCTCACCTCTACCCACCCGCACGGAGGGTGAGCTTACCCTCTTGCTGTGTCAAGTCAAGACCCAAGACGTAGTTGAAATGAAGACCAGTGCCAGACTTTTGAGGGGTCCAAATGAAGTCAAAACAAAGACTGCGTCGCCGACGAACCAGAACCAAACGTTTGAGGAGTTGAGAACGAGACCAAGACTTTGAGGTGAAACTCATTTAGGAGTCGAGACGAGCTCCGGCGTAGGACTGAGGCAAAAGCGAGTCAAAAGCATGACTTTGAGTGGAGGTCAAGACTTTGGGTTGAAAATGAGTCAAGAGCCGAGCTTTTCGGGTGAGAACGAATGGAGGTCCGGACTTGGGGTTGCGGCTCCCGGCCTTTGAGGAGCTGACAAGTTCAGAGCAAGACTTCAAACTAAGTCAAAAGCAAGACTCTGAATCCAGGTGAGGTCGAGGCCAAGACTTGCGGTTGACAATGAGTCAAGAGCCGGGCTTTTCAGATCAAGTCCTCGGCTTGGAGCCAAGTCCAGACCCTAGGCTGCGTTCAAATGATCGAGACAAAGACGTGAGGTCAAAGTTGAGGCCGAGTCAAAATAAAGATTTGGAGTGGAGCAATTGAACGCAGCCAACCGTGGGGTTGAAACACCTCGTTTGTCTGCCGAAAAACCTGCCACACACTTGGAATTTCTGACGACTGAGCAGAAGCGCAACCTACGAAGCAGTTTTGATCTTGAGAATCCCCAGCCTGCCGTTTTGGATTCCAAGGCCGGACGAAAAGGGCAATTGAGGTTGAGAGCCCCCGACGGGAGTGGGGCTGCTTTGCGGGACTACAACTCGCTGCAGCGATCTGTTTTCTTGGCCCGGGTCACTTCTTGAATCAGGCGGCCAGCTGACTTGCTGCCCACGGTCGTCCCCGCTCTCCTTAGCACGGCCGCATGCCGAGAAGTAAGGACGAGGGACCGTCGTTGTTGTTGTTCTTGAGGGTTCTCGTTACGACAGAGGCGTTGAGTGCGGCGCGTTTTGGTGTTTGCAGTTTCCTGAGAGGTCGACCCGCCCGCCTCACCGGTCAAAATAAGAACCCGATTTGGGAATCTGCGGTGTTATTCTGGATTTCATCAAAGGAGCGCCCGCCACGACAAAGAAGCCCCTTGTTTGGCCGTCTTTGGGTTTGGGGTGATTTCGGCGAGTCGCCCCCACCTCTGTTTATTTGACTGCAACTTCCTGTTTTTCTATCACACATCAGCCAAACGCTCTTTCTCACTTCCTGGCCGCAGCGCTGCAGGTAGAGCAAACTATTGCGTCAGCGCGGAACTAACGTCTGGCTTTTTGAGAGGGAGTGAATTACTCAAGTTGATTCGCTGGCTAATAACTGCTTGGCTTCTGTGGGGTGTTTTTTAATGGCATTCAGAAGTCCGAATGAAAGCGAGCCCTATCGGTCTCCAACGGCACTTTGAGCGCTTTTGGTTGAAAAAGCCTCTGCTTTCACTCGGGCCTGCGGGGTGATCTCATTTGAGGCGAGGTAATCAAATCAGAATGAAGTGATTAGCTCTGAAGGGACGTAGGAGGGAGGGAGAAAAAAAAAGGACATTATCGCCCCCTTTTCACGTCGCTTGGAACGCAGCCCCGAGCCCTTCTCTCTTCAGGGTCAGGCCTAAATTTATTGCCGTTGTAAATTACCTTCAGCTTGATGAAAAGAAACATTTTGCTTACGTTTGCACCTGGAGTTAATTGGAATTCTTTGGGGTGGGGGGGCAATAAACATGCATTTTACTTGCATTCTTGTCTCCCGGCAGATTTCCAATCATCACACTGTCTCCTGAATTGAAAGCTGAATTTTCCACGCGCGCATTTCAAAGATGGTCGTGACTACGCCGTGAGTCACCAGCAAGCGCCCTTAAAGACGCTGTCTGACAGAAGCTGTCAGGCAGGTGGCGCTGAGCTGTCATGTCGTGGAGAGAACCGCCGGTGCCCGCCCGCCGTTGAAAGATGAGTCGGGTAGCTGCGCTAGCTGTCCAACTAATGGGCTGCCATCACCGTCATGTCACAATATGGGATGCGCTCCATCGCTTTCCAGGTGCGGTTGACACAAGCGCGCGCAGACCATAATGTGGACATTGCGAATGTCACGTCAATGATGAACGTCACAATAAGCGAGCGAGCCCTTCAAAATCGAACAGCTGCACTGGAGATGTGTCGCAAACGTCATTTAGCTCTGCCCAGTGAAAAATGCGCAACGCCATTCGTCACGTTTGCAATGAGCGTGCCGAATAAAGATTGATCTGGGCCAAATGTCATTGGAGATGAGCTCCAGTCAGAATCGAGCTGTGATAAGAACGTAGCTGCATAGTCAATGAGCAGAGATGGCTGGCGTAGACGAGGCACTGTTTGATTTGCGTGTGTATGTGTGTGTGTGTTGCCAGGTCAAGTTTAAATAAGGAAGGAGGCGTGAAAGGAATTCCTGGACGCTGAGTGCATGTTCTATTTGGCCCTCCCTTTTTTTCCAGGGCCGGAGGTGTCAATCATGTAACGTTGCGTTGGCGCCCACGCTCGTTTCCACGAGGGCCGCCGACAATAAGCGCGTCATTTGAAAAGGGCAGGTGTTTGCACGCTTCTTAGCTCATGGAAAGCAACTTGTTGTCGCCCGCGTGTGGAGTCCAAAGTGGCATTCCGGCGCCCGGGGAGTCGCGCCTGTTTCTCATCTGCTGACAAGAGCTTTGCCAGGCAACTCGCAGCGGCGCTGGAAGCAGTTATCCCGTTGCCGTTGTTACCTTTGCCCCAAGTGAAGTCGGAGATATTCGGCTCGGGATGCCGTGGCGTGCCGCTGGGAGGAATGACATCATGACACAAAAACAGCATTGCCACATGAAGCCAAGTCAAACTTGCTGGGTGAGGAAAGGGAATTCCACTTGCGCGTCACCGCCGTTTGTCTTGGTAATATCCCGCCTTTGCTTCACAAAGGACGCTTCCGTCTTCCGTGAAATTCCAGTCCGTCATTCCCAAAGGTCTCTCTGTCTCTCTCTCTTCTTCCAAATTGTCAGATGAGTCGGGAACCAGGCGCCCGGAGAGGTGCAAGGCCCCAAACACGCCAGACGAGACGGAGCGCTGACGCCCGTTTTTAGGCAAAATAGGGCCCCGGCCTGGATGTTTTCTCCTCTTAAAAATGGTCACGAGGCCCAAAACTGTGAGGTGAACATTTGCCAGCGCGTCAATCCTTCCTTCCTTCCTTCATCATCATCATTCACAATAATGAGCAGCGCGGCGGCAATTTTCACATCCAAATGTGCCGCGCCGGTTCTTGTGAGAATCGAGTAGGAGTTTTTAGAGGAGAAATGACTGCACTGTAATTAGTCCCAAATTGCTGTAGTTTGGGGCTTACATCAAGCGTCAAAACATGCCCACACCACCTAACCGCTGGCAAAATAAGATTTAAGACCCACTGGCAGAGTGATGGCCATTGGCCAAATCACATACATACATACACATATATGTATACTGTATATTAGTATTATTATTATTATTTGTTTTCCAAATGAATAATTGGCATACTGTTCGAAGCTCCTCTTTGTACCAAAGCCACATGTTGCGTTGGTTTTCCGAAGGGCGTCTTCACACTCCCAAAGAGAAAACATCCGGCCAGGCGACAGAAACCTAAATGAGACCGTCGTTTTTTGTTGTTGTTGCTAGCTTAGAAAATGGAGCCGTCATACACGGTTGTTATGTCCGAGGCCGTCCGCGCGACCACCATCTCCGAGCACCCTGAAGACGATGAAGCAAAGCGGACCTTAAACGGAGTCCTAGGGCACGCCGCTGAGGATTTGAACGAGCCGCGGGGCGTAGACGTGAGTCGGGAGCAAGTCTTGAGCAGTCGTAAACGTAGCCATGGTCGAGGGTCCCGTCGAAGCGCTCTTCGGGCTCCCTCCCGCTGGGGTGCCCTCCTGAGTTAACGACAACAAATCTCCCGTCCGGACGTCGGTCTTCGATCGGCGGAGCAAAGAGGGAACGAGAGCCGGGCCGGGACAAAGTAGGCAGCGGCGGCGACGAGGGTTCCGCCACGGTTAATAGCACCGTCGCCTGAGAACCTTGGCCGGGGCCGGCTTGTCCCGACCTCACACGCTCACACACATCACTGTATAAACACACACACACACTTGCACACACACTCCTCATTCCACCGCTGCAGTGACACATCGCAAGCTTCCCTGCTTGCTTCCCACAAACCAAACACTTCACTCTAATTCTAACACTTGTGATTTATTTAATGTGTAAAGGAAAACTGGCTTTGTCAGCCGCACTACCACTGGAAAACACGCACGCACGCGCACACCACACACACGCACACATGCACACGCGCACACTTCATAATGAGAACACGTTTGAAGATAAATGATCTCCTTCAACTTATGAATTGATTTTCTGGACTTAAAAATAAACCCAAAACGGATGTTTTTTCTAGTGAGTCTGATTTTTTTTTATAGTCCTATTTTCTCACTTCAAAAAATAAAAAATATATTTTTTGAATTGAAAGTTGTCATTTGTGTCATACCTATCTGTTAAAAGAAACATTTTTTTGTCTTGAAATTCCGATTTTTTTTTTCCGTTTCTGTGTGGCAACTGTGTATGACGGCTCCATGTTCTAAGCTGGCGAAAATAAAAAGGATTTGGCTCCTGTTTTTCGTGTTGCTAGCTAGACAGCTAGCTCGCGAGCCAGATCAATGGAGAGAAAGGCAGACGGATGGATAGATAGCGGCGTCGGCGTCCAGGGTTGGGATGAGAAGAAGAGGAAGCTGAAAGTACACGTGGTGAGGTTAGTTTTGCAGGCGCTGGGCCCGTTCTCTTTGACGGTCTTTTCTTCAGGTCGGGACAAACACGGTGCCGCCTGTCTTCGCGGCTTTGCTTTTCCCTGCCCTGAAAAGACCTCGATTGGTCCATTGACCTGGCGAGGCGGACAGAGACGGGGGGCCCGCTTTGCGTGGAGATGCGTCACGTGCGTGCCCCCGCCCCGGGGACAAACGTTTGGGAGGGATCGCCGGCCACCCGCGGGTGAAACCCGAGCGCGCAGGCCACCGCGTGCCAAGTCCGCCGCCGTCGGCCCTCCCCTTCATCAACCTTCGCTGCCCTAATCCATTGTTTACACAAAACGCCGGCCAGTAATGATAACCAGGAGACCACCGCACATCCCTGCGCCCCCCCCCCCCCCCATTGCCTTCCCAAAGCTGTTTTCACAGGAGCCAAATACCTTAAATACATAATTAGCGGGGTCATTTGTATGATGTGGGGGGCGAGGGGGAGCACCCCATCGAGAGCATGAGAGTCAGTTGGAGCAGAGTTGGGGGGGGGGGCAGGATGTGAAGACGTGAAAGTGGACAAAGAGACGCATTCATGAGCGCCGGCCGGGATAAACTTGGCTGTCGCCGTCTTCAAAGGCCACCTCTGCCTTTCCTCAAAAGCCAGAGGCCACAGAGGGGGGAGAGGAGAGGGGGGGTTAGGGGGACGGCGCTCACCAACTGAGGAGGAGTACTAACGAGAAAGAACATGACTATTGTGAAAAAACATCTTTTTTTCTCTCTCTCTTCAAACGTGTATCTTATCAAGCTTTTTTTGTGGGGGGGGGGTGTAAAGTGTTCATAAATATTTGCCATAAGTCAACATAAAAAGCTGCACCGAGTGTTTGTAAAATGTCAAAGGAGTCCTCATTTGCCCAAGGATATCCCCCCCCCCTCACGAGCCCTGACCCCGCCGTGTATTCTGACCGGTGGCCCAATCATGTGAGTAGTCAAGGCGGCCCCCAAACGTTTCCCACCGGGAGGGCGCCTTTGAATCGGGAGCGCGCTTGGGGGCCATTGGCACAGCCGCTTTCCACCTGGTGCGCCTCTCGCTCCCCTTCTGGCATTGTTTATGAAAGCAGGTCCACTTAGTGCTGACCCCCCCGGCACACACCCGACTCATTATCCACATCCTGAGTCCACTTGGCTTTCTCCGCCTGCTCCCATTACAAGCTCTCAATGCTTGCATCGCTGGAGCCGCGTTACACGCAAGCTCACGTCGACAGTTTTGCCATTTGGGGGGAGAAAAGTACGATTATCATACAAGTCAGATTGAAAATGTACATTGTTTTTTTGGGGGGGGGGGGCATAGTCTTGGCTTCACGTCAGTCGGAATTTTGAGTTCTGCAGAACGGTGACTTCTCTGACCAATGCGACCAATGCGAGTCGTTACGAGCAGTTGGGACTCCGTTGGGCTTTTTTTCTTTTTCTTTCACTCGTCTTATCTGTACTGCTGCTTGCGTGCAGGACGTGATGACTTTTTCCACCTCTACTTTTCTACAAAATAGCAGTTGACTGTGTACTTTGAAAGTATCGCCACTTTCACTTGGAAACATCGTCTTGTCAGTACTTGTACATTGGCCACCTCTCTTGATTGAATTGAGAGCTGGGAAGGCATCGTGAGCAGAAATACATTTATTGTTCAACATAAATAGATAAATTACAGTGACTGCCGTCTTTGTTTGGAAAAAAAAGGAAGCTTTGTCTCGTTTCCTCTTTGCTAAAACAAAAAAAAACAATGACAAATTCATATTTTGTTGTTGTTGTTGTGGGAATTCCCCCCCGCCCCTAAAAAAAAACCCAAGACAAAACCTAAACAGTGGCGAGACACGCGGCGGCATGGAAACGCAGCATCCTTGACGACGGTTGCGCTTTTTGGACAGCGGCCGCCGTCCACTGGCTCCGTTTGACGGCACTTGTAGCAAATAGCCGTGTCGCCGAGAAGACGTTGCGATGTGACCTGCGACGCCGGGCCCCCAAACAAGGAGCTCATTTATGCTCTGCTTGTTCGTTCACTCCTTAAGGTGGACTTTGCTCCGTGTGTGAGTGTGTGTTCCAGCAGAGTGGGTGGCCATGGTCCTTATCAGCATGACAGCGATACGGCTGAAAAACAACTGGCGTCGACGTATTCCGCACACATTAAGGAGCACTTCCGACGTGCTGCTTTATGGGGTTTTTTGTTGCTTTTTTTTTCTTCTCCGCCCGCATGGATTAAATACAGACATTCAACGAGCAATGAAAACTAGGCTAATATGTCTCATCACAAAAATAAAAGCATCTGGCCCCCGCCGGCTTTCCGGCGTTCTCCAAAGCAATACACAAGACTCGATACACTGTCATGAAGAAGAAGAGGCTGACAAGAGCGCAAATTGGACGCGTGCGTCCTCCAGCGTCAGTCGTTCGGAAGGAGCGTCCGGGGTCGGCGACGACGGCCTCTGCGACCTTTGGCCCGCGTGCCTTTAAAAGGAGGGCGGGGCGCTCCGGCGGCCCCGCCGGAGGTCGAGCGCCGCTTTCGTGCTTTTTCACGGTCCGTAAAGAGAGAAGTCCCTTTCGTCGTCCTCCCTTCTCGTGTCCTTTTGAGCGGGCTCCTCGTCATCGTCGGCGAGTCTTTGATGGGATCGGTTTGAAAAAGGAAAAAAAAAAAAGAAGCACCTTTGGCATCGTGGTTTCTTAGGTTCATCGAGGGGGAAAGTTCAGTGTGGAGCAACGATGAGCCCGCGCTGACGTCCTCACCTCACGTCCACTGGTGGGGGGGCCGGGGGGAAGAAAAGAGCTCAAGGTTAGAACGATTCCAAAGGAAAAATTCCAAAGGAAGGCACAACGACCGCTCTTGGGGCTGGATCGCGTGCGCATCAACCGACAGACCCCCCCGACCCCAAAATATCGTGGAGCGTTAGATCTGAAAGCGTTGAAAACATCGGGGTGGAAATGTGCTGGGCTCGGGGCTTTGGCTTTGACACGTTGCAATGCGGCAGTAGGTGTGTCAACCTGCTCGAGAAAAGGTCAACGGGTGCAAAGCAGGCGCAGGCGCGGTGGCGGAGGAAAGAAAAGGAAAGGAAGCACACATTGAGCAGACACCAGGAAGGCAGGAAAGGACGATTACAGACTTTGTGTGTGCATGTGGGGGGGAGGGTATCCTCGGTTCATCGCGTTTTGTTCCATTTTATGGAGGCCACCTTGCCCAAAGCCGTCCAAAAATCCCGACAAAAAGAGAAAAGGCCGAGAAAGGGGCGGCAGGCTTTACCTGTTTCTGCGTCGGAGTGCTCCACGACGTGATGCTGCGACGTGCACACGCACTCCAGGTGGTCTTCCAATCGCACAAAGACCTCTTTGAGCTTGGGCCGCCTTTTGACGTACTCCACCTTGGCCACCTGTCGCGACCAGGAGAAGACAAAGCTCGGTCATCGAGGAACGCCGAGCCCGACGCGGCGGCGTTCTCGCGCTTCGCCTCGGCCGCTCCCTCAACTGCGAACGGAGCAGGGGACCGTGTCCCGACGAGCCCCGACAAGTGGAGAATCCAAGGAACCAGCGGCAGACTTTGTTCCGTCGGAGAAATGGCCCGTGACTCCACCACTGGAGACTTTGAGTCGAGGCTCGGAATAGACGCGAAGCCAAACTCACTTGCCGTGTCCCAACACGTCCACCGAAACGGGAGCGCGAGGACACCCGGCCGGCCATAAAGACTTTCTACGAGAGCCCTCGCGGACGAGCCCCGCGGGCGAAGGACCAAGGTCTGGGACCGGGAAGGGTCGCCCCCACGCGGTACAAGGACAAGGAGAAGAGGAAGAAGCACTGGAAACGGAGCAAAGAGCAACAAGAAGCGCAGGAATTCCGAGCCCGCGGCCTGGAAGCGTTGCCACGGAAGCCGCGCAGACGGGGCAGCTCCGTGCATCTCGGGCGCCGCCGGCAGGTGACTTCCACGTTCATCGGCGAGGGCCCGGCGGCCACGTGGAAAAATTCTCCCGGCCCGACCCGCAACCTCCTCCCACTTCACCTCATCTCAAGTTCAGCGCACGGGAGAGGATATGAAGCGAGAATCCGGCGGGCCGCCCCTCTCTGCCGATAACGGCGGCGGCAGACGGGAGAGGCTCTCTTCCTCCATCCCGCTCTGGCCCGCCGCCCGGCGGCAAATTAGTCACGCAGACCGCTCAACATACCGAGTCTGCCTGCTAAAACAAAGGCATGTTGACACTCACGCAACCCCGCGTCTCTCATGCCAATCCTCTGAAGTCAAAGCTGGCGGGGGCAGCCCCAGTCGGGCTGGACTTGAAGTCGGCGCGTTCGCCTTTGTCAAAGCGTCTCGCTACTTTGTATATGGCGAAAAGCATCGAGAAGATCGGAGGCCGACGGCGTTTGCCGAGGCGTATCCCTCCGCCGCGCTCTTGCAGATACGACTGCGGGAGAGGGCGAAGGGGGCCGACGGCGATCGGATGACGTCTGCGTCTTACCTATTAAGGTCAAGATTCGAGCTGAGCCGCGCAAGAAAGGCAAACGCCCGCCCAGAGAAGGCAATGGAGACTGCCCCCGGGGATTTTTCTTCCCAACCAAACATGAGGACGGGCTAGCGGCCTCGGGCGGAGAGCGAGCCCGTGGGACGAGGGAGGACAAGGAGTAGCACGCCAGCGTCCGCTCCCCGTGTGGTTTCCTCCCTCCGCGTGGCCTTTTGGAGGCGTTTGGAGAGATGGGACACGGTCTCGGACCTTTTCCTTTTCTTTCCCTTGAGCTTTGCTCCGATTGTCCACCCGGTGCCCCGATGGACTGCGTTTTGGGCGCGAGTGCCGGATCCTCGCCGTCAACTTGCTGATTCATTGTCAGCCGAGCGGTTGGGGTCTCGGCCGGCTAAAACCTGGTTGGCCAACAAACAACAATTGGCGGTGTGCTCTGGCGCAGGCATGAGAGCCAGCAAGGTGAAAAACACCGTGCCAGAGTCGCCCTTTGTATTAGTCTGAGCCGCTTTGCTTAAACAACCTCCTGCACTACTTACTTTGTCAACACTCTCTCCCATATCTCTCATCTTGCGCATGTGTGTGCGGGTTGGGGGGGCTGTGCGGGTGGGTGCACGTGCACTTTATGGAAAGGTGTTAACAGGGAACCCGCCTACTTTGCCAGCAAGATTTATTTTGCGTACAAAAGCTTCTCATCCGGCGCAGAGTCAATGACTTCCCACATAAAACACACATCAGAAAAGAGACCCCCCCCCAACCCCCCACGACACTCTTTGTATAAATCAAACTGCTCCACAGAAAGCCGGGGCCCTGAGAAAGAGTCCCTCGAGTGGCTTGGGGGAATGATATCCGATCTGCGAGGTTGGGGTGAGGCAGGGGGCTCTGGGAAGTGCACCCCCTTTGCTTCGTCCCAGGCCCCCCCCGCCCCCGCCCCTTCAGACAAGAGCCTCTGTGTGAAGCCGACCGTCTTGCTCGCTTTTAATTGGGAATTCCCTGAGCGCCGATGAGAGCATGACGGAGGGGAAAGTTTTACTCGTGCCTTCCAAGGAAAACACAACGGCGATGTGGATGGACGGCGAGGGGCGGCGGGACAAAAACGGAGCAGAAAGAAATGGCGACAATTTCTTGACAGAAGGCAGGGACCTGAAGTCAGCGAGCCAGGAGGAAAAAAGAAAGAACCACCGGCGAGAAAGAAGAGGTTATCTTCCCACGCAGGCGGAGGAAAAGCGCCAAGAGGCGAGACGACAACCTGCCCCCGCCGCCGCCGCCAACCTGCTCCCGCCGCCGCGCTCTCCTTCAACCCGTCGTCAGAACGCCCGACAAGAAAGGGGAGCCTTTATCACATCTGGAGGTCATCCGCAATGCCCACAAAGACCCGGGCCGGCGCGGCTCAACTCCCCGAATCCGCCGGCCGGCCAGATGTGGATATGTGAGGGCGGCAGAAGGCGCCGGATCAAATATCAAAGAATCGCCCCGGATGGCGTCTTTATGATCCTGCGCAGAACAATGGAGGAGGTCACGGGGGTGAACCGACCAGACGGCTGGGAAGAGCGAGCCGGGGAGTCCGCCGCGACTTGGCACGACACGCCGTCAGACTCCGGCACTGGCCGAGGGAGTGAAGGACGGAAGTCGCAGCAGCGAAAAGAAAAATCAAGCGTATTCAAAGACTAAGTGATGCCATGCAGCCGGCGCGGCGCCGGTCCGGCGACGCCGCGGCCTGGACGGGATCCTCCCGTGACCCGCTGGGCTTTGCCAAGATGTCTTTGAATGCTTCTTCTTTATCGAGAACCCGCAAAGGGGCTCCAAAGGCTTTCTTTTTTGCTATCAGGAATCATGCGATGTGACGCCGAAACATTGACTGTCGTCGCGGCCCCCGGAGGGAAGACGTCACTCCAAAGTGGATTTGGACACGCCCGCCGGACGCTTTGCCCTTCTCATGATGGTCTTTGTTGACGAGGGGCCACGTTCTTCCTCGCGCGCCGCAAACCTATTCTATTTCGCGCGACGACAGACAGAGCGAGAGTCCGCTATCTGACCCGCGGTCGCCAAGGTAACAGTCAGAGGCTGGGAAGGGGGCGGGGGCCGGGTGGCCCGGACCCCCGCCCTCGGCGGCGCGGCCGCATCCGCCCGGCCTCTGTCAGGCCTCCGCTTTGATCGGGCGGCCATCCACACGTCATTACTCTGCGGCGCCGTCTCTCCCCCTCGCACACAAACGGCCTTGTCGCTGCGGTGGGGGAGTTTATGGAGCATAACATAGAGCGCGCTCCGTGTCCTCCCCCCATCCCCCCCATCCCCAACGCACACGCGCACACAGACGAAAACAATCTCCCTCTTCGGTTTACACAGATGTGAGCCGATGACCCCGGAGGACCTCCGGCAAATACTTGTACACGGAGCCATCAAAAGTGACTTGTTGCCAAAATACGGCAGCGTGATGAGAGGAAGCTACCTTACACGCTGTCGGGTTGACATAAGTCGGCGTGCTCCCGTCGCTCATTTGGAGGAAACCGCATGGAAAGTTCTGGCCAGGGAATTGAGATACTTTTCAAAACACGCAAAGAAAAAAAATGGACTGCCGGCCGCCAGAATCGCATGACCGCTTGAGCTTTACGGCGTCGATCATTTCTGCGTTCGCCATCCTGCGTTTGGGTGCGAGCGGGCTCCGTCACAATTTGAGGGCCCTTTAGAGCTCTCGGCATTTATTTTCTTTCAATGATTGCTCTCGTGGAGTTAGGTCGGCAAAATTCAACGCCAAAGCCAAGTGCAGAGCCATGAAGCAAATCTCGCTACGGTGTGAATGGAGCCCGCTCGCTAGCAAACAGGCAAACACGTTCGCCGAATGGTTTGACCCTGGTGCCGAGCTCTGCCGGACCTCTGACCCGCCTTCCAAATAAGGACGCCTCGCCCCAATTCATGAACGAGCGAGACCAAAGGCCAATGAGTCGGAGCCGCGTCGTGACCCGTTTACGGAGAGAGGCAGCGCTATTCATACGTGTGAACACAAGTACACAATGTGGGCAAGAATGCCAGAGCGCACTCGCGCCTGTCCGAACAAAATCGGCAGACCCTTCTTTTCTCACCCACGTCCCAACTCAAGTCGCCTTGAGCTGCTCCTTTACAAAAGCTTCGAAATGGCCCGGGATGTACCCGCGCCTCGCCCCCAAATCGCCAGCAATCCAAATGATGACGAGGGCTGTAGAAAATGGGGATGGCTCGCGTCGGTTTGAAAACCTTGGCTTCTTCAAGGTCCAAAACAATGAAATATTTGGCCCCTGCTCCGGCGGCCGAGCTGCAACCGTGTCGGACGGAGGCTCGCTCGGCAGCGTCTCTCTCCAAAGCAGTCGCCGTCTCGCTCGAGGCCAGACAGAGCTCCGATTGACGCTGCCGACTGGCTCGCATGAGAAATAAGGGGTGGCCGTGTGCAGACTGGCTCTCCCGCTTCCTTCCACGTGAGTCAGCATTTGTAAACCTTTAAAGACCAGCGTGTCTAACCCGGGTCCCGGTTGAATCCGGTGGCGGCTCGGGGAAAAGGCGTGACGAGATGCCGCAAGAGGAAAAGTCAGGTGAGGCCCGGTTAGCAAATGGAGCGCCGGCCACCGTCCAAATCCGGAGGCGGACTCTGGCGAGCGAACGGCCATCAATTCACACCGACAAGCGTGGACGGAGCGTCGCCCCGATGATTAAAGAGCAGAGACAATAGAGTCCAGACTCAAACACACAAGACAAAGATGCGTTCCAAGTCCGCGCCGGGCTCGTAGCGACGTCTAAATATAAGCAGACGTTTGACTCATCTCAAGCCGCCGCGTCCACGCTCCTGACGCTGAACAGAAAAGGGAGACGTGTTTGAAGCCAGCACACAGGCTTCTGGGAACCGCATGCCCCCACTCCCAGAAAAAAAAAAAAACAACAAAAAGTCCTTTCAGTCCCTCGCTCTTTGTCACGGGGCATCCTCCGGGCTTCCGGACAAGACAAAGAGACAAACAGACCGGAGCGACCGGACTGCAGACAGCCATGAGAAATTCATTTGGGGATATTTTGATCGTCAACAAGATCTGATGCGCATATGAGCGAGGGTGGGTTGGCTTGCCTTGAAGCTCAGAGGGCCTGCCTTTGAGCTTGACACAGTTCATTCAAAGCGGCCGAAGGAACAATGAATGCAAGCTTGCCACCAGGATGGATTCACCCTCAAAATCAGAAATCCAAAAAGCAAGAGCGCATGTTTTGGGGATGCCCGAGCCGCCTCATCCGGCCTCCCTTGAACTTTGAGGACGGGCGGCTCGACTCCGAGCTTCTCATCTTCTCTTGTGTGGAGAGCTCGGCCACCCGGCGCAGGAAACTCCTTTCGGTCGGGTTGGCCCGGCCGGCAAACTTAGCCTCGTGCCTGCGCTCGTGCGTATCGATACGTGTTTCAGTGTTTCGCTTGGAGCTTTGGTTTCCACATCTGGTGGTTCAGTCTCGAAAGGTCACGAAAGACTTTCGTTGAAGCGACGCCGGAACGTCACGTGGCATTTTCTGATGCCCCTACCAGAAAAGGCAACGGCAGAACATCCAGAAGAGGCGCGCCAGGGTTGCAGGAAATTCAGCAACAACAACAAAATTCTTTCAAAGAACACTCGAACCCCCTTTCAACTGCCCCCGTCCCGTTTCCAACCTTTCCACCCCACCGGCGTCGCGTTGCCCGCTCTCTTGACTTTGCAACAATTGCTCGGAGGACCTTTTCGCCCGGTTCGTCACGTGTGTCCTACCTTGACGGTGCGGTGGTGCTTGCGCGAGGGCTGGCAGCGCATGTTGCTGGTGTTGCAGCAGCCCGTGCAGCGCTTCACCTCCACGCAGGGCGGCCAGATCAGGAAGTTGGCCGACGTGGGGTCCACCTGGCTCCTGGGGATCTCGTAGATCACCGTGCGCGTCTTGCACGCCGCCGGGACCGCCTCCTCCACTGCAGGGGGGGAGAAGGAACGGAGGGCAATGAATGGCCAATTTCCCAGCAGGCTGCCGTCGTGTGCCCTTTGGGCTCATTCGATGACTCAGTTCGTCTGGCCTCGGACCGCAGCCGACCCGCTTTGGATACTCGCCCCAAAGTCTTGGCTCACACCTACTGAGCAATTCTTTGGATGCCAGGTCCATCAAAGCAGGCTTGGACGACTTTGGGGGTGGAACAATAGGAAACGCAAAATCAAAGACCGCATCGAATGAGTTTTCAGTGATGTTTAGGCCCTCAACTGACGAATCGATACGGAGAAGTATTTCTGCCGAAACGCAATGGGGACCTCGCAGCGGACCCGAATTCGATTCGTTTCATTTGGAGCATCTGGGAAAGGGACTGACCTCTGACCGCCGCGTCAGACGCTAGCAAACGGATCCCGTAAAGGAAGCTAGTACTTCCAGCATACTCGGCGCACCCCATCATGCGCTCGGCATGAAATCGGAGCAAAGGCAAAGCACGCCGCGGACGGCGCTCTCGCTCTCCCTCCGGCCCTCCATGAGATGCGGCAGCGAGCGCTCAGCGTTTGATGAAGAAATGCGACGGAAGGTTTCGGCGAGCTGCAACTTGACGCCTTGAATGTCTGGAATTTCCACGCTCCGGGATATGTTCCTCTCCTGACGCGTGTCTGGCCTGGGCGCATTAAGACGAGTCGCGCCGCCGTCGTAAAATGAGCCGATCACGGGAGCTCGGGTACAATAAGACGCTTATGAGACATCATGCCATTGAATATTCGGTGGGATGCTTGAATATGAAAGCGTTTCTTGGCCGCCATCTTCCATTCAACTCTCCTCTTTTATTGCCCCTTTTTTGGTGCTGTGCAAAATGAAAACGTTGCTGCTCAAAAAGTTCAAGAGCTCATTCCGAGTAAAAAGTCGATTGCCAATGGACTTTTTTTTAGGGGGGGGAGTACCGTCGCCGATCTCGAATCGCAAGCCGAGCACACGTCGGAATTGCGACGCGGAGTCAGTCTCACCGAGGCTCCTCTTGCGGCGGCCGTGGAGCTGCGAGCTCTTCAGGTCGCTGTAGAAAGCCGGATGGCGGGAGGAATTCTTGTGCGGGTGCTGCTGGGGCGGCGGCTGCTGGTGGCGCGGGTGCTTGTGATGCTTGGGCCCCTCGAAGACATCGTTTCCCGTACCTCGTCAAAAGAGAAAGCGGCCGCGTTAATGCCGTCCAGCAGGTGGGTCGGCGCGTCAACACAAAGCGCCCGTTTTCCCGCCTCTCGTCCGGCCCGTCGACAAGCGCGCCTTGTTCACCTCATCTGATCGAGTTGGTTTTGGTCCCCGCCCGAGATATTTCGGAGCTCGGCGCAATCAAATGAGAAAGCCCGCTCACAGAGAGCGCCGCGCGGCTGTTTGCGGAGCGGGCGGGGGTCCGGCTGCCTGCGCGCGGACACCTGCGCCCTCCGCGTAAACACGCGTCATACCGCGCGTCATCCCGCGCGGCGCTCATTTGCGCTCGCATTCACAATCGGGGACAATTTCATGTTTATTTCAAGTGTTCAATCAGCCTGCCGTGCATGTTTTTGGAAATGTGGGAGGAAAGCGGAGCACCCGGAGAAAAGCCACGGGGAAAACATGCAAAGGCCACGCGGGAAGGCCGGAGTCGGAATTGAACAAACAGCTGCAAAGCATGAAAAGATGAATGCTCATCTCGCAGCTCCAAACGGGGACCAGTCTCGCCCGTCTCGCCCGTCTCGCCCGTCTCGCAAGCGCTCGCTGGCTTGAAATGAAGTCAAAGGATCAAGAGGCAGAATTTACCTACGGAGTCAATCTCTAGGAGCCGCTGGAGGTCGCTGATGCTGCGGATTTCACTGTGCGACAGTCTGTCGATCAGCTCCTGGGGAAAGTGCACTTCCTTTGGCGCCGAGAGATTCAACAAGGGGACAGTGAGTTAGAGATGCGTGGGGGGAGGGGGCTGCAATTAAAAATCACTCCCCTGAACCGTTCGGGAAGAATTCTGGCATGCTCGAGCTTTTCTTTCTTTCTTCAATTTGTGCAACAATGCATCACATAATTGCGTGGTGGTACGGTAAAGTGCAAAGTGCGCAATTCTTTTTTTTGTGTGTGTGGGGCGGGGGGTCGCACTTGTCGCGCAGGCGAGGGCTGCTGCTCTGCTGCTCTGCTGCTGGTTGGTTGTGGTGGTGTGAGCCTCACTATTTATATCAGCAAGAGCAGTTCTCATCAAGTTTGCCCACTTGGCTCAGGCTACAGACAAATTCGGCGACAAAAGCCCAAAATAACCAGAGCGGCTTGGACAACTCTGCTTTCTTTCGAGGTGGGCGGGGGGGAAGGGGGCTCCAATCAAGCACGCATTTATTGCTTTTATTTCTCGATTCTGGTTGTTGTTGTTTTTTTCCTTACCTGAGCGGTGGCCAACAGCAGGTACGTCGTCCACAGCAGGAAGTAGGAAATTGCGGCTCTCATCTCCCTTTTGAATTGGACCGAACCCCAAACGAGACGAAGCGGTGCTGGAGGAGCCGCGCGGTCGCCCCTGGCCCCCGAGGACCCTCGACCATCCCCTCAGGGCGGGGGAGAGAAAGCGAGAGCTTTTGCTTTTGCTCCAGGCGAGATTTGCGCGGAAGAAAAGTGGCCAGCGTGCGCACGCCCGCGCGCGTCGCCGCTCTTTTCACTCCTGCGCAACAAACCGTGCGGCGCGGCAGCTCGGCATAGCTCCTCCAAAAGTGGGACGATCCCAAGTCAAGCCGGACGCGCGGCGCACTTGTCCTTCGCAGCCCCGCGCCCGCCCGCTCCGAGAATCCGTCCTGGAAGTTCTCTCCAAGCAAAAGCCAAAGTAATCCAGTGGAGAAATCCAAACGTGAGCCAGAAGAAGTGCGGCGGCGGCGGCGCGGGGGCGAAGTTGCGCTCCGTTGGCGTCGAGGCATCCGCGGCGCGCGCGCTCACTGCACTGGAACCCGAGTGAGAGCGAGCGTGCGAGCGGCCGCTTATTATAGCGAGAGGCGGCGGCCGCCGCTTGCGCCTCCCCTCGCCTCTCCCTGATGCTGCGTCGCCCTCCGCAGGGGGAGCTGCTCGCTGACTCAAAGAGCGCGCCACCGCCCCCAATCGCGCGCACGCCCTCCTCAAACTTTGGACAAAAAAAAATGCTCTCCAAATTCCCGCCATCAGGATCGTCGTGAAGCATCGGATGCTTCTGCGTACGTCGAAAAGGAGACCGACATGTAGTGTTTCTTGAAATCAAAGATGGGCAAGATGCTACCGGGAGGAGGGAGGGGGCACATAGCTACTCACCAAGTGGGTGACAAAAATACTGTATGTGCTTGGTTGTGTTCTTTTTTTTTTTAAATCCTGCATTTTGTTGATGAGGTCTAAAAGATGCAATCTCCTCACCCAACAACAAAGAGTTCTGTCGCTGCTGCCTTCCGCCAATGTCGTCATGGTGATGTCACAGCCCGTGAGTCACCTTGCTCGGAGGCCAACCCTTCACATTCTGGTGGGAAATGGAAGGGGGGGGGGGGGGGGGGGGGGGACGATAAGCGTCAGGCTGCGATGCCTTGCGAGGATTCCCTCTTTGTGACGTCCACGGCAAAGGGAAATCGTCGCGTGGTAAGAATAACGTGCCGCTTATCTGGGACGGGTCGATTGGAACATTTCACTGCGATTGCTTGCCGTGACCACCCAAATAGTCGATTTGAAGGCCGGTCCGGATGTCCGCGGGTCCGATCGGATTTTGTTGGGAACGTGCGACTTTTTAGGAACGTCCGGAACAATTGCCTCGAGCCCGCGCATCGGGTCGGAAGCGCTGACTTCCTGGTACGCCCACGAGAAGCAAAGAAAATGAAATTCCCCATCCAAACCCAGCCGGCCATTTGTCCCTTCGGGACACGCGTTCACTCTGCGTGACATCATTTCTGCTCCGTGACATTTGCGCTGGTTTTCCACTCCATCTGGAGGGGAACGCGCGAGGCAAAGTTTTGCGACCCAAAAGCAGGCTCCGCTTCCACCGTCGCCTGTTTGACTTCTTCACAAGCTCGCAGGCAACACGTTTACAGGCAACCGTGTGCCCGGCAAACATGTTGAAACCTATAAAAGGACTTTTACAGTCGGCGGCGCACAGTAAACCGAGCCGTAAAGAGAGCACGAGTGAAGGGGCGATGACTCCCGTTTCCCTCCAGGCCACACATTGAGTTCCTCGCGGGGGCCAAGGGGGGCCTATGGTAGCGTGGGGGGGCGGGAACTATGATTTCGCAGTCCCTTGACATTAAGTGAGGATAAGACGCGTTTGTTTGTTTTAATGGGGGGGTGGGGGGGGTGCTTTTTTCTGTCAACAATCACTATTACCGTTGGTCCGAAACCAAAACGTTCCCTGAAATAGAACACAACCGCTGTGTTCTTCAAGCAGTACAAACAGGGACAAAAGTAGCCGTCTATGGCAGAGGTCCAAATTGGAGCCAGATGCCCGAAGAGAGGAAGGAGCATTGTCAGAACTCCATCAAATGGACTGAAAAAGTGACAAGACACAAATTTCAGTAACACGACCCAACGCAGCGACAATGTTACATTTTTTTTTCCCGAAAAATTTCCTGAATCAGAAAATCAGATGCAAATAAGAGCGGGCCCAAGTTGAAGCCAACCGTCCGAGTGAAGGCACAATGTTTTCCCAAAATTGTCCCCGAAGGGACGATGTCAATGTTGGCACAAATTTGCTTTAACAAACGGACAGAGTCTGTCTTTGAGCCAACGAAGGCAACGTGTCAAGATGTGAGCAGACTGTCCCCATATCCGGTTCATGTCCAAATTCAAGTTCATCTCTCCGTCGGAGTCGCGGTGGCCTCCGTGTGACCCGGTCAAGGGGCAAAGGTCCACATTCGAGCCGGTGAGGGAACCGGATCAGAATTTGAGCCAAATATCCCAGTCAATGTCCAAATAAGGCTCCGAGCGTCAAAAGGCGGCAATGGCCGTGATGCTAACAAGCGCGTTGCTGACAAGACTCATTGTTGACGCAAACTTTATCAACATCATCTGAGCTCTGATCCCGAGACGGCCAATCCTGGACGTGGCCATAAAACCAGATAACAGAAAAGGGGCGATTGCGCCCGGCTGTGGATTGCCTTGCGACGGACAAACAAACAAACCCGCGCACGCGGACGCTACGTCCCGAGCGGAAGGGGCGGGTCTCCGCCGCTCTGACGGAGCCGCCTCTTCCTTAGGCTTGTTCGACTGAAACCTCAACTCGCCGGCGGACGCCCGTGACGACAAAGTGGGCTGGCTCCATTAGCAGCTTTTTGCCTCGGGGCCTTTTAATGTGTGCTATTAAACAGCAGCTCGCGTCTTGTGACGGGGCCTTTTAGAAGACGCGCTTACCTTTATGGTCGGCTTACTCACACGCTTGCACGTGCACGCACGCATGATTCAGGTGAGATTTTCCAGGAGCAAAGGTGGATTCCGGTGACTGCTTTGCGATCCGGTCCCAGATCTGGAATCTATCCAGAGCGCAGAGTGCATGTCCCGGGCAATCTCTTTTACGCACACAAACAAGCATCGCATATACACGACGGGAGTCACAGCGACTCTCACCTGAATGCGAGAGAGTCAGGGGAAGCCAAACACAGCAGCCGCCCACCCCGCCGACTGGTCAACCGGCACAACAAAAAAGCCACGCATGGGGACAGATTCTACCGGGTTGAAAGGTTAGAGGACAGGGACCGGCCAACATTTGCGTGCGAGGGCCAGATCACTTGTAGATAAGATAACAAAAGCGACATGAAGAATTGTTTCAAGCATTGAGGCCTCCCATTCCCGCGGCGTGTCCAAATTCTTCCTGCGCAAGAATTTCGGTGGTCCACGGTCCTCTATTTGATGTCCGGATGCGTCAAACGGTGCTGCGCTCTTGTCGCAACGCCATCGCCGAGGCTTGCAGCCCCGGTGTGAGAAAGGTCATCGTCGGGGGAACTGGAAATAGCCCTGCGGTGTGAACCGGGAATGGCACCGAGGAGAGAAATGAGCGGGAAGTTGTTCCGGCCAGCCCGAGCGTGGGCAATGTTTGCTCTACGCTCGCGGCTTTTCACGGGAGATGAACCAAGCACCGGGTCAGGGACGCGTCCTTTCCTGGTTGACGTGACAAAACGGAGCGAATGGGGGTTGATCGCTAGAGCTGATTCTCACTAGCCTGGAAATCCAGACTCACTGGCGCAGTCTGGTCAGAGTCTCATCCAGCACCTTTCTTGAGCCAAGAGACAGCCGTTTTTACAACTCCACGTGTTTCTGGTCATTGCAGACCGATTGAATGCCGAATCATGTGAAGAGAGCAACTCTCTTTGGAAAGAAAGCGGCTGGTTGGCTGGATTCTGACCCAGCAAAACGCCCCCTTTCTGATCGACAGAAACCGCTTTGCTACATGCAGACCGGGCACCTGGCCTTCAAAGACACAGCCGGATTCAAATCGAGCCACAAGAACCCGGCAACAAGCGCGGATCTCCTTTTGACGTTCTCAAAAGGTTGCGGGTTGCTGTCTTGACGGTCAAAGTTCATGTTTCGCAAGGAAGGAGAAGCGACAGCTGGTGCAAAACCAGACTTGTTGCTCAGCTATGAAGAGACGCAGTGGCGCACGGGCCAATACGCTCACACATAGACTGTACATAACGTGTCAGGTCGACACACTCGCACACCTGCACTCTCTCATGCGTGAGCGCCGATTTCCACAATTGGACGGACAGACGGAAAGCTACAATCCCCGCTCAAGTCTTTACATGCTGCCGCCCCCCAACCCCACCCCCTCACATCTCACCTTTTCCCCCACTTGAACACTGCCTCTATTCTTTATGAATGGGAAAAAAAAACAAAAAAAACAACCCATTGGACGCACACACACACACGCTGTCAGAAAAGAGGGGGGACTTCCAGTGACTGAAAGAAATAGCAGACTAATTGCCGCCGCTCTGTTGTCCATCAAGACGTGACCTTTTCGACATGCGTTGGAAGCGCTGAGAACGCCACAGAAAGAGGGGGAGGAGGAGGAAGACTTTTGCGGGTCTCCCCGGCTCTGCGGTGGTCTGACCCGGCTCGGGACGGCCCCCCGGCGTGTCCTTGTGAGGATATGCGCATTGGAAGATGGATGCTCGGAAAAGGTTCGGGGCCCCGGGTGGGGGTGTTGAGATTTTGCTCAACGCGGCCACATCGCCGCGGCAACCACACCTCGGCCAGTTCAGAGACGAGGCGGTTGTGCAGCGGCGGCGCTAACGCTTAGCGCTGGTTCACAACAGCCATCATGCCCAAGAGAAGAGTGTGCGGAGCAAGACGCGACTTTGATGCCATTTGGATTCTGCCCAGACCAGAAAGAGGGTGAAAATCTGGCTCCTCGACTTCAAAGCGCGTTTGCCAATCCTGAGGCTGAAGGCGGATGACGACATGCTGATTAGCCACAGGAAGAAGGCGCTCCATTATGGGCTTAGAGAGAGCAGAGCGCGCTCTCTGGTTACACACCTCCATCAAATGTGCACATTCCAGCCGGGTTTACAGAGAGCGTCGGTCCGGCCGTACGTCGGCACTCTCCCGGGAGGAGGGTGAAGTGGGGGGGGCTGCGGGCTTTTGTTGCGGAAAGCCCAGCGGCCGGAAGCACTCGTGGCTTTGCGCACCTGTACTGAGTCAACGCTCTCTGCGCTTCGCCTTGTCAAAATGTCATCACATCAAATACCGGGTGGAGAACAGCTGAAGTTGATTCACACAAAATCGTCTTCCATTGAATACCTTTGAATGCTTTCTGAATTCATAGTCCACCCATAGCATGCAATGGCGTGGAGAGGCGGCCGCTGGCCGCGGGAGCTGCCCGGTCGACTAGCTGCCGGCTAGCTCGCCCGCAAAAAAGGCGTCCGACTCCTTTTGCCTGGCCCCAGGGGGAGCTTCAGGCTTCTGCTTGTTTTTCCTGCGCGTCTTTTCAGGGGCCGGCTCTCCAGGTCTCGGTTTACATGCGCACGTAGGATCTGTTGAGCAGGAAATGAGGAGGAATAACGAAGCTTGGGAAAAGAAAAGCTGAATAACAAACAGGCGCTATCTCCGACCGGCTCAGATTTCCACAAAACAAATGGATTCTCATGTGTGGACCTTAAAAAAAAAAAAAAAGAAGAAAATGCTGACCATTTTTCCCCCTTCCATGTCTCACGACTCTTTCCTTGCAATCTTGCAACTTTCTTTGGTAAAGACCCCACGTAGGCTGTAAGTCCGCTGATCCGCACCTTGTGATGATCTCCTGACCCATTTTGGAGCGAGCCCGTCGCGAATCTTTCAATCCCATCAGCTTCACTGTTGCTCCATCACCTGTGAGCGGGCCGGGCGCTCACCTCTGACCCCGGCGGGTCAGTGGTCGGCCTGAGAAGCTTAGAAAGCGGACCGAAACATGAAACGGAAATGAAATGTTACTTTCTTTCTTTAATTGGTCACCTAAAAATATTCTGACCGTTCTTGTTGTATTACTTTATTTTTTCCCAGCTTCCTGTCACGACTTTTTTTTGGGGGGCGGCTGGTTTGGATTAGTTTTCCCTTTCCCTTCTTGTTGGATTCACCTGGCGCTTTAAGAGGGGCGGGGCTGCCACTGACAGGTGAGCGTTGGCACGACGTATGTCTAAAAAGCAGCATGGCGACGTTGGTGAACACGCTCGCTTCGTTGTGGGCATGGCCCAATCGGAAGCTACGCGCGTGCTTTTCTTTCCCAGGTATGTCAAGTTAGCTTTTAGATTCGATCATGATCGCTTGCTTTGCATTGTGTCCGTTGTGCTTTCTGTTGGCCGCATCGCTATGCAATCACAGTCAGTTAGCGTTCGCAATCGGCAATTTAAACAGCGCAGGCTCAAGCGCTGCCAGAACAGTTTTGTCGAGCCTCCCGTGAAGGGGCACATGAACCGGAAGCGGAGAAGGGCCTCGAAGGGAGAACGTTCCGTTCCGTTTGGCAGCGGAACAAAAAAGATTGCGGCCAATCAAATCGCCGGCAGCCATCTCGTTTTGTACGCGGTCGGCAAGGGGCCAGCTAGGCGAAGCGCTCTTATGATCGCAACAAGAAGATGCGAGCCACGCGCTGCGCTCAGTGACGGAACGCGTGTTATTTCTCGTGCGGATATGGGCCGCGCCTCGCTGAACTCGTTGTCGTTGGGGCGCGGGGGCTTCGCATTCCTCCCTTGATTTAGTGGCCATTAAGATGGGGAGGAATGTGTCAAAAGCTCCTGAAAAGCGTCTGGGAGGAGCTCGGCGACCCTCTGACATCTCGGCCCGACGGATGATTGACACTTTGCTTTGAGTGAGGGGAATGAGGAGGAGGAAGGGAGGAAGGGGTGGGGGCCACACCTGTTGGAGGTACAGAGATCCGTGATGGGAACACAAGGCCCCAATACGAGGGTCTCTTTTGAAACGAAAAGCAGGTTGCGTGAATAAGGGCTTCATTGTTTGAGTCCAGAAGAAAGGAATTGTACAAGTTGCAGGCCACCGTGATTTGGGGGAAAAGTTTTGGACTGATTTATCGTGGTCTTGTTAGGGTGATATCATACAAATCTGGCAGGCCTTTTATATGAGATTGAGATTTTTATTCAATTTTTTTTTTTAAAGAATATTTCCGCCACGCAAATGAATTGGTCACACAGAAGCAACTCATCTAAATAATGTTGTCATGATCACCACCTTTAAAAAAAAAAAAAAAAAGGCAAAGCAGCAAACAAATAAATGTGTCTTCCTTCCACAAGGACTCCATCTCAAATACATAAAAGTGCAAAATGTTGCGCGTCATACACAGCTGCTACTCTGCATATGAGCCATTACAACACAATGGAAACTTTTTTGTTTGCGTCTTTTGTTTTTTACACAAAGCTATACAACGGCACGGGGCAAAAGTGAGCAAGAAAAAAAGAACCAAAAAAAAATAACCCGAAACAAATGCAACAGGAATTGATCACCCTGTCATTGTAAATGTGGTCGAGTAAAAGCCACGTGCCGGGTCCCGGGTCCCGGGTCAGCTGGCCCGTTTGGGTGCACCGGTCAGACGGTGAGCGAGATGAAGCTGTTGTATCTCTGGATGTTCCTCTTGAGGATCTCGGAGCAGGGTCCCAGCACGCGCTCGAAGCGAGGCCGGTCCAGCTTCACGCACTTGAGGGGGCCGCGGGCCACTACCGTGGCCGCCCGCGGACGGTTCAGCAGCAGCGCGATCTCACCTAAACGGGGACGGGACGCGCGGGTTTTACTGGCCCGCTCTTATTGCACGTTGTCTGAAAACCTCAATCGTCTGTTCCATCAAATCACTTTGGACATCAACCAAGTAGATTGTACGAACATCATAAATAGAAGGAAACGGTTTGCTTAGCCTGACTTTTTTTTTTTTTAAACGTCATCTTTTCTTATGGTGTAACAAAAAAGAAATATTATTGCGTGAGAATAATAATGAGGGAGCCAAGCACCTCTTTCCTACTCTGGCATCACGAGTGGGGGTGGCGAGAACCGAGCGGAGGCTCCGAGGGGACTTGAGGCTTTTTCCATTGCCGCTCGCTTTCTTTGGAATGAACGTGCACTGCGGCGAGCCCCCCCCCCCCCCCCCCTCGCTGGCCATCTGCAAAACTCGTCTTCAAACTCATTTTCATTCTTTGGCGCGCAGCTACACGTGAGACCCGATTTTGAGTTTGACTGTTTTTGTGCTTTCCGTTGTCTTCCTAATGAATTTTTGGTTTGTTGTTGGCCGAATAACATTTGCTCCGTGCAGAGAGCCGGTTCGTCGACGGGATTTTTCAAGCGCTCGAGAAACGCACTTGAGTTGAGCTGTAGCTTTTCAAATGACTTTCGAGGACAATCGTGACCATTCAAGTATGTCGCGTGACGGTGTGTCTTTTGATGGATTCCCGTCTCGCAAAATCCAAATGAGGAATTTGGGCTTTGTGGCACTTTGACGGATGCGGAGCGACTCACCAAAATAGTCGGAGGGTCCCAGTCGTCCCACCTCGACGTACTCCTCGTTGTCGGACCTGCGCTGCAGAACTGAGGCTGTTCCCTGGAGACGGGACGGACATGAGGGAGAATTGGGGGCATGGGTTGCGGGAGGATAGAAAGATGGACGCGGAGGGGGGGGTAACGGAAGGAGTTACTGAACGGAGCTGATCGTCATCAGGAGGATTAAGCAGAGGAGAAATTCCTTTGCTTCATAAGACACAGGTGCATGGGATTTGGGGCTCTCTCCCTCACTCTTTTTTTTGGGGGGGGGGGCGTTGTTGTATGGAACGGCCACCTGTTCCGTGGGAGGCACAGAAACCACAACTCACATATTCCAAGCAAGGAGGATATTTGGACGGGCTTTGCTCGATTCTCTCCAGAGTGTCATAAATCCAAGCATCCAAAGCCGATGACTCACACGCAACGTGGAAACGGCTGCCGCGTCCAACACGAACGGACCCCGACAACCTGGCACGCGGACCACAAAACAGTCAAAACTTTGAAGGGAAATGCGTTTTCCGTGGCCCTTGCCCGGAATGAGCGTTGCCAGCAGCTGTTGTTTGCCGCGGCGGCTTCCAACACATGTCCGCGTCACGAACAGAACATGGGCCGGCGTCGCCCTCGATATGCATTTCGGTTCACATGGGATCGCTGTCATTGCAAGGAGGTCAAATGTGGGGAGGAAAACTCAAAGCGGGTGATAAAAGCCACCGGAGCGTTCCGTGACACGCTAATCCTTCCGTTGAGCAGGCGTGTGATGCTAAATATGAAGATAATCAACCCTAATGAGGAGCCAAAACGGGGGTCAAATATTGCTCGGGCTGTGTTGGACTTCAGGTCACCTTCGGCTTGTCGCCGGACCATTTGTGGCAAGATTTCTCACGGGTCAGGGGCACGGGGGGGACTTTCAAAATGAATGGATGGCAATAAAACCCCCCAAAACTAATCAATCCTACTGTATGTACGACGGCCGCGGCATGGGAATCGCGCGTCCGCCGTGTAAATCCTCCGGGTGACAAAGTTGGAGGAGCGGAGAAAATCCCCAGCTCAAGCGGACGTGACGAAAAGGATTTCAAGTGGCCGGCCGTGAGGAAAGGACTTTGGGTGCGGGAGCGAGAAGCCATCTCGCGAGTCCGCTCCCTCTCCCCCCCGCCGGCTCGCCCGCTTTGACTCATCCCTCCCTCTCCCGTCCGCGTCCCCGGAGGCCGAGTCTCCTGACCCCGTGTGAAAGCCAGCAAGTAACACGCATTCCACCGTCGTCCGCCCGCCTCTGGGAAAAGTCGGCTTTGGCCGCGGTCGAGGAAAAGAGGAAGAAGCTTTGGGGCGAAAAATGCAAGAGCGACAGGAGGAAGGGATCACGCATCATGTGATGGCACATCGCCCGTGTGAAGTGAGCACCAAAAGAGAGCGGGAACTCGCACGTCCATGGAAAAAAAAACGGACCTGAGATCCACGAGCAGGGCTTTCCGTTTCAATGGTGACCGACAACCAATTCAGGTTGAAAGAAACGAAAAAAGGAATTTGCCTGGTTCAGGTTAATGTCTGATCGGTGTCCCAAACCCCGATACACTAAAAAAAGTATACCCCCCCCCCCCCCCCCCCGCATCCAGAAACGGCTTTTGAGGTGGCCAACGTACAGTACGTGGCCCCCAACATGGCTCAGCGGTAGAGGGGTCAGCGCTTGCCACTTTGCGAGCGCAGGGCAAGATCGCCAAGCCCAAGTTGCTCCCGGTGCTGCTGCTTCGTCAGTAGGCGAATGAGGTTCTACGTGGGGGTTACCATTGAACTGAACGAAAACCGGTCGTTTGCCGAATAAATGCCACAAGCGCCCCCACGTGTGATTCCCGCCGAGAAGTTTACCTCGGTGATGATGAAGAAGTCATCGCCGGGCTCTCCTTGGACCACGATTTTCTCTCCGTCCTCGAATTGGACCGGCTCCAGGGCATCGGCCACAGTCAGACGCTCCCATTTATCCAAGGACTCTGCCATCGCAAAACACACGCAGACACCGTCTGATGAGTAACCGGGGCCAACGCCTCGCACCTTCGGACGTTGAAGCCGATCTATTTCTGATGCTCAGACGTGAGAGTCTGTACGAGCACACGAAAGATGCGTACGTTTGTGCGAGTCGTCGTTGAGGTCTTTGTTTGACAACACTCTTAACCTGCGCGACGTTATGCAACGTGGAAGACTTTGACTTTCTCTTTGTCGAAACCTTTGAGGAGTTGGAAGCCCAGCGAGCCGATAGCTACGGGGAGAAGGTTTCAAAGGCAAGCTCCAAAGATTGTTGCCTAATCCCGACGGTTTCCGGCTGGAACGTGCGGAGCAAAGACTCCTGGGCTTGAGCTGGGGCATTGGGTTTCAAGACGCAAAAGTAGAGCGGAAGGAATCTCACTCTGGGGCCTGCTGACTGACCCCTGTGTGTGTTGTGCCCGGTGCCACTAAAAGCGCCCCAAAGGAAAACAGCTCTCTGGATCCACGCGGGGCTTTCCGAAACCTCCGGACTCTGCGACATGAATGCGGCGGACGCGTGCAGACGCATTTGCGGTGCGGCGAAGCAAAACGCGGAGGGCATTCCGCAGCTACGTTGGATGAAATACGGCTGAAGAGCCTCCTTCTTGCGTTGCACGCTAGGCCGGTACAAAGACTTACCGAGGATGGAGACCTTGCTGAGGAACTCCTCGTACATCTTTCGCTTTCTTAGAGTGCTGCCCTGTGAAAACAAGGCGGGAGGGAGATGCGGAGAGATCAACATGGGCCGGGGCCATCAATCATCAACTCGAGCCGACGCCTTTGCACGAAGTCGAAGGACCCGCTTGTTGACCTAAGACACACTCGAGGTGCACGGAGATGACAGGGAGTCGTCCTCCTTTCCATTCACAAGGGAACATTTCTTTTTTTCCACAGCGCCCATAAAGCCCGCTCCAAATCGCTTCATCTTTTATGACGGCTCGCTTGTCATTAAGTCCGACCATATACGGTCGGAGGAACGTGCGGCCGGCCCTCTTCTCCAAAGTTCTAAAAACGGCGCCTGGACGGGCTTCGTGGCACAATCGGAGCTGCGAGATAATCATCGTCGTAATAAAAGCGCAGGTGCTTTCATGTGGTGATGTGAGTGAAGGCTGTTCGCGTCGCTGTTCCTTCCCACCCACCAGGCAGGGGATTCCCCCGTCCGTGAATATCCTGACAAGTCTCAACCCAAAACTGGCTTCCCCACCGCCCTCGCAGAAGCATTTCTTTCTTTCTCACGGAGGCCACTTTGATCTCGTCTGGGGGAAACCGAGACCCGGATGGCACGCAATGTCTTCCATTTCCATGAAAAGAAGACAGAAGTCACGGGGCTTGGTGCCAGCGGTCCATGTCCCATCCCGTCTTGTGGACTTGGGCCCCCTGGCTCCCGATCTCCTGAACAGTCTGCAACTTGGGTCTCTTAAAGCGGACAGTGATTTGGAATGGGACCGGCAATTCCTTGAGAGCCATGTGCCATTTTTTGGTGCTCACGGTGTCACAGACTCACGGTCTGACATTTGCAACCGCAACAACTGCCATCCAGGAGGTCTCACCTTTAATAGCTGCCATTAAACCGCGCAGAAATCGCATTGATTTTTCCCCCTGAGGCATTGGCACAAGACCGAGCATGGAATGTAAAGTGCTTTGCAAATCGCAGAGCGATAATTAACTGCAGCTTTTCACCTTACCGGAGGCCCAGGCGCCAAGAGGCAACGGGAGAGTTTTCAAAGGAGGCCACTACTTCGAGGACACACGTCGGAGTAGCAAAGCGGCTCACCCTCTGTCATCGCCACGCATTTCGTCGGATCATCGCCTCGGATTCGAATCAAAAGTGATTGAATGGCAAAATGGCACGACATTCGCATCTATTTGAGATCCGGCGGGCCGCCGGCACGGAAAGCGTCGACCGGCGGGATGCGGCGGCGCGCAAACGTGGGGAAGCGGCGAGCGGTGTTCACGCCTTACCATCAGGATGCGACGGTAGCTGTCCCGGTCGATCCCCCACAGTTTGAGGTCGGTCTTGGCCTTGACGGTGGCGGCTCTGGGAGTGCCGTAAATCAGGGCCAGCTCGCCGAAACTGCCGCCCTCCCCGATGTTGGTCACCCATTCCCCGTTCACGTACACCTGTGGAGAGAGCAAGGACGGCAAGTCGGTTAACGTGGGAGAATCACTTGCAAGGTGTCCAGGTGTCAGTCGCCGAAGAGTTTTTTAGGATACGCGGTGGATGCAGCAAGCGCCAGCCTGGCCCCAAGTCCAAAGTGGGAGTGAAGCCGAGCGTAGCCAACTCTCTGCACTTGTGAATTAGGTCACTCCATTCCGTCTAATCAGCCTCATCAAGAGTTTTGCTGTTTGATTCGAGTTTGGTGTTCCACATGACTTTGGCATGCACATGCGGGACTTTTTGCCAACATTTTTCTCTTGATAACTGTCTGCTAATTGTGTGTGTGTGTGTGTGTGTTTTCCCCTGTTTATCCAGCATTCATGTTTAAACTAACAACCCCCCTCCCACCACGCTTCCTCCTTCCAACAACTTTTCTTGACTCCCTCCAAAGTTTCCGGGCAATGCGATATGCTTTCTTGGCTTGGCCCAAAGTATTTGATCCCTGCTAAGCCATCAGAGGAGACCCCCCCCGACCCCTTTCTAAAAGATCCTCAATCCCCCTCGCCTCCCCGTCAATGCCTTTTTTCATTCCTGCTTTTCTTTCCTTGTTCAAGCGTCGCCGTTCATGTGAAGGTCCACTCTGTACGCACAGAAATGAAAATGTGCGTGGCCTCCACCGGCGCACAAGACAATCTAAAGTATATTGGGGAAGTTCCGCCATCTCCGCGGCGGTCCGATGACGCTCGGGCTTCTGTCCGACGACGAGGGCCCCTGAGCTTAGCGCCGTAAGCCGATAAGGGCGCTTCCTATTCAACTCCCCGTGGGCTCCTGTTTTATCTCCCCCCTCAAGTCTCTGGCCGAGACAAAAGACGCGGCGGGTTTGTCTGCCTGGCCGCGCGCCGACTCGGAAGCGAGATGTTCCTTCCGATTGGCATCCGAGTGGAACTGACCTCGGCGCGATACAAAGCACGGAGGCAAACCCGACACAACCTGCGCTTTGTTGAGGGTGGAGAACGTTGTTTGGACATGATTGGAGAAGGCTGGATTTCCCCCCTGAAGACCTTCTTTTGACCCCCCCCCCTCCCTCCCTCAGAAACAAGGGGCCGCTGGATGAAAGAGCCACACAATCAATTGCCCAAAGAACAAACCATCAGGGGAAAACGAGGGAGGTTTTTCTGGTTGGCCACTTACGTCCACTTCGCCCTGGTCAATCACGTAAAAGTTGTCTCCTTCATCGCCTGGAGGGGGGTTGGGGGGGGGGGCACACAAGACAACGGCACAAGAGTCAACGCCACAATCTGCCTTCATCTTTGAGAGCAAATTGACATTTGAAAGTGCTCAGAGAGTTTTTTTTTTAGCTCCGAGCTACAGTGAATTCCAATCCAGGGCGTCCTCGGTTTACAGCGTTGCTAACTTGCGCCAATGCTCGGAGGCCAACTGGGCCAGGTTCGATACCTCCATAGGAGATTTGCTGAAATGCCGAGAAACGCAAGGCGGCAATTTAGCTTCTAAAAGTGCGGCCTTGAGTGCGACACGGTGGAAAATTTGAATGCGGGTGACAAAAGCGTTCCTCGCCTTCAAACGGAGGCCATTTGTGCGACGATGCCTAAAATCCAAGAGGGATTGACGCTATCTGTTACGTGCGCACCGTGACGCCACGCCCGACCCGACAATCGGCAAGAGCCCGGCGGCTAATGATGCATGAACGTACACCAGACACAAGTGCGTGGAGTGCATTTGTTGGTGCAGAAAGAGGGTGGACGCGCGTGTGTGTGTGTGTGTGTGTGTGTTCCTGTGGCCGCGCTCACCTGAGGAGTTGAAAGCCGCTGTGTAAAGTTCACAGGAGTTCACGCGGCTAATTCATACCGAGTGGAAGGCGCTCGGTCATTTGTCACACAAAACGAGCCTCGTCCGTCCGACGGCCTGTCCGGGCGGCGCGGCCCCGGACAACCTGGCCACCCCCCATTTGGCCTGGCTCTTTCATCTCTTATCTCCCTCTTGCGGTTCTCTCTTCCCCTCTCTCTCTTTTCTCCCATTGGACTCCCAAGTATTCTCGCTGTGGCTATCGTCACTCACGGCGGTTGACTTGCTCGTCGGAAAACGCGTCGACGGACGCATCTGGAGGTGGCACCGCCTCCGTTTGGTCGACAACCACAACGGCACTCGCCAAGAGTCTAATCATCGATGTCCTCTCCTTTTGCTTGAAGTCCGTGTCTCAAGAGTGTCAGTCGGCGTGGCGTCTTGAAGTTGGACAGTCGTGGCCCGGACATGAGCTACGAGCTGCTATGGGTTGTGTGTACAGCTTAGCCTATACTCTATAGTGTATATAAGAGCGGGCTGTCTGGAACGGAGGGGCCCCGCCGACCGGACCAGACTCGGGATCTCCAAATTAGGACCGAAAGACTCGCAGGTGCCTGAGCTTAGAAAGCGGCCGACTGGCTGTTTAGTTCACACGGCTTTGCTTTTGTGATCTGGAGTACTTGCCAACTGTTTGAGAGAGAATTTACGGCTCGGCATGGGAGTCTACGTGCCGGATTCGCTTTTATGGCTCTTCTGCGGGGCCTCGGCGGTGTCTGGACTCATTCTACCCGACCGACCCCCCGCCTCAGACTCTCTGTCCCATCGCCGTCCAATCAGGTTCGGATTGAGGCCCCCGTCCAATCACCTCCGTGATTCCGTGATGAGTCGGCGTCTTTTTGGTTGCCCCGAGTGGCTTTGGCCCGATTCATTGGCTCGCGTCGTCGGTCCCGAGAAAAGCCCCCTATTTCTTGTGCCCTGCGTTTTGGGCGCACGTCACCCATCGCGGCGATGTTGTTGCTCAAACGCGCGCACCGATGACACCGTTGCGGCCCACGTCCGGCCTCAAATACGTACCTTGCTGGATCACCGTTTCCCCGGCGATGTGCGTGACGGGAAACATGGCGTCGAATATGTCGCTGCATCGGAAAGAGAGGAGGGGAGAACACGGTCAATATTCCAGAAGCGTCAAAAAAAAGCGTCAAGGGACAATTCAATTTAGCGCAGGAGCAAAGCGTGTTGAAACGGCCAAACCCAAGTCAGCTTTTGGCCTTTTTGCAATGACAGGTAGGCCCTAAAGCTCGCACTGTGTTGTTACAGGGCACCTTCAAAGGTTTTGATCTGGAAGGCGCTAAGAAAACAAAGCCAGAAGCGCTTCGTATCTGTTTCAGGCCGGCGGCGAAAGCGCCTGCGAGCCGGCTCCTAAACGGGGCCCCCCCCGAAGAAAGGAAAAGGCCTCTGCGGATTTGGCTTGCAGCGCCAGGATGTGTCGGGGCACGAGGCGGCTCGGTTTCCTTCCTCCCCTGCGCGCTCTTGCCTCGGGGCAATATTCAACCGCCTCACCCCGACCTGCCGGATCCTAGAGCAATATCGCAAAACAATCAAAGCCGCTCAGGCAAATCAAAGACCCGAGTGACTCCGGAGCGGGTTTGAGCGCCTTCCGTCTCTCGTCTGTCTGCGTCCGAGCACGTTTCGCCTGAGGAAGCGCACGCCGATTTGCCGCAAAGGGACACCGTTTCTTTCTCGGACAACCGCTTGTCCTGGTCGGGGTCACCATCCCGGCAGACTTGTGGCGAGAGGCGGAGTAAAGCCCGGCGCGGTCGGCGGCCAATGACGTGTTGAAAAGCAACTCCTGGTGGGGGGCTCGGAAGCCTCTGGAAGGAAAGGCCAACAAGCCGTGATTTTGCTCCATCTGGCTTGCCCTGGGCTTTTTCAATCATCTTCAAAGTCAGCACATTTGGTGTCCTGCCCTCATTCTTCTTCGTCACTCTTACAGCAGCAGTTTATTTAGGCTCCGGCGCGTCTCCGTCAAAAGTCGGCGCCGTCATTACACCTCGGACAATGTTGAGCAACACGGGAGCACCCGCGAAGACTGCGCTCTCCGACGGGGCGGGTGGAGGAGTGAAACTTTCCGCTTTTCCAAGTCGCGTCTCGTCCGGGACAATGCAGACGTTGTGAGGACTCAAAGCTTTCATTTTCACAAGCGCCGACGACGGTTTTGAGAGTGCTCGTTCTGGAAAAGAAGACAATTGTCTTTGTTTTCAAAGCCGGGACGTTTCCACCGTTGACGTCACGGCCCGAGGCGGCAAATGAGAGCCGCGCCGTACCGCTTTCGAGATATGATGTCGATTGCGCGGTCCCGCTGGATAGAGTGGATTCAAACAAACAAACGCAAAACGTGTTTGTGGGGTGGACCTCTCGCTGGTGGCGCTAAAGGGGGGGAGCCTTCCAATGGGAAATCTTTGGGGGGGGGGACTGAACCAGACCGGAAAGAATTCCAATTTCTAGCCTGATCTCGTGATAATAGGCCCGTTTGGCGTTTGAGTCTGGCCGCACAGCACGTCCCTGAAATCAACTTGCGTCGCAACGGCAGATAAGGCCGCTCTCGCCTCCGGATTACCACCGCGCTGCTTTTCCGGCCCTTTGTTTGTTTTATCATTTGATTTCTTTCTTTATTTGTAGTTGTCCCTCCTTCCTGCATGCACACACACACACACACACACACACAGCGAGTGAGGACACCAAAGATGTTCCTCGTCTGTCAGCAGGGGTCTAGTGGAGAAGGTGCAGAGGTCAGGCTCGGGGGGGGTGAGAGGTCAACTCATCGGTCACTTCATCAGCTCATTAGTCCGCTTGCTAATGAGAGGATTTAAGCGGACGCCATTAGGGAAGGCCCGCCCCCTTTGAAAATCCCTTTCTCTGCCGCCGCCGCTGAGCTGAAACGGCCTTGCCGGTTTCATTGAGTGCGCGCAAGGATCACCAAAATGAGTTTCTGTACACTTAGTGAGCGAGGACTGCAAAGAAACCAATGTCGGGATATCTCCGTGGCACAATTTCATCTACACGGCTAACAACTAAGACGTCGAACGTGAGCTAGCGCAGGAGCTTGGCACCTGCCCCGTGGCTTATCTGCTGCGCTCGTGCGGGCGTACAATAACGAGCTCATTATGGCACTCCTTTGGCGGACGCTGTTTGGAGCTTGAAAAAGAAAGAGGGAAACGGACAACCAAATGGGGGGGGGGGGGGTCAACCGCTCATCTCCGCTCCTTATCGTTACCCATCAATGCCTTTTACCGTTCTTCTTGACGACGGTATAAGATTTGGGCCAGCGGTCGGCCGGCTTACGCCGGACAAACTCTTTCTGCGCTTTGGCTCGGGGAGGGGAGGGGGGCCTTGAGCTTACGTTCGGGAAAGCCTGCCCCGCAGCAAGAAAAGGGGGGAGAAAGTGAGGCGGCGGAGTGAGCGGAAGGAGGCTACGTTCGCTCTCCATCTGTTAACGCATGTCATCGGCGAGCAATCGGCGAGCGGAAACTTCCTGCCTGGGCTTTGTTTGTCAATGACAAAATATGATGTGCCGTTGCTTTGCTTCTCGCAGACGATCCATCACGATTCATGGAGGAGACGGTGGAAAAAACGGCAAGCAATCCATGACCCTCTCTGCAAATCCAAATGCCCCCCCTCCAACCCCCCTCTCTCTCTATATACACACACAGCCAGCGCGCAGGACCTTGTAGGGCAGGCAACACTGGCACACAGTGGCCATTGGAGCAACATCCTTGACCGAAACGCCGCTCCCGATGGCCGTCAGCATTTTTACACGTGGAGAGAGGAGACAGTGATGCTTTGAGATGCAAGCCGGATTCCTTCTTTGCCCACGTTTGTAACTCAAAATAGTTTCATCCCAAATCATTGGACATTTCCGTTTTAAATTTGGTGAATTTCAAGTGATTGAGGCGCTCCCTCGAAAAGGTCAAGCCTACCTTCTCTCGTTGTCGTCCAGGTGAGCAAAGAGAACGTTCCTGGAGATGGCCTTGGCCAAGGCCGTCATTGTCTTGTAGTCCTTCGGGATCACCTGTGGAGGAAAAACACGGCCGCTTTTTCAAGTCGGGTGGACGCCGGAACGAACCAGAACCATGGGACGAGGCCCGGCTTCCCAAGTTTTTTTTTTTTTTTTTTGCTCCGAAATCCGCAAGCGAGCGAGCAAAGGCCTGAGCTCGGGTTGGGGCTCACCTTGCGCACGTAGCTGACGGCGTCCTCTTCGGTGTAGACCTCGGCGCTCACCCCTCCGCGGCGGCGGCGGGCCTTGACGACCGGGTTCGGCGGCGGGGGGGACACCTCCTCGTCGTGCGAGTCCGACTGGCTGTTGGATTTCTGCCGAGCCGTCATCTGCTTGCATTCTTCCTGGAGAAGGACAAGCGGAGCCGGCGTCAAGGCGAGGGAGGGACGCCCGGGAAACAAATGCGCGCCGGTTGCCGTGCCGACCAACAACTGCGAGCCAGCGGCGGCCGTGCCGGGCCAAGTTTCCATCTCTTTCTTTTGAAGCAGACACGTTGCCCGCCCATCAAGTGTCAAAATGACGCAACCCATCCGAATCCCCAAAAAAACCTTTTTGCCTTTTGTCTCGGTTAGCGACGGCATGACGTAACGCGCGGCGAGTCCCGTTTGACATCCCCGAGGCGCGCGGCGTTTCCTTTGCTCAAGCCTTCCTCGCGCTTTCAATTTGAATGGAGATCCGCGCAATTGTCACGAAGCGATCGGGGATCCGAGGACGTGGCGAGAGACGCGCGGGCGCTTCTGCTTTGCTCACCAACCTTCTCCAGCTTTTCAAAATGCTCCCGCAGGAACTTCATAGGGCGCTCGGGCTTAGCGATGCACAGGTTGACAATGCACTCTTTGAGGATCTGCTGGATGTTGTGCCTCTGCACAAAAATTTCGCAGCCCTTCAAACTCTCGTCTTCGTCCAGAGTGGAGGAGGAGGAGGAGGTGGCCATCTTATCTTTTATCTCTGCGGTAGAAAACAGGGTGGACCGTGAGAGGAGGGCAGGGGGGGGGGGGGGGACAACAAAACCAAAGCAGATTCCAAAACGGGCCTTGGGGGGGGGGGACCGGCAAGACCCCCAAATCAAATCAGATACGTTTGCTTCGTTTATGTTCTGTGCTCGCTTTCTGCAAAACTTGCTGCAAGCGCCTCTTGCTGCCTTTGGCACTGGCTTGTCAATGTGGAGATTGCCCGTGAACCGTAACCAAAACAAACAAACAGAAATTGCCCGGCAAGGTGCCAAAGGCGGCCGAATGCTCGGGCAAGGATGCTTCTTCAAGAGAAGGAAATGGCACAGAGGACCGTTTGTTTTTTCCGAATCAATCCGCAAAAAAATAAAATAAATAAAAAATAAAAGAAACGGCGGTACGTGAGCACAAAGCCGATGGCTGCACGGGATTGGACGTTTCAACGCAGTCGTTGAGCTCGGCGGCCGCGGCCAAAATAACCGCGGAACAACGACTGCGGATTTACCTGGAAAAACAAAAAAGAAAAAAGAAGGCCCGCATCGTTCATGCGGATCACAACGCGCGCGCACGCGAACACGCACACGGCGACGACGCGAGGCTCGCCGCTTCTCCTACCGTGCAGTACAAAGGAAGGATGCTCCAATCGCCAAAACGTCGCGCGGATGGGCCGGGGCGCAGGCGAAGGACCACCGCTGGCGTCGGCTCGGATGCTGTGGCCGCTGCCGCCGTGCCCTGCGTCAGCGCCGATGACGTCACCCTGACGTCTCCGCAGCAAAAGAGCCCGTTTCAAGGGGGATGAAGATGAAGACTTACTTGATCTTTGTATTTTTTGGGTGACATTCAGTATACTCGTGATTATTTTGCGATCTTTATTGTGGCTACAATGTCAGTGTATTGAATTTTGGGCCTATTTAGCTAATAGTGTAAAAAAAAAATTAAACATGGATCATTTTTGCCGCGGCTGAAAAAAGAGTCCAGAAAACTGAAGAAATAAATAAATAAATAAATCAGAAAAAATATAAATGTCAAAGCCCCCCAAATGATTTAGTTTTCAAGTTCACGAAAGAGACTTCCGTCGGTTGACAGCGTTTTACAATAAAGTTTTGCGCTTTGAAGCGGAAGTGGAGACAGAGCAGGCGTTTGTTTGGCCGGTTGCTCCGACGACCACAACAAAGATGGCGGCGACGACGACGACTTCGCGAGAGCCGCAAGTTTCCTCGGAGGTTTTGCGAGGACTGGCCCGACATTTAAACTGCCTCGGGGAAGCCAACAAGTCGACGAGGAAGAGAGCCCTGGAGTGCATCAAAAGAGAGACGGTGGATAAAAACCTGTCGGGCGTCGTCCTTCAGGAGCTTTTCTCCGCCCTCCTCAAGCCTCTGCTCAAATGTCTGTCAGATCCGACGGAGAGATGCCGAGAAATCGCCATTACGCTCATAAGTGAATTTATTCGCTGCGTCCCCGAGCCGCAGGAGTCGTTGCCTTATCTCGTGCCGTGCTTGGCTCAGCGGTTCGGGGAGAAGGAGATCCTGGAACCGGCCGAGGAGCTTCGCTTGTCGGCGACCGAGATGTTGACGCTGACCGTGGAGGTGTGTGGAAAGCAGCTGGCGCCTTATCTCAACGAACTCATCAACATTTTGCAGAGGACCCTGGTGGACCCTTTTCCCGACGTCAAAAGAGAAAGCTGCAAATGCACCGTGAACGTTGCCAACTGTTTACCAGGTGAGGGAAAAGTGGCGAGGGCGAACGCTCAATCGCACCGCTCGACCGCGGCGAGCCAGAAGGAAGACTTTTTCGACGCCCCGTTGAATTTCTTTTCGAGACGTAACATGGAGGAACACGCGTTTCCCCAACGTCCGCTCGTTCGATGCAAATGCCCGACGACGTGCTGATGACTTTGGCGTCAGCGCCGCTGTCGTTCGCGCGTCTTCTAAATCTTGCTCAGGAGAAGCGCCGGTGAAAATGGACGGATGATCACCACAGCCGCAGCTGCAACTCAAGAGTATGATGTCTTTGTTTTTAAAATGAAGTTGAATGCTGTACATGAGTGGTGGCATCCCATAGCTTGATTTTCTTTCAAACGTAGGACCATCCGAGTAGTAGTTTCTGATCGTGGAATGGAGCCTCTTTGCTTCTTTGCCTCCCCAGAGCATTTCCACATGCAGGCCGAGAGTCTGGTGAAGCCTCTCATGCAGACAATCGCTCATCAGCACTCCAAGGTGCGGGTGTCTGTCATCGAGGCCGCCGGGGCGGTCATTCAGCACGGCACCGGCAAAAACGTGGACGATGTCCTGTCTCACCTGGCGCAGAGGCTGTTTGACGACTCGCCGCAGGTTGTGAGGCGGGGCTGGCGCGGAGGGGCGGGGGACTAATATTCTCTCATCAACCCCATCATTTTCGCCCGCCCCCCTCCCCCTTTGGTGCAGGTGAGAAAAGCTGTCACCGTAGTCGTGGGCGACTGGCTGCTCAACTTAAGGGACCGATACTCCTACTTCCACAAACTTACTCCTCTCCTGCTGAGCGGCGTTACCGATGAGATTCCTGAAATAAGGTACGCTTTCACGCTCGTGGGGGCTGACAGGTTTATTTTGCACTTTGGTTCGGATTTCAAGTCTTTGTCGCAGACCGTGGCGCCTTTTGTCACAAATAGACCAAAGCTCTTTCTTGAAATCAAATAGATTCATTGAAAGAAAATGTGAGTTGGCGCTCCCCGCAATGACCCCCGGGTCTTTTTTCCCCGCAGACTTTTGGCGGCGGATTTATGGCGGCAGGTCGGCGCCCAGTGGGAGAAGGAGAACGAGGACGACCTGAAGGACAAACTGGACTTTCTCCTTTCCCAGCCGCCCTTTTACCCGGCGGGAGGTCAGTGGCCCGCCGGACCCAGACAAGGCCCACCTTTTCAAGCGAGTGGGCACGCCGGTCAAAATGGCCGACTTTAGCATCGCGGCTGCTTTCAGACATTTTTAGTCACTGCCGTCCGAGGGTATAACGCGTAGAAAAAACACACGCGCCGATGTGGTCTAGGAAGCCGTTTGAGATGGTTTGGTTTGATGGCGGACGCGGTCAGTGGCTTTTTCTCTCCCCCTCCCCCCCCCCCCAGTGGAGCGTCCGGGTCTGGGCTGCAGAGAACTGGTGGCGAGGAACCTGTACCGACTGGTGCCCGCCATCAGCCGCGACCTGAGCGACTGGCTGGTGGCCACCCGGGTCAGAACATCGCAGCTGCTGACGGTGCTGCTGCTCCACGCGGAGGAGCGCAGCACGCAGCACCTGCAGCCTCTCCTGGCCCTCCTCTACCGGGCCTGCGCCGACTCGGAGAAGGAGGTGGTCCGCCATGTGAGTGCCTTCAAAAGCGTGTCGGGATGCAATGGAAAGCCCCCCTCCCTTAGTCCTCGCGTGTGCGCTAAAAGAACACAAATGAATGTGATGGATACGCAAAGAAATCGGGAAGCGGGCAAATGCCATTTCCTGTTGCGCGGCCCACCCGCCCCCGCCCCCACCCTTCTCGAGGGGAGCGTGCCCCAAGGCGAAGAAGGCCAATTGACAAGAGCGCCCGCCTGATTTGCTCTCCTCGCCAGTGCCTGGCCGCCGCTAAGCTGCTGGGCACCTTCGTCCCGCCCGAGGTCTTCCTCAACCTGCTCCTGGATCAGGTGAAGGCCCCCTCCTGCGCCTCCCGCCCGTGGTGCGCCCTGATGGTGCTGCAGGCCGTGCTGGGAGGATGCCCCCGAGCTCTCCTGGCGCCGCACCTCCCGCAGATCGCCGGCACGCTGGCCCAGCCCGACGTCTGCCAGGACTATCAACAGGTAGCCATACTTTTGGCCTCACGCAACAATTGGTGAATTCTGACGCCTAAAAATGTGTGCAACGTGAGAGTAATCCCTCATTTTTCGCGTTTAATGGGGACTAGAACGAAAGCGCAAAGTTGTAAAGTTGTCGCGGGATCGACGTACCGTATTGAAAAGCAGAATAACAAAACGGGGCGGTGCTCCGCAGTCACAACACATCCAGGGACCGTGAGCGGAGCCTTCTTGAATACTTTGTCTGTTTTCTTTTTGTTGCAGCTGGCGTACTTGGAGCAGTTGCTGGCCTGCGTGGACGCGCTGCTGCGCCAAGGCGATTCCGACTGCCGGCCGGTCAGCCTGCAGCTGCTGCAGGTGCTGGTGAGCGTCCAGAGCCTCTCCGCCGAGCCTCACGTCAGCCGCAAGGTGAGAAATTTAGCACGCCGGGCCGGGCAGCTATTTGAGGAATGCCCGCCTTCAAAGCGCCCGCACCAAAAGCTATCATTACCCACTTAGCCGAGAGCCGCTTAAATTGCACCTTGCACAATGGAACTTTTAAATCCAGTCCTGGGGTGAAAGCTGGAGAAAGAGTGGGGGGGGGGGGGCAGAACGGAAAAAAAGCAGATGTGTTTTTTAGCGGGTGTGGGCAAATGACCAGCCTTGGGCCACGTAGCCCCTAGCCCATAGTCCGGCAGAGACGGGAGCGGGAAATCTGCGCGTCGTTCATTGGGGCGCGCTTGTGAATAATCGGAAAGCGTCGGTGGGGCCGCAGGAAACGCGCAAGCCCTTTCCCAGAAAAGGGCCACGCTTTTCCCATCGGCGGACAGCTCAGACTTGTCTGACATGGTCCCCGAGGGACCACGGCGGGACTTGTGACAGGTCCTCCCTTCCGCCCCCGCTGCGCTTTTTTTCTCCGTTGTTATTGAGTGTGTCATGTCTGATGTATTTTTGCCACAGTCTGACACGAGAGCCCCATCAGAACCCACGGCACCCCCACCCCTGTCCCCGTGGGATGAATGAGGGACATCTGTTGAAGGGGAGGCGTTTAGTTGGAATCTTGTCTTCCGTCCTGTCCCAAGCGTAATTCCAGCTGCTGGGTGCCACCACCCATTGGAATTTTTCCCAAGTGACGTGTTTGTGAGGCCAGGCGTTTTATTTTCACGGCTTACAAAATGGAAAGGCCGTCGCATTTGGGGGGGGGGGGGGGTGGCTGGGGGGCGTTCATTTCCTGAGCGTAGCCGATGGGAAGGCCGCCGGGCCCCTTGGAATTCGGGCCGATGTCATTCGGTTTTGGTCCCAGGGGTCAGCGATGCGAAGACAGGTGCTTCTTGGTTCAACTGCGGGGACAAGGAATCCGTGACCAAGTCAGCCTGGCGTTTATTTCTGGAAAAGATGGTAGCGATCGAAGGCGTGGGAAGAAATCCCCAATCCGATTGAGCGCTCCAGTCGCAACTCGACTGTGGCTTTCTTGTGTCCCGTCCCTCAGGCCCTGGCGAGCGTCCAGAGGCTGTGCGAGGTCCAAGGCCTGGGATCGACGACGGAGCTCTACAGGCAACACATGGCCCAGCTGCTGGCCTGGCTGTCGGCCTCCGTCCACACCTGGTCCGCTTTCTCGCCGCACCGACTCCAAATGCACATCGTGGTGGTGCAGTCAGGTGAGACCGAGACGGCCATCGGAACGTCCCGCCAGCACGTGGCACAAGAACGCATCATCCGGTCCGTGCTTTGACATCGCTTGACTCCGTGGCACGTTGCCAGCCCCCGATCCCTCCCCGGGCAAGTTTAGGCGCGAGCCCCCTTACGTCACGTTAGAAACATGTCCTTGTTCCATCACGCGGTGGGGCGGGGCTGGCAAAGCAGCCGAGCGCATTTTCAAGCCGGCGTTCCTTTTCTTGCCTCCGCGCCGCCTTGAGTGCGCACGCTCGACGGCTCATCCGAGACCGCTCGGTAGGCCCGGCTTCCGCGAACGAAAAGGGGAGGAGCTCGTTGAGAAGAGCGTTCCCGGCGCCACTTTCCACTCAAGCTAGTTTCCATTTTGTCCTATTGGGTTTGCGATCGTGTGCGCTCCAGACGATGTTTGACCATCTACTCTCTTTGAAGAGGTACTCTGCCACCTTGTGGCAATCTATGGCAATTACAAAGCTGTTTTTTTTTTCATCGCTCGCCTGGCTCAGTCCCCATCCGCCGTGCAAAGTGGGCATTGGCTCACTGTGTTGTGTTGTTTGTGTTGTCGGTGCAGCGCTAGACACCGCAGAAGCCTTTGCGTGTGAAAAGGGAGTGCTCGTTGTGCAAATGCTCCACCTCGGCTTTTGATGAGTTTGTTTTGGCTTCCGTTTCTGGTATTTTCTTTGTGGCAAAATTCCTTCCCAAGGCAAACGCGTCCGATGGAAATGAGCGTTATTTGCGCACATGTGTCTTTCCTCCCCCTGTGTAGAGTGAGCGAGACAATTTGGGGACAATTTGTTTCATCCAAAGACGGACGGATGCGCGTCTGGTTGTAGGTCCGGTTATCGGAGAGTTTGTGCAGCCGCTGATGCCCCTGCTGCGCGCCTGCCTCCAACCGGAAAGAGACCAAGAGATGAGGATGAACGTCTTCGCCATGCTGGCCAAGTTGCTGCTGGAGGGGGACAAGACGCTGGACTCGCAGGGGTTAGGCCACACACGCAAACACCCTACTTTTCTTTCGGCTGACTTTGTTCGGCACTTTCACGCAACGCTACCGTTGCGGCCGAAGCGGGCGCAAACGCAGATGCAACGGCGTCCTTCCATCAGGTCGCGATGAGCCCATGCGCCATGTGTTTGAATGCGTACCAAAAGCGCCTCTGTCGCAGACTTTTTCGGGAGGAGTCTGTGAAGTTCCTTGGCGACGTGCTGCTTCCTAACCTGGTGTGGCGAGCCGGCCGCACCGCCGCCGCCCTGCGGACCTCCGCCCTCAGCTGCCTGCTGGCGCTGCTGCACGGAGGGGGCGTCGCGCCGCAACAGGTACACACACACACACACACCCGCGCTCCTGAAGGATGGTCCCCTGCCATCACATGGAGGGCACGTGTCCGGCTTTAGCCCCACTCACTCCTTTGTAAGTTGTTCATCAAGTCAAGTGTGGCCGCCACTCTGGCCTCCTATGTCCGCGTTGTTCAACGGACTGCTTTTCTCTGCGAGCGACTAACGGTTGTGACGCGTGACTTGGTATGGGATGATCTTCCCGCTCAAGGCCCGCTCCGTGTGGTGTTGTCAGCTCCTGCGCCTGGAGGAGCGGCTGTCACCTCAGCTCTTGTCGTCGCTGGACGAGGACTCCCCGATGGGCCGACTCTTGGCCTGCCGCTGCCTGTCCACCCTCCTCAGACTGGTGGGGTCCAGCCTGCGCGAGGACGCCCTCAACAAGATCTACCCCGGTACGTCCCGGCAACAACACGTGCGCGCAAAGCCTGGAGAGTCTCTGTCGTGGAAACGGCCAACTTGTCAAAAGGGCAAAAGGGGTATAGCAATAATGGCAGAAGGGGTTGTTGCCATCAATTTCAATGAGAATTGAATTTGCACTGTTTGAAGCTGGCGCCCCCTCCCCCTCTCCCCCCATTCGGCAGTGGAGTGAGTGCTTGCGCTCTGAGCCGAGTCTCTTTCCCGCGCAGAGCTGCTGAAGCGTCTGGATGACGGCAGCGAGGACGTGCGCGCCGAGGCCCTGCGGGCTCTCGGTCTCTGGTTGTCTAGTTGCCTGGGCGGCAACTACGACGGCGAGCTGTGCGCCTCGCACCTGCGGTTCCTTTTCCAGCAACTCCTGCTGCACCTGGACGACCCCGACGGCGCCGTGCAAAACCAAGTGCTGGGTGAGGAGAAATTCCTCCGTTGAAAAACCACAATTTGCACAACCAAACCAAATGTAGCAATTGGATGTCGCCGCCCGTTGGTGGTTTGATTGAAAATCGATTGACAGAATAACTGGTAAAAAAAAAAAAGCAACGTGGCACGACAATACTGTCATTGGCTGGCAATGGGTCCGGGGCGTCGTTTTTAGTGAAGAGGAAAAACTCTTTGCTCGGCCGTCACTTGGGCCTTCGTCTGAGCCGTCGCTGTCACTGCTGAGGACGCGTCACAAGGAAGCTGCCAGGGATCGGATGAAGGCTCAAGTGACAGCCGAAACCGTCGGCGAGCTCAAGAGTTTTTTCTCAAGAGTTAGTGTGGCCGCGCTTGTTTTGCAGAAGTGCTGAAGACGGCCAGCTCGGTGCGTCCGGATCTTCTCAGGAAGGAAGCGGAAGCCGCGAGGGACAAACATCGCACCTGTCTACACTGCGACCGGCTGCTACAGCACATCGACTCCATGAACGCCGGCGGCGGCGACGGGGGCGGCCCATCCGCCCATTGACCGCTCCGCGACAAACGGCCCTTATGCTCGTCGCTTGCGAGTGACTTTGTCGGGCGGGGCCTGTTACCGCCGGATGGCTAAGAACACCAACCGATATGAGACAAGCTAAGCAAATAAAGATGGCCTCCCTCCCCCGCCCGTGGTCTTACACAAGCGCAACTTTTCTGCTGGTCTGTGACTTTTTTTTGAAGAGCCTGATGTGTTCTTATTTGCCAAGTAAAGTCTGCGCTGAACTCTGGATCTGAGGTCAATTCGCTCGTTGCGTTAGTGGTTAAAGATTACACACGCACGCACACACACACATTGATGCACTGCGGTTCCAGTGTTGACCAAGGGCGCACTCGGCGTTTGCCTGGCGCGGAGACGTCTCTCTCGCTCTCTGTGTTGTCTTTTTGTGGCTTCGCCGGGAAGAATGTCCTCACTCCTTTGTTTGTGGCGGCGTCGTGCTACGTGTTGCACTGTTCCGCGTGGACTTGAATGCAGCGCGGCGTGGAGCTGGCTCCACCCGAGTCGGTAAGTTGCCCCGACAAAACCCGTAAAAGTGACATGGGCCTGGTCTTCTTTTTTCCGGCTTTGAAATGCTCACACAAAGCCTCGTTGAAAATCCATTTGAAACTCAAACCAAAGCGTAAAACCTGACTTTGTAGGCTAACGTTAGTTGAAACCCCCAGTAGTGTCAAACATACGGCGCGCAAGGTTTGATCAGACCTGCAGGATCATTTAAAAGTGAAAAAATGCATAAAAGACGCGGAATGAATATTTTTAATAAGGTGCAATGCATGGAATATCCGCTAGGGGGCACACTGTTTTGATCAGAGGAAAAACAACATGGTTTTGAAAGAAGACAACAGCAGAACCAGTTTGTCACTGAGACAGACTCAACACAGCAGACGCTATAGAGGAAATGTGAATACATTATTCTTTACACATATTATACCATGTAAAAAATGACCATGTATAGTAAGGCGTTTTGAGCCGAAAAAAACGACCATGGCGTAAGGCGTTTTTGGCTGAAAAAAACCATGTATAGTAAGGCGTTTTGAGACGAAAAAAACGACCATGTATAGTAAGGCGTTTTTGGCCGAAAAAAACGACCATGTATAGTAAGGCGTTTTAGGCCGAAAAAAACAACCAAGTATAGTAAGGCGTTTTGAGACGAAAAAAACAACCATGTATAGTAAGGCGTTTTTAGCTAAAAAAATGACCATGTATAGTAAGGCGTTTTGAGCCGAAAAAAAATGACCATGTATAGTAAGGCGTTTTTAGCCGAAAAAACGACCATGTATAGTAAAGCGTTTTTATACGAAAAAAAACGACCATGTATAGTAAGGCGTTTTTGGCCGAAAAAAACGACCATGTATAGTAAGGCGTTTTAGGCCGAAAAAAACAACCAAGTATAGTAAGGCGTTTTGAGACGAAAAAAACAACCATATATAGTAAGGCGTTTTTAGCTAAAAAAATGACCATGTATAGTAAGGCGTTTTGAGCCGAAAAAAAATGACCATGTATAGTAAGGCGTTTTTAGCCGAAAAAACGACCATGTATAGTAAGGCGTTTTTATACGAAAAAAAACGACCATGTATAGTAAGGCGTTTTTGGCCGAAAAAAACGACCATGTATAGTAAGGCGTTTTAGGCCGAAAAAAACAACCAAGTATAGTAAGGCGTTTTGAGACGAAAAAAAACAACCATGTATAGTAAGGCGTTTTTAGCTAAAAAAATGACCATGTATAGTAAGGCGTTTTGAGCCGAAAAAAAATGACCATGTATAGTAAGGCGTTTTTAGCCGAAAAAACGACCATGTATAGTAAGGCGTTTTTGGCCGAAAAAAACGACCATGTATATATAGTAAGGCGTTTTTAGACGAAAAAAACAACCATCTATAGTAAGGCGTTTTTAGCCGAAAAAACGACCATGTATAGTAAGGCGTTTTTGGCCGAAAAAAACGACCATGTATAGTAAGGCGTTTTGAGATGAAAAAAAACGACCATGTATAGTAAGGCGTTTTTTGGACGAAAAAAACGACCATGTATAGTAAGGCGTTTTTGGACGAAAAAAACAACCATGTATAGTAAGGCGTTTTGAGATGAAAAAAAACGACCATGTATAGTAAGGCGTTTTGAGCCGAAAAAAACGACCATGTATAGTAAGGCGTTTTTAGACGAAAAAAACAACCATGTATAGTAAGGCGTTTTTAGCCGAAAAAACGACCATGTATAGTAAGGCGTTTTTGGCCGAAAAAAACGACCATGTATAGTAAGGCGTTTTTGGCCGAAAAAAACGACCATGTATAGTAAGGCGTTTTTAGACGAAAAAAACAACCATCTATAGTAAGGCGTTTTGAGCCGAAAAAAAATGACCATGTATAGTAAGGCGTTTTTAGCCGAAAAAACGACCATGTATAGTAAGGCGTTTTTATACGAAAAAAAACGACCATGTATAGTAAGGCGTTTTTGGCCGAAAAAAACGACCATGTATAGTAAGGCGTTTTAGGCCGAAAAAAACAACCAAGTATAGTAAGGCGTTTTGAGACGAAAAAAAACAACCATGTATAGTAAGGCGTTTTTAGCTAAAAAAATGACCATGTATAGTAAGGCGTTTTGAGCCGAAAAAAAATGACCATGTATAGTAAGGCGTTTTTAGCCGAAAAAACGACCATGTATAGTAAGGCGTTTTTGGCCGAAAAAAACGACCATGTATAGTAAGGCGTTTTTAGACGAAAAAAACAACCATCTATAGTAAGGCGTTTTTAGCCGAAAAAACGACCATGTATAGTAAGGCGTTTTTGGCCGAAAAAAACGACCATGTATAGTAAGGCGTTTTGAGATGAAAAAAAACGACCATGTATAGTAAGGCGTTTTTTGGACGAAAAAAACGACCATGTATAGTAAGGCGTTTTTGGACGAAAAAAACAACCATGTATAGTAAGGCGTTTTGAGATGAAAAAAAACGACCATGTATAGTAAGGCGTTTTGAGCCGAAAAAAACGACCATGTATAGTAAGGCGTTTTTAGACGAAAAAAACAACCATGTATAGTAAGGCGTTTTTAGCCGAAAAAACGACCATGTATAGTAAGGCGTTTTTGGCCGAAAAAAACGACCATGTATAGTAAGGCGTTTTTGGCCGAAAAAAACGACCATGTATAGTAAGGCGTTTTTAGACGAAAAAAACAACCATCTATAGTAAGGCGTTTTTAGCCGAACAAACGACCATGTATAGTAAGGCGTTTTTGGCCGAAAAAAACGACCATGTATAGTAAGGCGTTTTTTGGACGAAAAAAACGACCATGTATAGTAAGGCGTTTTTGGACGAAAAAAACAACCATCTATAGTAAGGCGTTTTTAGCCGAAAAAACGACCATGTATAGTAAGGCGTTTTTGGCCGAAAAAAACGACCATGTATCGTAAGGCGTTTTTAGACGAAAAAAACGACCATGTATAGTAAGGCGTTTTTAAATGAAAAAAACGACCATGTATAGTAAGGCATTTTTGGCCGAAAAAATGACCATGTATAGTAAGGCATTTTTAGATGAAAAAAATGACCATGCATAGTAAGGCGTTTTTTTTCATCTGAAAACACCTTACGATACATGGTCATTTTTTTCATCTAAAAATGCCTTACTATACATGGTCGTTTTTTTCATTTAAAAACGCCTTACTATACATGGTCGTTTTTTTCGTCAAAAAAAAGCCTTACTATACATGGTCGTTTTTTTCGTCTCAAAACGCCTTACTATACATGGTTGTTTTTTCCCTGCTAAAAACGCCATACAAAACAAAGGGAAGACACAAGACAAAGGGTTTAATTTTTAATGGTCCGGTCCACTTGACATCTACCGAGGCCGTATGTGGCCCCCCATGTGAACTGAGTTGTGACACCCCTGCACCAACCCTAATTTGAAACACCAACTTCAGTTTAAAATCCAACAGTGAAATTCAAACCCAAGCATAAAAACGGATTTGAAAATGCAAACCCAAAGCCTAATTAAAAACCCTAACCTGTAAATGTGGTCCTCACACCCGCCGCTCCCCCCCCAAAAAAGTGCCAATTTGGTTTTCATGAGCAAGATTATGGAATGGCTTGTGAGCCGCCCCGGCTTCAAAGAACACTTGCGAGCGCGCGCTCGCTATCATCCGAGCCCCCTCCACCGCGCGAATGAGGTCCGAAGGCACTGATCGCCGCTGGCCTTTGTCTGCCGCGCGCAGGGGGCTGCACGTGGACCATCCTCCGCGTCGACCGCCTCCGGGCGGCGGCATCAGCTACGTGCACGGCGCGTCGGCCGTCTCGCTGCTCTCCGCCACCATCGGCCAGAGCCTGGACGCCGCCGCCCGACGTTGGCCGCAGCGCGAAGCCGTCGTCTTCCTGCAGGACGGCGTCCGCAAAACCTTCCAACATCTTCAGCGGGACGTACGTCTGCGACGGCTTTTCGGTTTCTTTTTTAGCGTCACGCTGCCGGCCGCCTCCTGAAATGACATCGTACACAAATCTCAGAATTCGGTTCCATTTTTTCTGCTTTCTGGGAAAAAATGAAGTAGGCTATTGTTTTCGGGGAATTATTTGCCTACGTGATCATCCAAAATAAGGAAAAGGTTCCTTCAATATGTATGGAGAATTCTAAAAAAACAAAAAAGAGTTTCTAAGCTGCTTTGGATCAAGTCTGTGATTTTGACGGTGTTGGGATCTTTGCCCCCCCCCCCCCCCCCCCCCCCACTTCGTTTTGCGACTCTTGCTTTCGGTGCGCAGGTGGAGCAGGTGGCGGCGGGGCTCCTGGCTCTGGGCCTGCAGCCGGGTGACCGTCTGGGCCTCTGGGGACCCAACACGTACGAATGGATCCTCTTCCAATTCGCCTCGGCCAAGGCGGGAATCGTTCAGGTCAGCCTCGTCGGATGCGGGACTTTGAACCGCTCGCGCTCGTTAGCCCTGCCAAGGAGGTGATCATTGCAAGACTGCTGGAAATGATTGCCATCGCCCGGTTTCACATTAACGGACAAGAAACCGGGATTGTCAACAAAACGGCAACGATCCAAATGCGTTTGATTGGGCAGAGCGAGAAAAAAAACAAACAAACAGTCGCACGACCGATGGAATTGGTGACCCATGTGACATGCGGTCCCCCGGCAGGTGTCCTTAAACCCGGCCTATCAGCTCAAGGAAGCGGAGTTCACGCTCAGAAAGGTCTGTGGCTTTCCACGTTGATGTTCTACACGTCGAAAATGGAATCGCAAAGAATGCGGCTGGCGTTGTGCTTGCCATCGCAGGTGCAGTGTAAAGCGCTGGTCTGTCCCAGCAGCTTTAAAACGCAAAAGTTCTGCGAGATGCTGCGGGAGCTCTGCCCGGAGATGGACGCGTCGCCGCCCGGTGCCATCCGCAGCGCCAGGTAGCCCGAGGACGACAAAAGGATCAATTGTGGGACGATTCCATATATACTCCGATGGAGGTTGCAGAAAAAGCCGCTCCACTGATTGAGGAGCGCGACTAAGCGGCCACCTCCCTTCAGGTTGCCAGACCTGCGCACGGTGATCGTGACGGACAAGCGGGAGGCGGGCACGCTGCACGTGGACGACGTTTTCCAAGCGGCCGAGAGTCGTCACCGGCGCCGGCTCAGCGAACTGGACGCAAAGCTGTCGTGCGACGACGCCATCAACATTCAGTTCACCTCTGTGAGCTCGGCCGGGGTCGGCTTCGGGGGAGGGGGGGGGGCCTCGGGTGCTGACCCGTGCGCGCGCTTTGCTTTCAGGGCACCACCGGCAACCCCAAGGGGGTGACGCTGTCCCACCACAACGTGGTGAATAACGGCTACTTGGTGGGGCTCCGGGCCGGCTACGACTGGAGGGTACGTGCCCGTCGTTCATCCGCGCCAGCGAAAAGTCACGCCGGCGCCAACCGGCCGTCTCGCCATCAGCCGCGGGTGCGGGTGTGCATGCCGGTGCCCTTGTACCACTGCTTCGGTTCGGTGGTGGGAGGCATGTGCATGGCCGTGCACGGCATCACGCTGGTCTTTCCCTCCACCGCCTACGACTGCCAAGCCAACCTGGACGCCATTCACCGGGAAAGGTACACGACCGTTTGTCTTCTTCTGGGGGGGTACGAATACAGTAGCGTTACACAAAACCCTTCTATCACGGAAGGTGCAATTTTGTCTACGGCACTCCCACCATGTTCACTGACCTGCTGGGCCTGCCGCATCTGGAAAAGTACGATTTGTCCTCCATGGAAGGCGGTGAGTGGACCCCCGGCGCGATTTCCAGCGCGTTCAATCCGGACGTGACAAAGTGGTGCGCGTGCGCGCGCTTGGGCTTCAGGCATCATGGCGGCGTCGCCGTGCGCCCCGGAGCTGGTGGCCAACGTACGGGCCAAGCTGAACATGAAGGAAATCATGGTGGGTCACCTTTCCTTTTGGGGGCACGGCCGCGCACTCCCGTCACGCCGACGATCTCTCGCAGATCGGCTACGGCACCACCGAGAACAGCCCCGTCACCTTCTTGGGTTTCCCGCTGGACGACGACGAGCTCAAGCTGCGCACGGTGGGCTGCGTCCTGCCCCACGTGGAGGTAGGGCGGCTCCCGGGATCCCGCCTTTCCGGGCCTTTCAAATCCCGACGGGCGTTTTCGGCCGCGTCGTCGCAGGCCAAGGTGGTGGACGTGGACACGGGCGAGACGGTCCCGCTGGGGGCCGCGGGGGAGCTGCTGATCCGGGGAAGCTGCGTGATGCACGGCTACTGGGACGAGCCCGACAAGACCCGGCAGGTGCTGGGCCCGGACCGCTGGTACAGGACCGGGTGAGCGACGTCGCCCGTTTGATTCTTTTGCGTACCACTAGAGGGAGCGCGTGTGCTCCCGGGGAACCAATTCCACATTTGGTCCTCCTCGTCGTCGTTGTCGCTCTCCTGCCTCGGCCAACGTGTTGTTTGCGCTCGCAGCGACGTGGCCAGCCTCAACGCGCTGGGCTACTGCTCCATCGAGGGCCGCATCAAGGACATGATCATCCGAGGGGGGGAGAACATCTACCCGGCGGAGATCGAGAAGTTTCTCTACACCAATGACAAAGTGCACGAGGTGCAGGTACCAAGGGCAAAACGCAAACGGGCGGGCGAGCCACCGGGGGCAGCCTTCGGCAATTCAACTGTCAACGTCGTCTCCGAGGTGGTGGGAGTGAAGGACGAGCGCCTGGGGGAGCAGGTGTGCGCTTGCATCAGGCTGAAGGAAGGACAAACGTGCACGGCGGAGGAGATCAGAACCTTCTGCAAAGGCCAGGTGAGGGCGCGGACGCCCGGCGGGCATGGACGTTTCGGCCTCCCCCTCAACTTGACCGAACGGTTCTTTTCCCCCTCTTAGATTTCCCACTTCAAAATCCCCCACTACGTGGTGTTTGTGGACTCCTACCCCATGACGGCCTCCAGGAAGGTAAGACCCCCGGATGACCTTCCTGACCCGCAGAGCTCTATTTGGGGCGGCGGTTAAAATGGCTCCCACGACACCGGCTGCTCTTTCCTTCTAGGTCAAGAAGAACGTATTAAAGGTGGACATGGAGAAGCACTTGGGCCTGTAGCTCGGAACCTCGCGCGTGGGACGACGAATCCCAAGAAGCCACCGCTGCGAGTCAAGTCAAGCGCACAAAAGGCGCGTGGAGTCGCTTGTGTCAATCTCAATTTATTCCCCAAAAAGTTCACATCATCCTGCAGCGGCTTACACGCGTGCCATACACACAATAAATAAATGGATGAAAAACAAAAAGGAGGGGCGGAGCTGAATGAGGATGGCGTGCGGCCAAAGCGTCTCCGGCAGCGCGCTTCGGTCACGGACGGTGGCGGGAAATGAACATCGGCGGCCGGGCCACTTTGACCGGCCGCCTCCTCGCCGGCGGGCCGCCGCATTGACAATTTACAAAGTGGAGCGAGGTGATGGCGCCACGCCTCTTTCTTAGTTTCATCGCCAATATGCTCGTGTTGGATTTAAAGGGCCACTGCGCCGATCGACGCCAGCGTGTCAAAGTGGCGGACATTTTCTCTCTCTCACACACACGCAAATAAAAAAAAGACACACTTGACATGCATGCAGCTGGACCGCACTTTGGCTAGCAAGCTCGGAACGATCAACATTCACTTCAGTCCCAAGTGTGGAGGTGGGCGTGGCAAGGCCCCGCCCGCCTCGACGTACGACGGAATACTGCATTGTTGGAAAGCTTCCGCTGAGATAAGTTAAGGTGAAGGCGTCCCTTTTCCTTCAGTGGAATACATTCCGAAGGAGGGGACCGAGTCGCGGAACTGTGCAAATCACACGGGGGAAGTAGCGCGGTCCAAAGGGACCATTTGTCATTGCGGGGGGTGGGGGGCCGTGTACCGCCACCCCCCCCCAAAAAATACGTAACACACGCGGGCATTCGGACAAAGCGCGGCGCCACACGGATGGGACACAAAGTCCCCAAAAAGAAAGACAACCCCCCCCCCCAAAAAGACAGTTTGAGGCACGTCCTGTCGTCAAGTCTCTTGTGCAAACACACACGCATCCGACGCCACCGTCTTGCGTCCTCCGAGTGTCACACGCTCAGGGGCAGCAGGCCCGGGGGGGACGCGGTTCTGGAGGTCGGGGGCCCCCGGTCCAGTCCGTTGACGGTGCCGCTGTCACACGGCATGGCAAAATCATTGACAAATTCGCTTTTGTGTGTGTGCTTGCGTGTGTGTTGGGGGGGGGGGGGGCACTGCTCACCCTTTGTCAAAGTAGGTGGTGTGCAGGGCGTGCGAAAACTTGGGGGCGTTGCCATTGACGAGCGCGCCGTTGTCCGCCAGCGCGAGGCTCTTCTTGGCCGCCTGGTTTTTGGCGAAGCTCCTGCAGGCGGCCAGTTTGGACTCCAAAGCCTGACCAGAGAGAAAAAACGTTTGCCGCCGTTCGTGAGCGCCAAGCGCACCGACGGCGGGGAGGACCCACCCCGACTTTCCGAAGCAGATCGCCGACGATGTTGAGAGCGGAGATTCTGGCCGAGGGCGTGAGGGACGAGCTGCCGCAGCCGTTGGGCAAAGCTGGCGACGACAACAACATTTTGAACGCAGCCCCCACCCGCAAAACAACAAACAGGATTTCCATAATAACACTTGAGTATTGGAGGCACACAAAGCCGCGAAAGCCGGGCACTGACCTCTGGGACCGAGCGAGGGTCGCTCGGCGCTTTGGCCCACCGGCGTGGCCGGCAGCGACAGCGAGGCCGGCGCGGCCGAGTCCGGCTCCGAGGTGGGCGAGCTGGGCGCCGACCTCCTGTCCGTCGTCCTATCGCGCACCGCCAGTTCCTGTCGCAGGTCTGAAAAGGAGGGGGGGGGGCACCGGCAAATCCAGTCACGCACACTTTGCCAGTTGGGGTTTTTTTTGGGGGGGAAGGGGGGGCGTCCGTACCTCGCGCTTCGTCTTTGAGTCGCTGCACCGACACCAAGAGGGATTCCTTCTCGTCCAGCTCGCTCTCCAGGAAGGCGTTTCTCTCGATGGCCTGGTTTAAGCGGCCCTCAAAGTCCTCCAGGGACACGATGGTTGCCCTGAAAAGCCCCAAAATTTTTTTTAAAAAATTAAAAATCAATCAATCAAGAATTAGCCAATCAATAACAATGGCTGCCATTTCAAATGCGTCATTTGTTCGCCTAATCCGCATTCAATGAAATCTCAACGTGACTTTTCCTCCATGGAGTCTTGGCCCTTGGAAAGTCGGCAAAGGCCCGAACCGAGGCCGCCGGCCTCAAACGTGTCCTTTTCCACAAGGATGCAAATTTGACGGCCGGGAAAAAGAACGAGCAAGTCAACGCTTTCAATGGCCACACGTTGGCGCCAAAGCTCCACCTCTGGAGGCAAACGCCAGGTTCATTCACCACTGCGAAATCGGTCGCAAGCGAGTCGGGGGGGGGTCGGGCACCTCTTGGCTCTTTCGAGGTCGTCGTTGGCCTGCTCCAGCTTGCGCACCGATTTGTGGAGCTGCTCCTTGACGCTGCGCGTCCGGCCCAGGTCGTCCTCCAGCACGGAGATCTGCTGGTAGCTCTGGGCGTGCTGCTTCTCCAGCTTCTCCTGGACAGACAAGCCGCGCGGCGGCGAGTTGGCGTCTCTCGCCAGGAATCCAGGCGCGGGGGGACTGGACTTTGTCCCCCGGAGGTTTACCTTGAGGTTGTCCGCCTCGCTCTTGAGCCGCTCGTTCTCGCTCTGCAGGTCGCGCAGGCGCCGTTCGGCCTGGCCCAGCTGCGCCTCCAGCTCGGCCTCCAGCTCTTGGCTGCCCTCCTGGAACTCCTGCAGCTCCTCCCGGGCCTCGCGGCAGCTGCACGCAAACGCACGCGCGTACGCTCATCATCGCGTGACACGCGACGCGAGGGCCGCCGACGGCCAATGAAATCATTTTCGTCATTGGCCCGAAAAGGGAGGACGCGCCTGAAGCGACGCCTACCTTTGCTGATACTTCAGGGCTTGGGACTTCCAGTAGTCCACTTCTTCATCCTTTGTGGAGAACTTGGGAATCATCTCTGCGTCCATGTCAGGACTTCCTGAAAGGGAAACGTTAGCGTCAAGGTGGCGACTTGTCGGCGAGCCCCTCGGCAGCCCGGGGCGGTCTCGCGCTCGGCGGACGGACTGGACCCCAATCGGACCGGAAAAGGATCCTTTGTTGCCTTTCCAAACACGCGACAAAACAATGTGATGCGAATGACTCGGGCAAGAGAAAATCCGACACCGACCGGAATGATTTGAGAAAGCTTGAGTTTTGTTTTGCCAAAAAACATCTGCAACTCCATCTATCAGGCGTTGCTTTCTCTGGGGAGGCGTGTTGAACCCTCCCGCAAATGTGGTCTTTTTAAACTCCTGACATTGTTTACACTACGTTCGTTATAAAGGGAATGGTGTTGAGAGGGAGAAGCGACATGTCGAGTGTCAAGCACTCACTGTAACCGAGGCGCTGTCCGCCAGTTGACATTTCGATCCCATTTCAACATTGCAACGCAGCCGGCACGCGACGTCTCCGTTTAGCCCGAAAGGCCACCGTCGGGGACGTTCGTAAACGTCCGCGTCAGCATTTCCAAAGCAACCAGTTTGGAGCGAACGAAGACAAAATACGGGCCCTTTTCCCCCCACAATAAGCTAGCCAAACCGCGGTGGGCTCGAAGCGCCGCACGCTACGAAACGCCCCGAATGTCAATTCGGGGAACGGAGAAGGCAAACGGCTGCTAAATGCTTGTCGAATATTCCCGGCTCGTTCTATCCAAAGGCCGCTCACCAAAACGCGCTGGTCACCCCCGGCCTGGCGAGCTTCCAAGCAACGCCGGTTCGCTCGACTTTTCCTCGCTCGCCGCTTGTGTTTCGGAAATTGCCAACGCGTCTCCCGGAAGTGACGTAGCCCGGACGTGGGCGCGCGTGCTGTGACGTTCGATACCTACGTCACCATCACGTCAGCGTCGCGATGACAATCCGGAGCCGCGCCCTAACACCGCATAACACCGCCAGACGGCGCTCGACTCCAATTTGTGACCCCCGCTCACAAAACAACGTGACGGTTTCAGGAGACAAAACAACAGAATGCAAATCGTGGCCATTTTTCATCACACCGCGGCGCCATTTCTTCAACGTTAAACGTCCCGTCAAAGTCTGTACACGTCAGACAGTGCCAATCCCCAATTCCCCTTCTCATTTAAGAGCGAAGTCCCAAATCGAAATCAACGTCTTCTTCCATCTCGAGGCACCACCGCGGTTGAACGGCCCTTTTATTATTGATAGGATAAATTCGCTGGCGGTTCACCCCGCCCCGCCCCGGGCCACAGGTGGTAGGCCCTGTTCTGCAAGAGTCGTCCCCGCCCAGTGGGGAGCGAGGAACGCGGAGGAGCAGGTGAGGTGGTAAGACGCACAAACGCGGTTCCTGTACCTGCATCGACTCACCCATGTCCTGACTTCAATTTTCCATGTCACTCGACAAAGATGACGAGCCCCCGGGGGACGCGCGCGAGTGCCCGGTGTGCTACGAGAGCCCGCGCGGGACGGAGAGAACGCTGAGCTGCGGGCACGCCTTCTGCCACGACTGCCTGGTCAAGTTGCTGCTCAGCGTCCAGGTCGAAGGTCAAACGCGGCACACCCTGGCCTGTCCCGTGTGCAGACACCTCACCTTCATCAAGAAGCGGCAGAGCGAGCCGCCGGCCTGGGCGGAGGGCCGGGGGGAGCCCGAGGAGGACCCCGAAAGAGGAGGGCAGACTTTGGAGGTGCCCGCGGGCACGCCGCTCACCCGGCTGGACGAGGACGGCGCCGCCGCCGCCCCCGCTTCCTTCTCCGGGCGGCTCCGGCGCTTCTTCTGCGGGGACGGCGAGGGCCTCCTTTGGCCGAGTCCGTGCAGCAGCTCGGAGGTCTTTGTCATCGGCGCTCGGGGGAGACCCATGACGGAGGACGACGCCTTCGGCGCGGCGCCGACGGCGGTGCGGCCGCCGAGAAGGCGCCGGCGCCGGCCGTGCAGCACGGCTCGCTGCCTCGCCGTGCTGCTCTCGGCCTTTACCACCATGGCACTGGTGGCCGCCGTTCTGCCATGGATCCTATTGGCCTAGTTGGGAGTTGGTGGACCACGACGTGCCGTATGTGAACAGCTGCAGACAAACCGCTACTTCGGCGGGAGTGCACAAACTTGTGTCCTGCAACAACAACAACAAAAAGAGGCAGGTCAAAGCAGAGCTTCCAAAATGCTCATCGTACACGACGCAAATGGGAAAAGGGGAACACCGTGTTCCCAAAGAGACGACTTTTTACGTTTGATCATTTGGCACGGCGTGATATCGGGCACGATTTGAGATTTACGGACAGAGCTTTGTGCGCGGCAAACGCAAAGATTGAGTGGCCCGAACGGCTGACGTGACTCGGACATGGCTCACCAGGACGATGTTTTGTTTGATCGCACGCCGCCGAGATGGAAGCGCTCAACTTTTCCTGGTGTGTCGTCACCAGGCCGCCAGGCCAGTCTTGCAGGTCACCCAGGATTCCACGTATTCTTTTGTGCCTCATTTAAACCAGCGCGTCCCCCCCCCCAACCTTTTTTTGTATCACGGACCAGTTGAGACAAGTTGCTGCGCTGTTCGTGGACCGGCAACCGTTTTTTTTCTCCATTGCTTTGAAATGACCCGTTTTAAAGCACCACGGCTGACAACAAAGACGACGAGAGAGTCAGTCAACATTTTATTCACCTTCATTCCTTTCAAGCAGTGTTCTTTGACTGCACAACAAATGTGAAGGAAAATAAAATAACACCGAGAAGGACTAAGAAATGGACCAATCAGGAAGAAAGAATGCAAACCTAATAGGACTGAAGTTATGCTCCTAATACGTAAGGCGTTAGCACCGTGGCTACTTGCAAAGGGGATACGTTTCCTGCTTCTTTCATTTATTGACTTCAACTTGCAAAGCAACGAGTTTGCAGCCTGTTACGTGAATGGAGGCGCAGGAGGCAGCATAGCGTTACAGTAATACTGTTTGTCTAATGTTCATACGTGCCAGCAAGTCGCCACTTGCAATGTCGCCATTTGATCGGCACAACGACCTCAAGATTAATGCCGTGACATGCATCACTCAATAAATAAATAAATACAATCCAAAATATACAAGCGGCGTTGATGAAAAGGTCCTCTTTGCTGTTCAAACTCGGATGCTACGCTCCGGCCAAACGGAATGGGGCGAAGGTGACAAATATTCCTCATTGCTGACACCTGCAGGTGGTTCGCTGCAACTGCCTTTGGTGGGGAAAAACTGTAATTGCACTTCAGACATTATCACTCCCAAAAAAAAAGAAAGAAAGAAAGGCAACCTTAAGTCTCACTTCCTATCCGCCTCGCAGTGAACAACGACGCAACAGCACGGGGGCGGGGGGGGGGGGGGGTGTCAGTGTGCACATTTTTTAAACTTTGCCCTTTCAAAGATGAGACAATTTTTTTGGGGAGCACATTTTCAAAACACAACTGATTGTAGCATAAGTAGGTCATCAATAAATAAGGGCGTCCCTTTTGTTGCACCTGGGACAAAAATAAAGCTCACTTGGTCTACGCGCGAGCGACAAATATGTGCACATATATCCAGCTAACGGAGCTCCGTTCCTCTCCAATATATCTGTGTCGTCATTTTGTTGTCGCGTCGTCATCGTATTTACATGCGGGGGACGGAGCCACAAGCACTTGAAGATAAAAGGCGGTGCGGAGTCGTCTCCCCCAAATAAATGGCCACATTTGGGGGTCCAGCGCCTTGTTGATACTCCCCCAATTTTCCGCTCACATTCTACTCATAATGCGCTGGTTCAAAAAGGGAGTCTGTGGTACCGATAATGTGTCCAAACTACGACGACAAACTACTTCCTCAAATGGGGGCCTCGGCTCAAATCGACGCCTCCCGAGAAAATGAATCGGCCACTACTTGAGGAAATCAACCTGATGCGCATCAAAGATGAGCCCCCACGGCAAATTCATCACATTCACGTCACGCTCAATGCAAGCAAAATCCTCAGCATACAACGAAATGGCGTCGAAGGCAAAGCAAAAAGAGGCATCGACAGAGCACGGCGAGAGCACTCTTCAACAAAGCAAAAAAGAAGGAGCGCGCTGGAATCCGCATTTCCCTCCCCAAGGCGTGGCTTTGTCCCGAGTTTTTTTCAAATTGAAATGGATGAGGCCAAGCGGCGCGTTTTCCCCCTCGGGCCTTCGGCGGCGATCATAGAACGGTCGCCAGGCGCTCCTCCTCGGTGGCGGGCGGGGACCTCCTGCAGGGGGCGCCGCTGAACTCGTCGATGAGGCTGTCCAGATTGACGTTGATGGAGGGGATCTCGTAGCTGAAGATGTCTAATGAACGAGAGGATGGCCATGAAGTGTAGAAAATGGGACACGGCGGAAATATTATTTGGGGCAGAAGATTGGAACTCCAAGCGGGCAACGTAAGCGTCGGCCTCGCTCCGAGTGTCACGCTCCGGACCGCGAGCCTACACTCAGCCGCCGCCGTCTCCGTTGGACTCGGTTGCGGCGCCACCCGTGTCCGATGTTTACCTGTTGACGTGCTCTCCCCCGGCGACAGTCCATCCGCGAGGCCCTGCTCCGGCGGCGGGGGCGGGGGCGGAGGCGGGGGCGGCGGGGCCTGGCCGGCGAACCCGACGGGGATGCTGGGCGGCTGCGGCGGGGGCAGGCTGGGTCTCTGCCTGGGCTTGGGGGCGGGCCGCGCTTTGCCGAGCGTCCCCGTCAGCGAGGGCGGGGACGAAAGGGAGCGGGGCGCCGCCGGAGGGGTCCGAGCCGGGGACGAAGGGGGCAGCGACTGGCCCGGGCTGCCGCAGAGCAATCCGTAAGGGGAGGGGGTGCCGGGCGGGGTGGGCGACAGGCTGACCGGCGACGGCTGACCCGCGGAGCCCGACTGGCAGTACGGCACCTTGGGAGGCACGGGGGCCAACTTTTTGCAACCTGCCAGCACAAATCACACGCCGTCAATTCCCGAGACAAAGAGCCGAAGAGGACCTTTGCGCTCCGCGGGGCGGGGGCACTGACCGCTGCTCGGCGGACTGTGGTTAGGGGGCGCCGTCGGACCGGCCGCTTGGACGCCCTTGTAGCCGACGACGGGGGACAGCTCGTTCCCCTTCGGCGAGCTAGCAAAAGCACAAAGGCGCAGAGTTCACCGATTTCTTTTCTGGCCAAGGCTTTGCAAAACAATGAACGGAGCCATCCGACAAAGGACCCGACATTCGCTTCTTCCAGAACACGGGCAAAGGCGGGCAGAAGGGGGCGTAGCCGGGGGACACCCTGAACCGCTCGCCAGCCCGTCGCGGGGCACGCCGAGACCAACAACCATCCGTGCTCACACTCACACCCGAGGACAATTTCCGGTGCTCCAGTCATGATTTTGGAATGCGGGAAGCAACCCGCATGCAACACACAACCCCCCCTTAGCCGGCGCGCTAAGCGGTCGAGCGCCGGGCCGCACGCAGCTCAGCGCAACGCTTTTAAAATCACTTTTGTGGCTTTTCTGCTCAAAATATCTGTCGAGGAAATTCTCGTTTTATGGCTCGAGCGGCCCAAGCTCGAAACCGACCCCCCCCCCCTCCCACAGAAAGGGGGCGAGGAAAACGGCAGAAAGAAAAGCCAGCAGGCGGGCGAGGCGAGAGGGCGGCGCTCGCCCTCGGGGGTGCGTCATATTTACCTAGTCAGCCGGGGGAGTCCTCTCTCTCTGGCGCAGGGACAGGTGGCCCACGGGAGGGGCGGGGGCGCGCAGGAAGGGAGGCTAGGGGGGTTGCCCGGCGACGGCTCGTGGCGGGCGAGCACCGGGGGGGCTTTGACGTAGAGCGCCGATGCGTTAGTGTCGGGCGGGGGGACCCGCGAACCGTCGCCGGGCGGGCTGTGCTTGGGGAAGTGCAGGCAGCTGGGCTTGGGGTTGGAATTGATGTCGAGCGACGAGGACGACGAGGAAGAGGAGGAGGACGGCGGCGGCGGCGGGGGGGGCGGCGCTGGCGGGGTGAAGCCCGACCAGCGCTGCGGCGGGGGCGAGGCCGGGGGCTGCGACTCGGGGCCGGGGGCCACCGGACGAGCGCAGGGAGGGGGCTTGGGGTAGAAGTGGTGCTGGTGGTGGGAGGCGGCGGGGTAGGGGGGCGGCGGGTGGGCGTGGGAGGCCTCCGGCCGATTGGGCGACGCGTCTGAGCTGCGGATATTAAGACAATAGACAGCACAAAACAACTCAACGGGGAGAAGAACTGGCGCCAGAGGAGGACAAGCTGTGCGGATGATCGGGGAGAGCGGGGGGGGGGGGGGGGGGGGGGGGTGGGTGTGATTGCTTAGCTGCTCCAAAAGCTAAAAAAGAAAAAAAAAGAGAAAAAGAAGGCTTGCTGGTGGGCAATGCGGCTGGTGCAACACAGTCAGCGGATGAGGGCTGGCGCCAAAAAAATCATCTCATCAAGATTCTTTTTTTTTCCAGATGCCATCCTCTTCCCTTATATTCTTTTACAGACGCAACCCCCCCCCCAAAAAAACAAGCATATTTATGAATTATGGCGCAACAAATGGCAACCTTTGCTATTTGAAAATTGCATTCAACTCCATTGCAATGTCCACTCTGATTACTTGCACACCCTGATTGCAAATGCGCACGCACACACACACACAAGCGCAAAGGAAGTGCAACAGAAAGAGGCTGGCAAAGCCGTCAAGCGTGAGTCGGCGCCCCCTTGTGTCCGCACGCCGCTCTAAGCTGCGAGAAGGGCGACACTTTGGCAAAAGCCGCTGGTGCCCCCGAAGCCACGTGACCCGCTCCACGGACACCAGCTGAAAGAGTCGCGGGCGCCATCATGAGGGGAGGGTGACCGATCACGCGATACCGTATTTCCGGACAAAAGGGGCGGAGTCGCCGTGAAAGCAAAGCCATCTCAGGCGTCTTACCCGATCCTTTCCGCAGGGGGCGGTGTGGCGGCCGGCGAGGGGGCAAAGTCTCCGGCCGGCTCGGTGGTGGCGAGCGAGTCGGCGCCCGCAGGGGTGGAGCAGGTCTTGCGGGCCGGCGCGGACGATCCCTTGCGCGACACCCACGAAGTATCCATGACTCGCACGCCCATGCTGGAGGCGCACACACGTGCCAAAGAAGCATGAGCTGCGGTGTCGAGCCACAAAGTGGAAATGAGCATGTGGGAAAGAGGCCGGGGTGGGGGGAGGCCATCATACACTACCTTTGGATTTTCCTAATGCTGCATTCGTAAGGGGGGGTCACGGGGGGGAGGGGGAAAGAAGGGCACATGATGTCAGAAACTCGCTTCAACGTACACGCTGCTCTACGGCATGCTCGGGACACGCAAATGAAAGGGCCCTCGCGACTGTCACGGCAGCTTCTGATGAGAGTGCAGTGACGGGGGGGGGGGGGGGGTGTCAATGGGAGAAATTTTTGAGGAGCGAACGGGGCCGGGTCGCCATGGAGACAGTGTCATTCATTCCTGGATAGCAACCGGATGGGGAGGGGGAGTGGCTACCGCAGGAAATGGGGTGACGGAAAGCAAGACGGTGTCAAGAGCACACCTGTGGGGAGGGGGGGGGGGGAACCAAGCGCGCGGGGGCGTCATCCTTACCCGTCCTTCTTGTAGAATTCCAGCATCATGTTGTCGGTGGCAACGCTGAGGGGGCGTCGGCTCTGGTCGTGGTGCGGCTGCTTGCGTTCCGACCGCTCCATGTCGGGGGACGGCATCGAGCTGTAGTTGCAGTTGTGGTTGGCGTGGACGGGGCTGCCGTAACTGCCGCTGACGTTGAAGTCCATCTCTGATTTCATAGGGATGGGGGGGGGGGGGGGGTTGCTGTCATTATTCTTCCAAATGTGATGGCCGCCTGGAGAATGGCGCCACTCACCTCCAGGGAAGAACCAATCGGCGTGCTGGATGATGGGCTCGATGATGCCGACGATCTGCAGCGACAGCGTGGTCATCATCTCCGTCACGTCCCTGCAAAGACGGGGCGGGGCCACACGCTCGCAACGCCCGCCGTCGATGAGAAGGCGCCCGTGGCTGTGGATACGTACGGCTCGGCGTGCGTCCACAGCAAGTTGGGGCCCAGGACGATGGCCATGTTGCCCGGCGTCATCTTGTTGGCGTCCTGGTACTCGCTCAGTTTGGACAAGAATTTCACCACATATCTGTCATGGTCTCACACACACGCGCATCTTCAACCTTTTGTTTGCCGCTCACAGTTCGGCAAAGCAAATGCCCGCAAATAAACCCCCCCAAACAAAAAGGAAGTGACTGACCTAAAGTTGTTGAAGTTATCCGTGGGCAGTTTCTCACACGCTGCCATCAACGCTCGGAGCCTCTTGTCCATATCTTGAATGCTGAGGAAAAAACGGAAGGATCACCGGCGGTGTCAAATTCGGGAAAACGAGGGCGACAGATTCCGGCAAGCCAATTGATTAGGTACACCCGCCCCATCAGCCGCTATTCCTTTGGCTCCTTCACCTTTGGGGTGTCCGAAGGCATCGTAGGGCAAGCGAGGGCGGCTCGAAACAGGCGTACCTAACAAAGCGGCCGACGAGAGACTCACTTGGAGGCCTGGATCCACTCGTCGTAAAGCTCGGCGCTCATCAGCGGCTCGGGGAGTTCGCGCAGGTACGATTTGAGAGCGCCTGCGGGCGGGAGACGCGCTTCGTTGAATTCTTTTTCAAGGCACGTGCAATCGTTGGACGGTTCAAAACGGGAGGCCGCCGAAATGAACGCAAACGGAATCAAAAGCCTTCCGCGGCGTTTCCGATTGAACGAAGGGAACTGCTCCAAAATGTAAAGCACATAAGAGAAGAAAAACGTACGAAGTGCTGCCTCCATGAATGAAAAAAAAAAACGAAAAACCAACAAAACGGTGTTGCCATCACGTCTCCTTTAAACGAAGGCGCCGTCGTCGCCACGGAAGCCATCTTGGTTGTCGGCGTTAACCTGCGATGGCGTGCGGGTCGGACGAGTACTCCTGCACGTCGAGAACGCCGCAGTCCAGGGAGGCTTTCAGCTTCTTCAGCTTGGAGGCCGACGGAGCCACTCGGAAGAGGCCCTGCGCGCACGCGCACAAATGTTGCAATACGACATCACAAATCCAACTCAAAGAAGAAAGGCAGCCGAGGCGTGACGGCGGACGCGATCTACCTCCTCCCGCATGCCGCACTCCAGCAGCACGGTGACGCAGGCTTCGATGGGGAAGGCGATCTCCCGCCCGCTGACGTTCAGGTGCTCCCTCAGAGACTTGCCAAACGACGGCTTCTCCGCCCACGCCTCTGCAAGGCAGCCCCGCGTCCCAACTTCAGCTGATCGACAAACGCGCAAGCTTTCTCATTCAACATTTGCGGGGCCGTTTGTGAGGAAGGGCGAAGAAAAGCCGGGCGCCACTCGACGGGCCGCGGGCGGCAAGTCGTCGGGCAGATGGACGTCTCCCGGCCGAATCAAAGAGATGTCGGCGGGCCTCACTGACCTTGGTGCGCCTTCATTTGGGGCAGGATGGCGTTGAGAATCTCCAGCGACTTCCTGTGATGTTCGGCTTGCGTCTCGATGAGCTGCGGGAGGAAGGACGCGGCGGGATGACTTTGACGGCACGCGCGTCAAGAAGTTCCCGCCGCAGTGGCGGCGTACTTACGGTCTGGAAGTAATTGGCGTAGTCCATTTCTTTGGCCACAAAGCCGTACATGTCGGCCGAGAGCTGATCCTGAAACGAGAGCGGCCGCCAAGGGCCCGTTTGAAGGCGCCCCGGCTAAGACGCGGGACGCCCGGCGAGTCTCACCCTGCAGATCTCCATCCGAGTGGCCGCCTCCTCCATCTCCTCTCGGAGCGACTCGGACTTGGCGCCGGGCTGGAGGGCGCCGGGGTGGCCGGACGACTTGGACGACTGCTGGAATCTGCGGGCGTTCCCGAGGATTAGTCGCGCCTCGGACTTTTTGGCCGGCGACCGACACGGCTACCAAACGGCGCCGAATTGGCTTCCGCCGAGCGCCGTGGCACCGATGAAGTTTCATCTTCACCTTGCTCGCGACGAGTCCATGTCCAAGACCAGTTTGGCCAAGTGCTTTCTTTGTTTCTGGATGTTGGGGATGTCCACCTGAGAAGCGGGAAGACCGGCTCAGTAGAACGCCCTCGACATGCGGCCGGCGGGCGCGTTCGGCGGCGTCCCGGCACCTCGGCGAGCGCGTACAGCGGCTCCACCACGTCTCGCTCGATCCGCAACTCAAAGTCCACCAGCTCCCGGGCCAACTTCTCCTCCGTCTCGCCGCACGTCTTCAGCATCATCCTGGTTGGACACATCCGAAGGCGTTGTGAGGACATGTTGGGCAAAATTGTCAACGTTGTTCGTCATGAAGTGCTGCAACCATGAGTGAAAATACAACAGAATCTTGTTTCTGGAGCCCCCCCCCCCTGATTTCAAGTCGACAAAGTTGAGAGAGAGGAATGCGAGCGCACGTACCCCAAGAGCGAGTCATCTCCCAACAAGGCGGCTCCCTCCAGCAGGCTTTGGGCCAGGATGCTGAGTGGCAGCTTTTTCTGCCACGACAGAGACACAAACACGTCATCGAGAGAGGCGGACGCACCTGCGGGGGCGCCCGTCGCAGGTCATCGTTGGGGTTTACACTTTCTCACGCAAAAAAGAAAAGCTCTGGTGCCACTAAAGTGAGCTCCGCGCGTATTTGGGTCCGGAATAGAAGCAGATGTTTTCCTCACAGGTGGCGACTTGACGGATTTCTTCTCCACGTCGAGCCCCTGCTGACCCTGCAGGCAGGCCGTCAGCCTCTTGTGGGTGCCGTGCGTCACTTGTTTGACCAGGTCCAGACGCTTCTCCACCTGCGACGCGCACACGCTTGGAAGGCGCACGCACGCATGCACGCGCGGCAAGCTGACGAGGTACGATTCTTACCTGCAAGAGGTCTTCGCTGAACACCTCGGTTTTTTCAGCCCTGAAGACAAGAAAGCGAGACGTTAAACCGCGTGAGAAATGGCTCTCCGAGCTGCTCCGCTGATCGCAGATACCCGCTGCCTCAGAGACTTGATTTTTCTTTTTAGAGTTTCTTTTGGGTCTTTGTTCTTCATGCAGTGTTTGCTTGTTTGTTATTGCGTGAATGGTTTTGGCTCGGCGCGCAGCACTTAGCTCGCAGCTGTGCTCGTTTGAAAGCGCTCGAGAAATACGGCCGAGTTGAGTTGAGTTTCTGAGTACGTAACTGGCACGTCTCTGGGGGAAAAAAAGTGGCCCAAAAGTGGCTCTCGAAAGCTCGTGCGGGTCCAACTCCAAATTTCGTGCCTCTGCCCGTGGCCGGCCCGCTTTGAAGAGTGCAGGAAACAGACGAGAGCAGATTGCCGCGACAAAGAGACGCAGACCAAAATAAACCCTGCAAATTGGGCACACTGCTTTGGGGAGAGGGGGGGGGCTTTGCTTTCTGGCATTTTGCACACTTGATTAAGTGTCATATCAGCCATGGCGACAGAAATCGTGTCAACGAATGGCATTTGGGAGAACAAATGATTGGGATTTAGCTTGGAAATGCACGTGAGCGTTTGCGATGGTGTTTCCACTTCCCACGCGCGAGGACGTCGCGATTGCCCCGAGGGAAACGGCCCGAGTGTTGGCTGGGTCACGACGACAAAAGCAAGTGCGTTTGTCTCCCCCCTGTGGAGATGACGAGAATGTCCCGGGGGCAAAGCAAACATGTGGGAGAGGCGCCACCGGTGGCGTGTGTGTGTATGCTTGTGATTATCGCTGACCATCTGCCGCTTTGCCGCCGTTCGGCTACCTGAGGCTCTTGCTGATCTGAGGCCCCCCCCCCTCCCTTCTCCAGCCACTCATTGATGAAGGCAAAGATGTTTGTCTGGATTAGTGTCTTCAAATCTGTTGAAAAGTGCACTGAGCGGCTTGAGCGGCGGATCAACGGAGCGCCAAGCCAATGAATCGGGCTAATATTTACACCCGGAGTAAGCCGCCCTCCACCGGCCGCCTGCGACCTTTTGAGAAGAGGAAGAGCCACGAGAGAACATTTGAAGGCCTTCCACTTTCTCCCGTGCTTACCTTCACCCATCCCAACTAAAGATCGGGTGGGCCACCAGCCAGTCGCAGGACACGCAGACAAAGCAGCATTCACAACACCAGAGAGATGCTATGAGCATCGTACGAGGCTAACTTCATCGGAATTGAGGCTGTCCATGTAGGTCAGCGCTTGCCAGAACGCGTCGCCCGGCGAAGAAGGCCGCGAGGAGGGCAGCGGAGCGGAACGACGGCCTCAGGCCTCGGCAGGATCCCGCGCGGCCCGCGGCGTGAGATCCGGGGCCAAAAAGACACACGGAGCGAGAGATGCTTGCCTGGGCTTCTAGCTGAGCGGGGATGGGGGGGGCAAAAAAACAGTAAAAGCCACTTTACTGTACGTGTCCAGCAAAAGTAGGTCAGCGTTCCACGCTGGCGTAATGGAGCTCTCGAGATGCGAGACGGTGGCGGCAAACTCGGCTCGCTTCCAAAGCGGCTGCCGTTCGGGGGGGCCTTAGTCAAGCGCACTTTCGAGTCGTTTCTTGGCAACGCGAGTCGGAGATTGTTGGCAAACTAAAGACAAAAACAAAAAGAGACGCGGCCTCCGAGAGGCACTGGCAGCGTGACGGGGCGCTCGCGGATGTGACGCGCTTGCGTACGGAGCAAGAGGCCAGCGAGGACGGTTTACATAACGGCATCTTGCGGATGCTATTAAAAGAGCGCAGGGTGCACGCGCTGCACCGTCCGAGAGCGTCCAAGCAAAAGGAAACCTCAGCGAGTGGGGTGGGGAGGGGGGGGGGGCATTACATTTGTCTCTTGCTGTTTGTAAAACAAACCGGAAAAGGTGTCAGTCCTGAAAAAGAATTGGAAAAAAACAATTGACAAGACCTGATATCCGCCGATTCAATCGGCCGGTTGATTGATGCATACGCTGGCGTCACTTTGTCAACCACGCCCCTTCAAGGCACACATGCAACAGCGCACACGGGAGGGATCCACTTGTCTCTTTTACCAGCATGACACACACTTGACCTCTTATGCGTGAGTAACAAATCATCATAAGAATCAAAAGTAGGGGCCAGGCAAACAGCAAGGATGGGGGGGGGGGGGGGATCAGCAAGGGCTCGAATGCCGAAGTGCATTGAAACCAAATCGGAAAGGTGAGAGGTTTTTGCGCCGCGGCTACCTGCACTTCGGTGACAAACGCGACCTTCAGGAAAGCTGACGTCCCCAGGCACGCACGCCGGTCGCGAGGGCGTGAGGGGAGTGGCGGGGGCGGTTCCCCTCCAAACAGCTGACTGCGCCACCAAAACGGTCGGCGCGTCGGATGCGGCCAGCTTTTCCGCGGGCAGGCCGCGTGGGGGGCGACGCGCCTCCCACACGCGCGCTGCCTATGCGGTAGCGCCTTCTCTCCCTCGCTTCCCTCTCGCGCCCGCGCGCCCACGCGCCACGACGACCTTCGCGCTTGGACGAAGGCGCCGATGCGAATGAGGCGTGATGAAACGGCAAGTTGGGAGCGGGCGGGGGGGGGGGGGGGGGCGCTGCGGAACGGCGCGAGCGAGCCGCGCGCTTCTTACCTTCCCACCGTTTGGTTGGCAAGCTGCCTCATCCGATTGAACTGCTTCTTCATCTTGAACGGAGCCGCGATCAGCGCCGAGCGGCCCGCATCGCTGCGACGGAACGACGTCGCTTCAAAGAAGACGGATAGAAGGAACCCACGCAAAGGCAAAAGCTGCCACCACAAAAAAAACGCGAGCCGTTCTCAAGAGGCGCGGCGACGACCCAAATCCGAGCGTCTCGGTTTTACGCTCCCCGTCGCCTCCTGCGCCCGCCCCCGAAAACGCGCGCTGCGCGGTTCCATGCTGGCCCGTAAAGCACCGCGGGGGTGAGTCGAGCTCACGCGCCGCCTGGCCGCAAAAGGATGCCGTGCCGGAGCTGCTTGCTCTCTCTCTCTCTCTCTCTCGCACGCGCGCGCACACGCGCACACACGCAAAGGCATGCAGAAAGAGAAAGCAAGCAGGAGCGGCTGCGCGCCAATGCATTGTGGGAGATGGAGTCTGGCCCACATCCCGGCAAACTTTTACGCTCAAGGCACCGCGTTACTTGTAAATGGCCCCCACACAACAACCTCAACAGATGAGGCTGCCATTTCGGCTCCAGCACCCCCGCGACCCTCCTGAGGATAAAACGGATGACAAAACGGGCAGATATGTGCAGATATGTGCGGAGACGCTCTTTGGGCTCGATTTTGAGACGGCCGTTTAGAAAGCAAATATTGCCACCTAGCGTATTTCGTGCGTCACTGCAAGCGCATTAAACACGACCGCTCCAAATGGGATTCGGGACAACACTGAAAATGACAGCTCAACTCGGTCGCGTGTTCAAGCGTCGCCGTGCCAGTCGGCGTTTGCCTGCGTTGAGCGCAACTGTCCACAAGAGAGCGCTGTTGTCTCGGCGGAACTCAACTTTTTCAAGCCACTGCGCCGGACGACGTGATGATGAAGACGGGCTCGTTTTCGATGGATTTTGTCCTCCTTTCCTTGCGGTGACTTACAAGTTGGTCACGAAACGTTGCATGGCTGACTTTTGTCCTAAGGAACATTCTTTACATTAAATTTCGCAAGTGGACATTTGAATAGGCACAATATTGCAGCGGGCTATTTTTGATGACATGACAAAAATTTGGGTTGTGCTTTGAGGGGAGTCTGCAATGGTTTCAATGTAGTATTTTAACGGGGAAAGATGATCGGAGTGCAGTGACGGAATGAATGAAACGTACAACTACGACGAACGAAATCCAACGCAGCTCTGCTTGGTGTTCAGCTTGAACGCTCGCGTTCACGATATCTAAACGCACATGCACGTGTATACGCACACACGAACATACATATTTCATTCCGTTCCTGTTGAAAATTGACTTCATTTTCAACAGGAACGGAAAGCACGTCGCGTCCCTGATGATGGCTTCCCGTTTCCACGACAGCCGGTCTAATAAATGTGTCCGCCCTCATGTGGTGATGTCATCCAAACCTAGTTCCATATTTTCTCAGTGCATGCATTGATTTGTGGCACGCCGGCAGGCTCCAGAGTATGCGCGCCGAGTGTTCCGCACCATCAGGTGCAGCACGCGGGCGTGGGCGTCCCTGCCAAGAAGCGCAAAATCACCTGAAAAGGAGATTTGGCTTTTTTTCATCGCCATTGACTAACCACAAAGGCCACTTGACTGAGGGGGGGGCAGCTTTTCCAGGTGTGCATCAGCTCTGCGTTTAGCGCCTTAAACGGCCACGTTGAGAGCCATTATTTGACTGCCATTTGATGTACGTCATGTGGCCAAGACCTGTAATGTCAGAGGTCCGCGTTTCCATCGGGCAAACAACTGTCAACAGATCAATTGGTGAACGGCGCACCCCAAAACGGCGGGGGTCGACTGTAACGCCTAGCGTCTCCTTTTACGAGTACATTCCCGCATGCCGCCAAGTCTTGCGGCTAATTGTTATTTCAGAGGCCGAGCCCAAAGCAATAATCATCCTCTCATCCCGATGACTCGGCAGCGGAGGAATGCAGGAAGCGTCCGGCGAGTGGAGATGACTGAGCGACCTCGCTTCCCTCAACCCGGCGCTGAACGGCAGCCTGTCATTTGACCAAAGGTGCCTCTTATCGCGTTGGTCTTCTCGCGCCCCGCTCGTAAAACCAGCTTGACTTCACTTCTGCCAGTCAGGCGCAATCCTTACTGGCAGGATATGAAGCCATTTTGGGAGGGAAATTATTATTTTTTTTTGGGGGGGGGGGCGGCTAGTTTGACTTCAGTTCAGTTTCCAGTTGCATCCTGCCAGACCGAGGCCGCGGTGAGAGACGAGGCCCGGGGCACCGGGACCACACAGGCCCTCGCCGAGGCTCGACGGCAGACAAGACCCTCGGCCAAGATCATTCCCAAAAGTTGTACGCGAAGCGGATCAGAGTTTCAGGCAAGGTCATAAACGAACATGAAAATAGGGCGAGCCACTTGAAGGTAATTTCAAAAGCGCTTAGGCCAATCAAATTACATGTCACAGCTCCTATTGGACTAAATGGATTTGTGCCTTTCGAGTGCCTCATCTGGATTAGCGCGGCCACTTTGGGGAAGGAAGGGGGAGGAGAGCGGCCGCGGCCACCGTCGGCATCTTCGGCTGCCGCCCCCGCGGAAGCCATCAAAAAGTCTCATCGGCGCGAGCGCCGTTTGTCGCTCACCTGGGTTTTCTGCCAGATTTGGGCAGGGAGCCGAGCCGCATTGCGCGCGCGAGCCCCGCAACCTGCCGCCGGCTTGCCCGCCTTCGTGTCCAGAAGGACAGCCAGCGAGGGATCACAAAAGCGTTTCTGCGGGATCAAGAGAGGAAATCCTCTCAGGCTGCGCGCGGCTTCTCCCCAAACAGAGGATAGACGGGGAATTTATAGCCATTTGGAATCGGCCTCAGCCGCAGCTAAAGACCTTAAGGGAGTCCGAGCGGCGGCTTGATCCGCGTCTTGGCCGGCCCCGCGACCCGGCCGTAACGGGTCTGTCGCAGACCCGCTTTGGGTGCCGCTGATCTGGTTTGGATTCCTTTGCTCCTTCTCTGGGATGAGATGAGCTCATCCACTCCAGCCCAATGAGAGCCGCTTAACATCTTTGACGTCGGCATTCGCAACGGTGAAAACCACAGCAGCCAAATGAGTCGACAGCATTGTATGTAGTAAAAAAAAAAAATATTTTAAAAGGGGCCAAGTGACCAAGAGCCGCCCATTGAAGAGGACGACAGACAAGCACACAAATACAGAATGGAAACACTCCCAAGGAGCATGGAGCAGACCCAAACACTCAAGTCAGCAAGTAGTCAAAGTAGCGCTTCACATATGTCAACACTCGTCTGCCTGCATCTGCATCTGTCTGTTTTTTTTTTAACCGACCCTCCTTGTCACGTTTCTGCTATGTACCGCAGCAAGCGACATTAAATCGGGCTCTGGCTTTTAAAATAAGGCTTCAAGCCGTTCTTCACTCCCAGTTGAAGAACTACAGAGAATTCCAAAATGGTATCGCTGTGGCAAAACAAAGGTCCGCCAACTGATTGCTAGCATGGTGCAAAATGCTACGGAGGGGTTCATGGAAATGAGCACGGAGCCAATACGATAGAATACCTGCCGATTTATATGATCATCGTAAGCCTTCCAAGAACTGCTACTTGCCCCTACGTGAAGCAGCAACGCACACAATAAGAGCATACAACATTTATTTATTTTGGCTGCGGCCCTTCTTTGCTTTTACATTTCATGAGATTGAGTGGGGGGGCTAAATGCCGCTCGTCATGTTGTGATAAGCGGCATGAAAGTACGCATATAGCGTGTAACCCTAAATTCAGGCATATAGCAGCATACTGTATACGTGATGATGATGATTATTGTTATCGTCTCCTCAAATATCGCAACAATGCGCCTGCGCCACCGAAAGCAGATCCTCAAGTTTTGGATGCGTCTCTTTCCGTATTGTGCCGGTGCAGCTCACGTAACGGCCCGCGAGCGCATATCTCCGATGGCCGTCTGAGGGATGTGATAAGGGGCTTAGATGAAGGGGGGGGGGGGGGGGGGGGGGGCTGAATTGCTGACGGACACGGCCGCTCAGGGGCTAATCCCACTAATCCTCTGCTCGCTCAGGGGTGCGCTGGAGCCACGGGGCCGTGACCCCACCCCGAGACGACACGCGCGGCTCTCGCGCTAGCGATTGTCCTCACGCGTCCTCGGCGTGACAGCGCCGCGCCCTTCTGGCGCCGTCAACCATTAACGTTTATGGCCGCGTACTCACGTATGCTCACGTAGAAACGCGCGCGCAACGTGTGCGGACGTGCATCATCAAGAAAAGGGCATCTTGAAAACAGGGGGCGGGGATCTTGCAAACTTCCACGAGTCGTCCGGGCTGGCACATTTGTATATTTGCGGCCATAACAATAAAGGGGGCTCGAAAAGTGACGCGCAAATCCGCAAGATGTAAGGTGGCCCCATATTGTGTTGTATAAAATATCATTTTCGTGACAAAGTTACTTTCTGTGTCTGCCACTTATTTGTGGCCCAGTTTGTTGCGCACGAAGCGATTCCTCTGCCGCTTCGAGCTCAACGCGACACATATCAAATATATATCCGTCGGGGGGGGGCGGCTCTGAAGGGGGTAAGCCGGAAGCGCGCGCGCGAGCGAATCACGTCCGAGTCCGCGATCGCTCGTGGCTCGGGCGCGTGCGTTTGGGCGCGCGCGCTCGCGAGCTCAGACGGCAAGTGAGGCGCGCTGGTCGCGCGTCGACGGTCCCGTTTGGGAGGAAAGTTGGGCGCACTTTTGCCAAGATGCCCGCCGCTTGGACGCCGACTCGCTTCTATGGAATCTAGTCCGGCTCTCCACGTTGCGCCAACAGCCCAGGCCAAGAACAAATTGTTGGTCGTGTGCATCATGTTGTCCCTGTGGCTCTACGTCATCTACTGCTGCTCGGGATCCGGCGCCGGTGCGCCCGGGCTCGGCTACGAGCGCGGAGGAGCGAACGCGGACGCCCGGCGCGGCGGCGGCGGCTCCCGGGACTTGCTCCGTAACGAGGCGGACGACGACGCGGACGCGCGCCGGGCGTCGTCTTCCTTCAACGAGTCCGAGAGTCAAAAGCTGCCGCGGGCCATCATCATCGGCGTGAAGAAAGGGGGGACGCGCGCGCTGCTCGAGTTCCTGCGGCTGCACCCGGACGTGCGCGCGGCGGGGGCAGAGCCGCACTTCTTCGACCGCAACTACCACAAGGGCCTGGACTGGTACAGGTGAGATACAAACGCGCACGCGGGCCCTTGGCGCCGAAACTTATTCCGTCACACTTGACTTTCGACCGAGGCGTCGAGAGACGGAGAGCAAGCGGCTCATTTCCAAGGAAAAAAAAAACATGTCGGACTTTTAGATAAGCACGCGTGCTTGTTATCATACGTTACAATCAATATGTTGATCATGGAAACGGAAATCTCCACATTAACGGAGGGAGGGTGGGATCGATCTGTCCATCTCAACATATGACACAACGCCCCCCCTCCCCCCCCAATGGCACGGCTCTCTATCAACACTATTTACACATTGATAGCGTGCTTATTTGCGTGACCTTCATCTGTTCGGGAACATCCAATCAAATCGGCGTGCCCCGTAAAGTTTTCGGCCAATGTTCAATGTTGTTTTTTTCGGTGTCGGGTGCAAACTTTTGCCTTTCAAGTTGCGAGTGGGCAAAGCACCTCATGTCAGAAAAGACACTTTTGGGGAAAGTTTCCAACTTCATCCCGTTTTCACGGGTTTCCCCGAAATATCTCCACGCCCGTTTCAAATGAGATGAGTCGCCCGCGTGTGACCAGGCTCGGGCCCGACGACATTTGTGTCTTTTGCAGGGAACTGATGCCAAAGTCCTCCGAGGGTCAGCTGACCATCGAGAAGACGCCCAGCTACTACGTCACCGAGGAGGTCCCCGCCCGGATCCACGCCATGTCGAAAGACACCAAGCTGATGGTGGTGGTCCGAGACCCGGTCACCCGAGCCGTGTCGGACTACGCGCAGACGCGTTCCAAGAAGCCCGACATTGCGTCTTTCGAAAGCCTGACCTTCAAGAACGCGTCGGCGGGCGGCATCGACGCGGCCTGGAGCGCCGTTCGCATCGGCATGTACGCCAAGCACCTGGAGCGTTGGCTCCGATACTTCCGCGCGGAGCAAATGCTGTTCGTCAGCGGCGAGCGGCTGATCTCCGACCCCGCCGGGGAGCTGGCGCGGGTCCAGGACTTTCTGGGGCTCAGGAGAGAGATCACCGAGAAGCACTTCCACTTTAACCCGGCGAAGGGCTTCCCTTGCCTCAAGCGGGCGCAGAGCGACGGCAAACCGCACTGCCTGGGCAAAACCAAGGGCCGAACCCACCCCGACATCGACCCCCGGGTGGTGCGGAGCCTACGGGAGTTCTACAAGCCCTTGAACAGACAGTTCTACCAGATGACGGGTCACGACTTTGGCTGGGACTGAAATCTGCGAGTGCATCTCCGTCTTCTTTATACAATTGTCTCATCCAAAGCTGTCGAGTGGATTTGCCAGCGATGCGCACAGTTCACAAGTCGATTCTATCAGAATTTATTGCTATGATCTGAAATTGCCACGCCTTGTAACCGGGTTTACGCCCGATCAGGGATTCTCACACCGGAATGGGGTCCGGGGGTCTGGTGTCAAAATTTAGATGACATGCCCCCCCAGCCACAACTTCAAAGGTGAAATACAGGCAATGGATTGCTGGGTCCGTCGCCAAAACGCTCCTCAACAGCTGCCGGTCCTTACGTCAAATTGGCCATCTGGCTCGCTGGAGCAAATCTATCGCCCTACATGAAGATGAGTCCAGCACGTTTTGACTCGTAACAATCCTGCCAAAGGTGAATGCTTCAAAAAAAAATCAAGTTCAAGAGGTATAGAAAAATGAGGCTTCAAAATGGTGAAAAGCCAAGCGCTTCGCTATCAAATTCCACCACTTCAACCTTGAAAAACCGATTCTTCACTTCACTTTTCGCTCACCACAAGCATATCAGGCTTTCATCATCATCGTGAAAATAAGAATATTTTGTAATACTTATCCATAATTGTTTATGAATGAAGGGTTCGGTTGAGCATAAGTTGGAAATTTTCCATACACGAGTTACAACACCTGGCGAAATCCGTATGTTGTTGTAGCTTGAACTTACTTAGCTTAAAAAAATAAATAAATAAATAAAGGAATTGTCTCCAAATCCGGATCTGCTAGAAAATAAAGTCAAGACACGGTTTTAAAATCGACGTCAAAAACACATTCAGGGAGACATCAAGCCACCTGTGATGCAAAGTCGCAGACCTGCAGACCTTCGGCAACGGGCAGAAGCTCAGAGAGGTCAGATGGGCGCAAACATTCCAAATGGTATGGGTGGCCAGTGAAGGGATGCCATGGTCCCAGTGAGGTGCTCCCTCTCAAGAGGCGAGCAGCGGCATTCTGGACCAACTGGGGATGCTTGGTGGAGGATTTTTTTTTTTTTAGTGCTGCATACATAACCACACCGGCTACATTTCCATGAAATGAATATCTTTCGCCGTTGTACTGGAGGTGTCCCTAATCTTGAGGCCAGTCGGAGCGGAGAATAAAATCTTGTGAGCCGGCCCATCTCAGACACGGCCGGAGATTTTCTTCTTCTGATCCTGCTTTCTCCCTAATGAGGTGTGCGGGGCCCCCGACTCTGCATGCGCCACCTTCATAGGCCACCATTTGGCCAAGGAAGGGCAACGCGGGACCACGGGTGGGATTATTTGGCTTTTTAGTGGCGGCTAATCTGGAGCGGGTGGTCCTGTCTGAGCCGTGCCCAGCTGGCCCAAAATCAGATTGACGCGGGGACCGTCATAGATGGGGCTACTTTGGACAGCGTCGCAATCTTATATGAGGCAAGTTTTCTCGCTCGCGTTGAAAGCGAGGGACAAGTGAGAGTCCGTTATGAAACTAACCTGAAATGCCATCGGGTCCTCCTGCGTGTGGCGTACGAGTGCAAAGGGGAGGAGGGGATTAGGATTCGGTTGGGGGCACGGTGTCCTCCTTGCCGCACACGCACACGCTTTCTAGTTCACGTCAAGACACATTTACGGCGGCCGGGCATTAACTGTGCGAGGTCCGCTTATTACCGTCGCGCAGTTAAACAATTGCCGTCTCCCTCGCCGGTCGCGGGCGGAGAGCGCTGACCCGCGGCTCGGGTGGCCGCCACGCGCTCCTTATCGGCAGCGACGGTGCGGGCTAATTCCATTATCCCCGCGCTGATGCAATAGTCTGCGAAAAGGCTACGCATGCTACTAAAAAGGTCCACTTTACTTGCTCGGGAGAGCTTTTGTTTCCGCTGCTGACACGCGACACGAAAACTGTTTCAAACGCTCGTCGGGTTTCTTGAGTTAGGCCGTTCGCAGGGGGCGACCCCGTCTCCCGCAAGTGACTGCTCGGCCTCTGGCGAGTATGGATTTGGTGAGCAGAAGGACTCGGGGCGAAAGCTCAGTGGCCAATTAGTGATGGGACATGACACATGGGGTGTTTTTTGTTTTTTCAACTGCAGTCGGACGTCGGTCACGGCAAAGAGGAGAAATCCAGAGACGGCCACGGTTCCTTTCAGACATACCGGCAGCGTGGCAACAGTTTGAAGCCATTTTCCGATGGCTTCCAGTCCCGTCGCCGCTTCGACAACCCGATGACAAAGTGACCTCTCGGAATAAGCGGGGAGCACCACGAATCCCCTCCCGCCCATGGCGGTAGCAGAGCGGGTGTAGTCTCTCTGCGAGTCTGAGTGTGCGTGCCGCAACGTTCACTGCTTCGCTAGCGAACTAAATTGCACATTCCAGACACTTCGGGCACACCTCTTTGGAGGACAGCGATGTTGGGATGTTATTGTTTGTGGTGAGGCGTCGGACGGGTTTCGTGCTTAGCCGCCACTCACTCACAAGTTCAGACTTTTCCCCCCTGACTCTGACGTAACGTCTACTGTTGCGAAGGACATTCATTTTGACAACATGCTCTCCCCGAAATACAGAAGAAGCATTGCAGAAAGGAGTACACCATCATCAGGTCTTTTTGTGACAAGACCGCAATCCTTTGTTTTTCACACGAAAAAGGGACCACAAATACCCCCGCAAAAGGGAAAAACGCGAGGCCGGATCACCCCCCACCCCTTCTCCAACCCATGTTTACCAGCATGTTTAAAATATGTAAACAGTATTTACACGCCTTGACTTTGATCTTTCGTGATTAAACCTTTAGACCAGGGCTGTCTATATTATATATTATAAATACTGTTGACTTGACTTGACTTGTTTATTCAACTATTAAGTTCCTGTAATGAGGGCTTTGCTTACAAGAAAATGCCGACAATATGTCTCTTACTTCTGACATATGAGAATTTTCAATTTTGGTCAAGATTTGAGCGAGCGTCATGGAAGTTGATTTGCTTTCGCGGGCCACATAAAATGATGTGACGTACGGCCGACAGTAAGCTTGTGTAAAAAGAGTGCGCCCTGTGTACACAGATGGCGGACGGGAAGTTATTGTGTTTGTCTTGCATCGCTTCTCTTTTATTTATTCATCATGTCAGAGACGGGAAGAGGGAAGATTTGTGCCTGTGGCTCAGCTTTATATACAGCCGGCGGAAACGCCTATTTGATCGCCTGTTGAATTTGGTAAGTTTCCTCATTCACAAAGAAAACATCAGTGTAATTGTCATAACTGCTTGTTGAAAATGACAACAGGTAGAGATCAGTCAATGGGTACACACTTAGAGTGAGAGAGATTTTTTTTCGACCTACTCACGTCGTATTATATTGCAGTCTGAGACCCACTGGAAGCAAAAGTCAGCCATGCCTGCCGTCTAGCGGTTAATGGGAATACTGCACGTGTAGATTTAAAGCTTGATTTTTTGCTTTGTTGCTTTGTTTGTTTGTTTTTTTGTCAACAACCATAGGAAACTAGAGTGTCCTTTGTGAGCAAACGTAAAAGATCCGCAGGGGACAAAATCATGATGCTCTCCCCCGCACAATATTCTTCGCATGCACTTTTAATTCAGCCTGGTGTCTAATTTGGGCAGATAGCTCCAAATTCTCCAAGTTTGTCACTGATGCTCAAACGCATCTAAAAGTGCTTTTGATCACGGGTAGAATCCTCTTTTAATAATCCACACTGGTGCCAACTCGTGAGCGCTGGCGCCAGGAGATTAATGTCATACTGCTTCACTGTTATTGTGCGTTTAGAACAGGAAACCCGGTGCGGGGAAAGGTTGACATTTTCAGCATGAATGTTAGAGCTGCAAATTTGTTCAGCACGTATGTCAGTGAACAATCGGGAGAATGCGTTTTTTTTTTAATATAGTGTATTGATACTTTGTGAGACTCCAAAATAAAAAAAGGGGCAATTGCTTTCAAACGTGTGTCGATGGCCCTCTCTGGTGGCCATAAGCAGTCATTACCTTTGGAAATACTGTACTTTGATTTCATTCTCTCCTTCACCTTTCCGATATCCGTTATTGGGTCGGTGGGTGTGCGGGAGCCTTTCCCAACAGTCATTGGACGCGAGGCATGATGACATAAAATTCTGTTCCGACGGAACCTGAACTTGTATTTATACATCTTCAATTGGGGACACTTGTAAGATAATCAACTCAGTTGTCATCTCTTACCTTCCACTTCATGTTGCGTCGCTCTGGAAAGAAAAACGAGGAACTAAAAATCGTCATTCTCTCGAAAAGAAGAAAAAATACACCGGAGCACGTTGTTTCTTCGTGCACAGATCGATTGGGGTGTTGGCTTTCTGGGAAAGGCGGCCATCTTGGTCATCGTTGCTGAAACATTTGTCATTGGATTTCAAAGAGGCCGCGTCTGCTCTTTTTCGGGTGGTCCGCTCGTTCGCACTCGCCTTGGTGATAAAACAGCGACCCCCCCAGCTCGGAAGGGACAACTACAGCACAGTCAAAACGCATCCCGTCAATGAAAAGGGAACATTGAGCGTGAATCATAACCACAACGATGGAGAAATATTACGTTGTCATTGCACATTCCAACTTCAAATGAATTAGAGAACTATTAATAACACCATAACTTGTTTTGAATCAAGTGAAGGTTTATTTAGAAGAATACTGACAATACTTGAAACGAAGGAATCACAGGAATGACACGCTTGCTGAGTAGATACACAGACATGGAAGAGGTTATACATTTCATGAATAGTTAAAAAAAAATTCTAATAAAAGGCAGCATTTTATCAAAATGCAACGTCTTCATTTTGAGAATCAAGTAACAGAATATTTTTTTGAAAAATTGCTATGGGAAGAACATATTTTTTAAAAGCTAAGGCACATTATTCAAAGCATAGAAGGAAAAAAATGGACAACAAAACAGGGAGCGTAATATCTGGCGAACAAAGCGACACTTCTTTGGCACAGCTGCATGACATGTGAGAGACACACACTCTTCTTAACAACGAGGAGACAATGTTAACAACACTATGTACAAGACGTAAATGTAAAAATGCTATAAATATGTCTAAAAACCACAGACGCTATGTACATCTCTTGTACTTTGGAACGCGACACGCAATTGGGCGACGCGTGCGCTCTCGTCGTGATGTCAGTCCGTTTGGTGTTGGTCTGTGGGCAGTAGGCACAGTGCGACGCCCCCTCTCCCTCCTGGCGCTCTTTGTCCTCCCGCGCCGTGTTCTTCCGCCGCGCTCTGCCCCCCCCCTCACTCCTTCTTCCGCAGCACGATGTAAATGAGGCCGCTGATGAGGCAGAGCGGGAACGCCACCCAGGCCAGCACGTAGGCGTAGCCGAACTGCGCCCCGGGCAAATCGTCCGTCCGCATCACCGTGTAGATGATGGCGCCGCACATCACAAACAGACCTGGGAGCAGCGGGGAGAGGACCACATGTTTTGTTGTCGCTTTCGTCCTCGCACTCAAATCCACATTGCAATGTAGTAGCAGGCAATTTTTGAAATCGCAAAGGAATCCATTTGAAGAATATTCCTTTAGGAAGGCTCCGGATACGCTTAAGAAGTGCAGAAGGGGGTTTACGTGTCATCCTTTCATGAAATGCTTGCGCCACTGACTTGTTTGCGTGAAAAACGAGGCGCTTCACACCTGTCGGGAAACCGGGCGACCTTGCCCAGGTCCGCCTGGGCACACGAGCGAGTACTCACTGGCCAAGATCTGGAAGATGGCGGTGAAGAAGAAGCGACCGCCCTTCACCAGTTTGAACAGCTGGAAGACGAAGGCCACCAGCGAGAAGAAGCAGAAGAGCACGGCCAGGATCATCAGGGCCTGCACCGCCTGGATCCAGTCTGGCGGGCACAACGTAGTACATTGTCACCCGTGCGCACACGCGTTTGCATTCTCACTTGCAAACCTTCATCGCTGGCTGGAGTGCACTGGTAGATGACATCATTGGCCAGGCAGTTGTACCACAGGTCCTTGCTGACATTGCCACCGACGGTCCAGGCCTGGTCATCGCGACACCGCCGACGTGTTTTCGGGACGCCGCGCCGGCGGACAACCACATGTTCGATTAGGCCAAGCAAATATATTCCAAAACACATCTGAAATAAACTGACGCGCGAGGCAGAAGTCTGATCCGAAGACTTTTGAAGGAACTGCTACCCCATCATCAAAATAGACAGTTTCGCATAGAATACAGCTACCATTCACAAATATACAGAAATGTCTAAATCAATGCTTTCTCAATGATACTAAAATGGAGGGCCCCTTTTAAAAGAGCCGCAGCCCGCGATCATAAATGATTATACTATTGCTAAAAAGAATGAATAGTCTATGTTAGAAACGCAGTAAAGTTGTTCCCTTCCTTCTGAAGGGAACAACTAAACAGAAGAGGTCATCAAATTTCTCTTCAAGACGTCATCAAGAGTAGAAGAAATACAAGAATATGGACTTACACTCGCTGCCGTGGACACGATGAGAAGGATGAGGATGATCAGGTGCAAAATCAGCACTCCGAGCAGGATGAGCAGCATTTTCAAGTATTTCTTCCAGGAGAAAAAAAACCAGAAGGAGACATTTTAGGTGACATTGGTGTGATGAACATTTGGAGGGGCAGGGGGGGAAAGTAACAGCACTTGCGGGTCTCTGACGATAGATGGCGACATTTCCTTACTTATGGTCACCGACCGCAATGTTTACTTCGACAAGTATCCTGTTACGTCGCCAACGTAAAAAGTGCAAACTATGGGGAAATGTCGTGTTTTAAGCGTTTCTTTCCGTCCGTACTCTTGCGTCGAGGTGGGAACATGTGATAAGTAAGTAACGACGTCAAGGGGAAGGTCTAAACCAGAGAAGGTCCCAAGTTTTGAAGCGGAAAAAAAAGCGGTTGCGCCCGTTCAAGAGTCTGCGCGGAAACACGAAACCGACGATGGAAACATTTTTATTTAATCATAAAACAGCGCCTCAGACCGTCCGTCGAATAATTTAAAAACGTCCAAAGAGTTCGAGTTCAAGTCCAGAGAGAGGAGGCGAAGTTACTGTTGCTTGGATAGCAGAAAAGCAGCAACAACAACACGGGAGTAAAACGAGACCAAAAGTCGTAAAAACAAAACAGTCCAAACTTACAAAAAGACAACGTTTCCGCGGAGGGAAGGTGGGTGTGCGAGAGAAAATGGCTAAAGTCTTTGCTCCCGTCGAAGTCGAGCTCCTTCGTCTTCCTCGCTCGCTGCTAGTCCAGATGTGGCTCTCACGCCCCAATCGCACTTTTTCTGGGCCGGAGAACACCGCCCTACAGGGCCCCGCACGTCATCACGGAACACACGCCACTCCAATCCACTACTACGACTTGTCTCCCCATAGGAAGTCAACTCCTCTTCCCGCACGAGCGACTCATGTGGATGGCACTCAAAAGGATTTGCGTCTTCCTCCGCGTTCTTCCATTAAAAGCACATTTGTATGAGCCAAAGCCTCGAACGCCGTTGTTATTAGGCAAGGCTTTGTTGGTATAGACTGTGCCCATTTAGAGGGAGCGGAAGGGAGGGGGGGGGGGGGTAAAAATAGCCACGGCCAGCAGTTTTACCAATCGACTGGGTATCATCTTCATCATGACTACACGGAAAAGTGTCAAGCGCACATGCCCGAAATTGAACATGAAACTTTGTTTCGAAGCGGCCATTTTCTGTCAATTCCAGGCGTCTTTCATATTTTTGATTGTTTCCTAAAGATTCCATGCACATCAACTGCAAAGTGGCTCTGACAAGAGTGTGAGTGTGAGTAACTCATGATGAGAGTGTTCTGTATGAAATGTACACACCAAGCAGTTAGCTAGATTGCTTATTTTCTAAATGTATGTAACGACGCATTTCAATTAAAAATCTCCAAACTTTTTTTTGTTTTTTTGTGGAAGCAGAATTGGCAAACCTAGGGATCGCTGCTATGGTTTTTCCTGGTTTACAGCCGCTTGTTGCCAGGCAGATTCTGTGGAAGTTCCTAAATGTGACTCGTAACAAAGGAGCGCGGCAAACTATGACCAGCATACAGTCGCTGTCAGCAGGAGTCCAAATGACGTTAAAAACACAAGTGGCGGGCTGCGGGCTCGTATTGGTGTACCTAATTCAGGGTCCGGGATTTCATGCTTCCCATTTGAGAGTCATTCGTTGCTCAAAGCTATTGTTCACGCTTTTGCCCACAGTCTGAAAGGGCTTCTTTTTTATCGCACCCCCACTGACTGACAACACAACCGCTCCGCAGCAAAGCACGTCTGGAAGTAACTAAAAAGTCAGAGTCGTTGCGCGGCGAAATCTGAAGCCGGCACGCCTTCGCTTATTGTGGGACTTTGACACACGAACGTGCTGGTCAGATGTCTCTCTCTCGCTCTCGTTGTCACTCTTTTTGTTTGCACAAAAGTGCTTTCGGTTTTCGCTGAAAAGATGACCTCCAGCAAAATAGCCGACACAAAAGCCAAGCGCATGGGAGGAGGTTACGCGGGAAAGTCCCGCTTCCATCCCAATCCGTGAGCGTCAGCGGACGGGACTCGCGCTTGCCGCAATAGCGTGAAAAGTCAACGCTGAGAATCCTGTCACGAGCGTGCGTCGCTCGCCTTTTGCACTGAGCCGCCATGAGTCAGAGCTTTGGCCCGGAGTCTCCACCTGCACGAGGCTTCGTATGAGGTTAGCTGCCAGATTGGATTTGGGATCCAGGCCGACCCCAAGATGCAGTGAGGAAGTCTTGGGCCAAACAGCTGGACTTTCAGTGGGAACGCCAAGAATTGGCCCGACTTTCCATTCCTCCTCTGGGAGGTGACGCCGATCGGATTTGCATGCCGGGATGGGATGGATGGAGCTCACCTCCCACCCCGGGGAGAATCTACCTCTCCAGCTGCGGTTGGGGGAAAAACCGTTCACCGGTTTCCCAAAGCGCCTCTTACGTCAAGTGGAGGCTGAAGAAAGAAAGAATCAAGAGCAGGAGGCCAACGCTGGGAGCTCAAATTGCAGGCACCCGGGCGCTCCTGCCTTGACTGACATAGCAGACGACCCGCCTGGCTTATGAACGCCGCGCATGCAACTTGCCTCAATTGATTTCTTTTCTTTCCACAATGGCGCGAGATCGGCACGAGAAGCGGTTCATGCCGCAGTGACCGTTTGCTTCACAGACGCTATGATATTCGTGGCCGAGAATTGTGTTTCTAAAGCGTAAACGGGTCATGGCTCCCGTTATGGTCGGCCAAATGAGAAAGTGCGGCACCTTCACACTTGCAAATTCGGGTCAGGTGGCGGCGTGTGTTCAACCTCAAGGCAAGACCAGCGAGAATGAGGCCTTTTGAGATTTGGATGAAGGAAGGCCTAAGTGAGCTCCGCCGAGCAGCTGGAGCGGGCTCTCGGGGGAATACGGAGGAATGACGGCACGCCCCCCCCTCCCGTGACCCTTCGCCGTTGCTTCCAAAGTCAAACATCGCAGAGCAAAAGGTTTCCTCTGTGGCAACTCCTGATGGGACTCTTGCTCGGAGGCTTTGACAACGCTGATCACCAAGTTCGGATTGCGCACGATCCCTTTGTGGAAAGGAGCAGACGGCTTGCAATCGGCCTGCGATTGCCTCAGCGGAACCAGTCGCTCATCCTTCACCTTTGGAACGCATACGACAGTCGCTGGCGGGTCACGCAGACGTACTTCTGCTCAGTCGCTTACTGCGTCCGAGTGAAGCGTCGCGTGCACTCGCTGAGACGATCCAGACTTTGGGGCCTGGATTTCAAGGCTCGCAAGTACAAGCACGGTGAATGCCGGGCACCCAAAAGCATTTTTTGTCGTGAACATCTGGCAAAACCACGTCTGAGAGAAGGCGGCAGGAGCGCAACCCTTGTGGGAGGGCTTCCCCAGAACCGCTCCCACTCCATAACAGCAGATCCACACACCGGCTCGGTGCGCTTTTAAAGCCAAAGACTGGCACTGCGGCGAGCGCGACGAAAGGGCCCAGCGGCCCGGGCGTTGAATCGGACGGTCCGGTCCGAGCGGGGCGGGGCTTTCATTTCTCTGCGCTGAGCAATGGCGGGAGCCTCCCTCCCAGGCCACGACAAGACAATAAATCTGAGAGAGACGCCGCGAGCGCCTCTTCCGTGACGCGCCAGCGGGCCGATCCCCAACATGTGCTGGCCATTAGCTTCCCGTTTGAGGCCGCGTCATCCCGCCGGGGCCGGCCAGCCCGTGACCTCATGGGCCCAGTGGCTGCCATGGAATTCAGGCAGCGCTCCCCTCGCCTTCGATACATTCCGGGCTCTTTGGAATTCCTCCTCCTCCTCCAAATTGTTTTGAAATGGACACCTTCAACCCAACTACAACTCCCAGGGAAGAAAAATCAACTCTTGTCAGCTCGTTATCAGAAGGGGCTTTTTTTTTTTTTTTGTTTGGTTTAATTCCAGGCAGGCTGGCGGCCTCTCCCAGTTCGTGTGCACGTCTTCTTTTTGACAGCGAGCGGCCGTGCGCGTGCCCACAATGTGCGCCGGCACCTCTTTGGCACAGCGGTTGTACGTTTGACTGCTCAGAGGTTGGCAAAAGTCCTCCCAGGCGCCACTTTCGACTGGCCAAGCGCAAGTACCGAGACTGCTTCTTCTCTCACACTTAAGTCAAAAAGTATAGACGCTAGCACGCATTTAGCGCCGTGAAGTTGAAGCTGAGACTAGACAATGCCCCTCCCGCCCCCCCACTCAATTGCATTTCTGCATTCCATGGTGGGGGTGCAACAACGGCATCAGTGTTTTTCAATGGGCCGCCACATCCATCCAGCGCTTTTACTCCCTCCTCATCTGGCTTCTCTCTCGCTTTTCATGACAGCGCACACCATTCTTGACTCTTTTCCGAATTCGCCAGGGGAAAACAAGGTGCTTTCCCAGAAGAATTCAATTGCAATTTCTACCCCCCACCCCCCCTTTTTTTAATAATACACGGGGGGGTGTTTGTTTAAATTTGTTTTTTTTTGTGGCAAAATTTGGTGTTGTTCCAGGGGAACACAACATGAAGTAAAATATACCGTGGATTTTTTTTAAAGCCCTATCAAATAGCAATGCTGCAATGTTCCTACTTTCTTGGCAAAATGTAACACGCTCCTCACGATTGAAAGCATTTTCTTCGAGAACTAAGGCCTGGATTGCAAAACATTGCTCTTTCCTTCAAGTTGTTGGTGACAAAATACAGACCTCAGATCCCACGTCGGCATATTTTGTGGAAATGCGCAGACGGGCGGCGGACCTGCAAGAGGGAGGGCTGCACCACTGTGGGAGTGGACACAGCCTTCAAATACGCCGCACTGGTCACGCACTCGAGTCTTGAGAAGGTGGAATCTGCACAGGAAAGAAAAAAAAAGAGATAGAGAGATATGTCACGTTTCAATTGGAAAATTGTCATTTCGCCCCCAAAACAAAAATGTTTTTTTGGTCAAAATAGAAATGTGCCGGGCAAAAGGTTGTTTTCAAGAAACATTTGGTGGCAACTTTCCCTGGAAACGTTGTGGCTGAGCATTGCACTTGAGCGTCAATGCGCCTCGAGAAGACGGTGGCACGTTTCACCAAAAAGCTGCATGGCCAGGTCAAGTTTGAAGAAGGTGTCGGCGCCTGCGACCGAATGCTCGCGTGTTGTGACTGTAAACGCGAAAGCTACACGATGGCGCCACAAAAGGACGGGAAAACGCTGGTTCCGTGTTTAAGTATCAACGAAGCAGCTGGCGACGTTCATCATGTGTCCGAGAGGCCCATAAAAGAGCAGATGTCGCCCATCGTGGCCTCCGATGAAGGAGGGGGGCCGGGGGGCATGCGGGATTGGTGCCCGCCGGTTGACACGTCCAATGTCTCCGCAGAAGAAGCAACAGCTGGACGGACGCCCGCGCAGCCTTGGGGACTGCTGGCCACTCCCATGCCGGCCTGATGAGGGATGTTGGGATGCTTTGGGACGCTTGATGTGTTCCAGATGAGAGACCTGACCGGCGCCCCCCACCCTACCGCCATTCCCCCTTTCCCACCTCCACCCAACATGTGTCCCGCTTCAGCTCCTCCGAGGGAAAGGGTGTGGCAGCTTGAGCGCCCAAGAACGCAGAGAATGAAAGCAATGGAATGCATTAGCGGTTGCGCTTTTCACGCTTGTCCTTTTTGTGTGGGCCGTTCCAAGTTCGGAGGTACGAAGCAACTCCGACACAATATTTCCATTCCCAAACGTTCACCCAGGTGTCATCATTCGTCTGTCCTGAGCTCTTCTGGAACCCGAATGGAAAGGAACTTCAATTGAGCCTTCAAAGGGAGAGAAAAGTTGCAACGCTTGGCTTCTTGATGAAAAAAGACGGCCCTTGTGTTTGGCTTGAGAAGTGGAGCGCTTTGCCTGATGAATGAACATTTTTGGGGGGGTCCTAATCTCGAAATGTGCTGAAGGCAAAATCTCAGACGATGGAAACTGATGCGGATGTGGTCAAAAAGATTCTTCTTGTGTTGTTGTTGTTGTTATTCAACATCCCCCAAATGTTTGGATGGCATTTTGCCCGGGTTGTATGGAACCTTTCAATGGGAGAAAGCTGCGCTTCCCGAGGGAGGGGCGGGGATGGGATGGGCAAAATTCACAATCGCCGGCTTTGTCGAAATCCACAAATGTCCGGCCAAGATTTTCTTTTCTTTTCTCATTCAGCGAAAAAGGAGGTCCTGATGTCTTTTATCCTCTCTGAGGGGACCGACGTTGTTTTTGCGACATCATCATCAACTTTGGTTGGAAATGCACAAGTCGCTTTTTCCACTCGCGCTTGATCACGATGCAGGCGGCAAAGACTTGTGTAAAGGGGGGGGCGGGGGGGTTGTCGGCTCGTACTTTGTATTTGGGAGTTATTGGACGGCGCCGCGTGTGGCCAAAACGTAATCCGATGACTGAGGGCGGGACTCGGGAGCCTTTCCATCCATTCGTTCAGCGAGTGAAAGTTGCGTCTGCGTACAGTGAGGGCGCAAAGCGGCCAACTTGCGCGTCGCCGGTTGTAAACGCCGCTGGGGGCGGGGACAGCGATGAACGCTAACGCCCTCCTCTCCCGCCTTTCCTGGCTTCCCGGCGGGGGCCCCCGCAGCGGTGGCCCAGCTGGAGAACGCGCGGGATGATTACCTAAGCATGCCTCCTTTTGTTCCGCTCCTCCCGCCGGCTCGGATTTATCCATTGGACGCATCCTCCTCAAACGGCCGTTCCTCACGTGGAGCGTGTGCGCCCAAGCAACGTGCCGTCTTTCGCTAGTTTCCTCTGGTGGCTTTTTGCCGTCGGCCACCACCACCACCACCACCGGCACGAACCCTAAAAAGGCAGAAATGAGTTTGGTTGCGCACTTCCGCCAAAACGTACATTCCGGACGGCAGCGCTCAGGTTTGACTTTCGACATGATAGTTGATCAAACAAAGACAATTCAGACGTTGCGCTTTGAAAAGAACGACGTAGCTTCGTCTTTCGGTCCGCTAGCTTCAATATATCATCGATGCGTTAACCCGCAAAGGCAAACGGCGCTTATACCAGCAATGGCAGTCATGGATTATTTATCCTCCGCATAGAAGGCTTGATATGAGTACAGCATATCAAAGCGGGCGCACAAGGAGTGGCGGCAATTCCATTGAATCGTATCGTCACTCCACGGATCGCCATTTTGCCAAGTGAGAATCCACATGACAAGAATGTTCGAGAATGCCCCCCTCCTTGAAGGTAACGGTTTGTACCTTCTCCCGCATTTGCGACGCTTGTAAAAGTCAACTAGGGAGGGTAGGAAAAGTGATAAACTACTTTGTGAAACGGTCCAGCTGCCTTCGAAATCACACACTGAGGGTGTGGCTGCGGAGAGAAAAAAAAGCGGCGGTGACGACGTGAAGAGCGGACTTGAAAACAAGGCTGGAGCGGAGTGGGCGTCGTCCGCCAGACACCGTCGAGAGAGCCGGCCTGGGGGGGTGGGGTTTCGGCCGATCCCTCCATAAATCGATGCCATGTGTTTGTCATTCAGGCTTTTGTTTGTCTGCTCCTTGGCCGGCTTCAAAGCGGCGGGCGACGCTGGCTGTTTTTCTTGCGGCCGCGTTGTGTTTGGAGGCTTTGCGGGTCTGAGACCGCAAAAGTGAAAGTCTGGCGAAAGGAGCAATGACTCGGATTTGCTTTTGAACCACATGGGCCCCTAAGAGGACTGCGACTCCAGAGGAAACATTTGGATCCATGGGAGTGAATAAAGTCATTTCTAGGGTGGCAACAAATAGTGAACTAATTCATCGCTTGCATGACCCCCCCCCCCCACCCGAATCGATAAATCCGATTGAATAACATCTTTTAATTCCCACCCCTTCATGGAAGAACGGGACATTGATTACCTGCTCCCAATCACAGCCAGCAAAGGTCTCTGACAGAATAAAAAAAGACTCCAATCATTCAGAAAGTGATTGCGGGATGTTCAAAATCCGCCCGCTGTATACTCCCCCCCCGGCCCCCCCCCGCCTGCTATGCGTCATGAGCTCACTCAGCTCCGAAGGAAGAAAAAGAGGAAGAGAGCCTGAAGGTTGAAAGGTCAACGCAAGTCCGATGGGATGCGACCCCCGGCGATCTCTCACTTCCTGGCAAGCGTCCCAACGAGGCGCTGCGCGGCGGCCATGCCGTGCGGCCGGAAAACAAGGAAGGCATTGTGCGCGCTCTTGGGCTGGCGCCAACATCCCCTGTTGGCCTGCTTGGAGCCTCGCAGCATTGTGGGACTCACTTCTTCTTCTTCTTCTTCTTCTTGGGGATTTTTATTGGCAAGTTTGCAGTTCCCACGAGCTCATTTGACAAACGTCTTATTCGATTTTTGACATTTATCATCTTGGCTTGGCCCGCTAGCTCAATGCTAACCTCAAGCGGAAAATGCCGTGAGAAGGCGAATGAAACGAGCCTCACCACGGTGACGTTGGAACCCCGAAAGCGACACAGACAGCAACGCAATAGCCACAGACATCTTTTCTTTATCCTCAGCAAAAAACAATATCGATCACGTATTGCTGCGGCTTACCGAGCAGTCGTGGCGTGCGTGTGAGCGTGCGCTCATTCCGTCGCTGTCGGCGCTATTTTTAGCCGCTTCGCGGCTGCACTTTTGCTACATGGAAAAAGACATTTCAACACTCGGGTGGGCCCTGAGGCGGAACCGCCATGACACACTCCCGACCCAAATGTTGAAGTCATACTGAAAGTGATGACGAGATATGAGCCGTCACCACGGTACGTTGTCGCTATGAAGACGTACGGAGTGGAACGCGCAACCGGGCTCTGATCAACTTCATTTTTCAATTTGCCAGCGGCGTCATCCCTCCCCCCTCCACCTTTCGCGTGCGCGTGTGTGGTCTGCGGGCTTCCCGAGGTGAAGAGGACAACACAGGCGCTGCACTGGCTCGTGTTTCTTTTCTTGGTGATAGGTGAATTTTTCACCACGTGGGGAAAAAAAAAGACTGATGAAAATTGACGCAACACCATCGGGACAGCTGGAATGAAATATAATAAGGGCAATCGAAATCAATTGATGGGATGGGCAAGAGGCACTACTACTAGGCATTGATGTCCCTTATTTATGTAGACTTATTTCCCTTTGAGTGGCGAGTTCTCAAACCCACACAAACGTACATACCTACATCATATTATGGGGACTTGAGTTGTACTTTCACAAAATGTTTTCATGTGAACACATTTTTTGTTCCCAAAGAATGATGGACAACACACACAGACACACCAGAAATGAGGACCTGATTTGTGGGCCCCAAAATATGCTTGTGTGACCACAAGAGCGATGAAGAACATCATACACACACACGTGCGTGCACACATCTGACCTCGTTACGGGGACCTGATTTGTGATGCCAACGCTACAAGAAGTCCTGAAGACAAGCTCGAGTACACAGCTTTTTTTCCCCCCTCAAAAGTGATGAAATCCAGAAAACACACACATACATTTTTTTTTTGGTGTTTGTTTACGGCCTATTACAATAAAGGCCTTGCAAGCATGCTGTTGCACACTCAAAAAGAAATAAAATGCTGGAGTTGCCAGGGGAGCCGTCTGGATTGTGTGTGTGTGTGTGTGTGGGGGGGGGGGGTAAAATAGAGAGCAAACCCAGGCAAAAAAAAGGGAGTATATGAACTATCTTGAATTGCCCCCCGCCCCAAACTTTTTCACTTCCTGCCTCTTTTTCTCTGCTTCATATTCCACCCCCACTCTAAAGCTTGCACAGCACACCAGGCAGGTTGTTTAATTCTTTCCAGATTGCGGCGTGCCGTCGTCCCGGGAAGGGCTCCGCCAGTCTGCTGATGGAATTTAGCAGCAAAAAGGGGGCTTTGCCAGTGTCCAGGCCGGGGGCTCCTGACGTTTAAAAACAAAAAGGCAGAGCGCGCCACTCGTTGGAGGCGCTGGGAAACTACAGCCTAAAGTGAACATTGATTTGGGGTGGGACAAGAAACAACTGCATGGTGGCTGGACTCGGCTTACGATGACTATTTTTTTAAGTTGTAAACCTGAAGAAGAAATCGTTGCTTCATACTTCAAGCCTTCAAACTTGTGAGTACAATATTTTACAGGAAATGATGCAACATTTATGATAAAGCACCCCCTCACATATGACATTTGTGAGCTCCTCCAAATCTCCGCACCCCTCCCTCCTTTGAAGCCACCAAAACCACCAGAAACGAGTTCCCCGTGGCCACTAGATGGCAGTAGACAACAAGCTGTCCTGTCAGCTCTCACCAAGCTGAGAAAAAAAGACATTTTTAGCTCCCGTTGACAAATTGGAGGCGGATGTCATGTGACATCGTGAAAAGCAAGGCCCAGTAAAATGGGCTTTGAACGATTGAATGGGGAATACATCTGAGGTGTCAGTGTTCGCCAAACTCCGGGCCGTGGAGGAATTTTAACTGGGTGAAGTGCCTTGAGTTGCCCTTAAATTGACCTAATCCACCTTTTAATACCATCGCCACCGTCGTTTTTTTAAAAATACTGTACATGTACACAAAACCACGTTTCTTTCACAAAGCAGAGCGTAGAGAGCAACGGGGCCATTTTGTGGATTCGAGGACGAATATCACCATTAATAAAACTAGTTAAACCTTCCATTTTATCAACTCCAAACCTCTACATCACAATAGAGCAGTTGACAATCGGTATTTATCTTATAACATGAAACCTTCTAAGGAATAAAGATATTTTAAAAATCATCCGAACACTTCGTACTCACCACAGAAAATATCCATCGTCTTTCACTCCTCGGAGCTAGCTAGCTTGCCGAGTTAGGGAAATCAAAGCTAACTAATTGTTGCAGCTGGAGTGCTAAAATAGTCAACAAAAAAAGACTGTTAGAGATATATTTCCAGATTGGGGTCAGGGGGAAGCCATCCAGACAATTTATTCTTACAATGACCATTTTTGTATCTTGATCTATGAATGTATTTTACATTTATTTTATCCAGTCGTCACCAGCGAGTTGGTATGAACCCCAGTTGAGTTTCTGTGATCAACCAATCAGAGGAATGAAAAACGTAAACGTCACTCGCAGCTATCGCGAAGGTGGGGCGTGGTCAATGTGAAATCTGATTGGTTAAAAAACAAAATTCACCTTTATTTCAACAGGATTGTAATCTGGGAAGATCGCATTGACATGAAATCTACTTGGACAAAAAAATGTAACATCCACAAGATTTGAAAAACAGTCTGGGCGATAAGCGTCAAGGTTAAACCTTTTCATTAGGTCCGATGGTAAAACCTTCAACTCGGAGCCGACATGAGCTCATACTTACCAAGCACGTCCGGCCACAGCGCGATGACTTCCGTCCTTCCTTCCTTCCTTCCTTCTTCAAGGGTACCACCTGCAGAAAATGGCTTTTGACTATCGCCATCAGACAAGGACTAAAACACCTCCTAGCTTGATAAAAACGCTAACAGATCAAGTGAGGAAAGAGCACAAATTCTTTTATTGAAAAATATATACGTTATTCAGGCTAATACAGCAATCAACATAAACAACAAAAAAATCTGACAATATGCAGTCATGACAAAGACAGAAAGGCAAAAGACAAACGCGTCCCTTTCACCCGTGAGCACCAACTTATCAAACAACCGGAATGATATACTCCAGTGTTGGGAGTTACTTTGCGATTCTCTCGTTGCTGGTTGAAACAATAACGCCTCTGTGGCACCGTTTCACCAAGCGGCGGCGGCGGCACAAGGAATCCTTCTTTTTGAAAAATATGACGCAACGCTCAAGCCGCGACGTCTCCACAAGTCGCAGACAAATGTTTTCGATCACAAAACTAACAAAGAACATAAGAACAGATACAGACGGATTCAAATGTAATTGGGCCCGTCCGTGACACTCAAACGTAATCATCATGACATCAAGTTATAACTCACAGCGTGTCGTTGCAAATCGTACCCGGAGGGGGGATAGGGACTGGTTTTGCCCTTACAAATGCGGGCACTGTGACGTTTCCCAAAGTGACAATTACGGCGAAATGAAGCAAAACCAAGAGGGACGCCTCATCGTTGTTAATATTTAAGTAGAGGTTTCCTTGACAACAAGACTCACTTGGGACATGCTTTGGTATGTGCTGCCGTTTTGATCAGCAACAGAGTTCAAATGGATTGTCCGTAATTGATAAAATAATTGACTAGTGACAGGATTTGGGAACCCCGAAATTTGCATAGCACCACCCACTTGACAAAAATAAAAACGCTCCCTCAAAGGGAGAGACGCCACGCCTCCCTTTGAGCATCCATGCCTCCATTTTGAACGAGTGGCGGAATACACTGCAGGCATGCTTTTGGAATGAGCCTTCATTGGGTAGGGGGTGACTTTTGACTTCTTGGTGGAAAATGCACACGAGCGCGGGTTGGAACATGAATGAAGTTGTAACCCGAAAACTGGCGACGCCACTATTCACGCAAGGACGCCAAGGAGTCAGCAAGTTCGCCGACGTCGAGCAAAACCAGAGCGCCGTCCCTCATGTCCCGATTGGCTGTCAAGTGCGCGGCGTCTCTTTGAGGAAACGCGGCCCAAAGACACGGCGGCTCGCGCGCAGTTTATGTTCCGACGAGCGGTGGTCCTGCGCCGACGAGAGACGGGCAGGGGGCCGGCCGGGGGTCCGTCCTTCGGAATGTTCCGCGTTCAAAGGGCCAGAGCGGACAAAGCGCCGGCTGGCGAATTCCCACAGTCCGCCTCGCCTCTCAAGGGCTGCCGGCTGACGTCAGCAAGATTGGGCGCTTTCCTCACACGCGGATCTCATCGTCTTCGTCGTCGTCCAGGAAGGACGAGAAGCGGCTCTCCTCTCCCGGCGGAGCGCTGAAGGTGGCGCTGTCCGTGTCGGCCGCGTACACGCCCGAGCTGGACACGGAGCAGCTATCCGGGTGCCGCAAGTGTTTGGGGAGGACCTCCGGGGTATACCGGGGGGCGGGGGGCACTTCGGGCCTCGGGCTCACTTCCTCCTCCTCCTCGGCTACGGCCACCGTCGTCCTCCTCCCGTCGCCGTCGTCGTCGCTTCCGTGGGCGCTGAGCGGCGGTGAGGCGCGGCCCTCGCTGCTCTTGCCTTCCTCGTAGCCGAGGTCGTCGTCCTCCTTCTGCATCACGCCCAGGATGTCCCCCAGCATGGACGGGCCCAGGTCGACGTGGAAGGACGTGACCGAGTCGGCGTGCTTCATTCCGCCGCCGGTGGCGGGGCTCCGCCCCTCGGGGAGCTCGCCGGCTTCCCCGAAACGCGGTTCCCGAGACTCCGGGAAGCGCCGGCTCGTGGGGCTGGGGGACGGGCTCCGGGCCACCGCGTCGCCTCCCGCGTCCTCGTCGTTGAGGAAGGGCAGAGACATGGCGTTCTTGACGCAAGCGGGCGATCCTTCCGAGGCGGCTGAGGGGAGCTCCCGATGGCGGTCCATTCGGGTGGTGGACTGCGAGCGCTTGCTGCTGCGGAAGGCGCGCGACAGCAAGCCCGGACGGGGGGAGCCGGGGAAGGAGGCGGGGTCGGCGGGGGGCTCCCCCGAGCGCGAGCCGAGGAAGGAGGTGTCGCCGAAGGCGTCGCCGCTGCGGCCCACGTGCATGGTGTGGCGGAAGTCGCCCAGCGGCGCGCTGATCATCTCCCGGGTCAGGTCGCTACGGGAGCGACGGTTCTTCTGAGCGGGGCCGGACACCAGCTGCTTCAGGATGGGCATGGCGGCACTTTAGCGCCCGGGTGAACAATCGTCAGTCAGCGCCGGATCCTGAAAAGACAACACAAAATCCTTTCACGGGCACGCTAAACTTGACGCGCTCAAGCAGCAGAAGCAAACGTGAGGCCGGCTACATTTGCGCGCCGTTGTATTTCGAGCCTTTCTTCTCCCCTCCCCCCCGTGCGAATGTGCATACATACGCTGGTCCGGATGCAGAAGAAGGGGGGAGGGGGCGGCGAGCCCGAGAAGGCCGCAGTTGGCGTGGGAAAGGCGAGGTCACGGCACGGGAGGCTGGACTTTATCAACATTCTTTTACGACACCGCAAACATGGACGACGTGGCGCAGACGCCCCCGCGCGTCTTTGTTGGGCGAAAACCGCATCGGAATTTGACTGTCAAGATCCAGTTTTTCAAAAGAAATGAATGAAAATGCTGCAATCCGAATTTTCCCTCCAGCATCTGTGCCCAAACGTGATTTCCACGCCAAACGGCCATGGAAAGGGCACATCTGGGTTCACTTGACTTGCGGGCAGTTTCTTGAGGACGCTCGCCACGGGAACACGCCTTTGCCATACAACTTAACTCTCCGTAAAATCCCGCCGCTGCTACTTATGGACGGGGAGAGAACGGCTTGGAATGGCATCTCGTTAACGTGGTGGGAGGTCTGAGAGATGAGCAGAGCAAGACCGAGACAAGTCAACAGGGGGGGGCTGGAAGCCCAAGGCTCACATCACCCGTAATGAATCTGCTTCATAAAGCCTCCAAGCAACAGCTTGAATTTACGAGCACTGGCAGGAAAACGAGCGACATCCCGCGTTGAACATTTGACTACGTTTGAGGGGCCCGAAACCGTAAAAATCAAGGCATGAAAATACGGAGGAGGCAACACGCTCCTCCGACAAGTGCGGCACCCGCAAGAGCCGCTCATTAAGCAGACAAAATGGCCATGTCTTTGACAGATATCGGCCACCAAACTCGGTTAGCTGGCCTGAAGATGCCCGGGAGGGGCTGATCACATGATGTCAGGGAGGCGGGGAAGTGCCGCGCAGGCAGAACGCAAGCGGCAGGCGGCCATTTGCAGCAAAGGCCCACTTCCACTGCCGTTAGCTAGCGGACATACGCGGCGGCTTCTTCGGCCGCAATGCTAACGGGAGCCGCCGGCCGACCGCGAACGCGGGACGGGATGAAAAGGAGTCTCGGGAGAACCTTGAAGACCGCTGCGGAAAACCTCTTCTCGCTTTCCCGTCCGCAACGGAAAGAACGCGGGCAGAATCGCCGCCGCCTTTCAGCCGGTGCGCCCGGTGGACGCCGGCTCCAACTGGTAAAAACTGGAAAGGTTTGTTCTTTGCAAGGTTTTGTGACCATGTTGCCAAAACATGTGCCGCTCACATCCCGTCCTGCCCTTTTCAGTCTCCTAAGAGCGGGCGGCTTCTCATTTGTTTGACAGCGCTACCCGCACTTGCATCGCTGAGCTAAGTTTTAGCTCGCGTTGGAGTTGGGACCGCTCGCCGCAGTTTGGCTGGTTTCCCTTTCAACCGAATCATCAACCAAAGAGCGTTTTGCGTGGAACCAAATCATGTGGTCTTATTTCGGTTGGCTCGCTTGATGCCAACACGCAAGGCCCAATGCTTTGGTGGGACGGCTTTTTCCGTTCCTATTTATATCAAGCAGCGTGTCACGTCGGGGTCCCTTTTCATACGAATGGACTTTCAGGCCCCAAAACGATGTTGTTGTCGCCGCAAATGACCAAAACAAGCCACTTTGTGAAAAGAGAAAGGAAACAAAAAAAACACGTTTGGTCTTTCAACGGAGCTCCTGGTTTTTCTAACTTGAAGGCCAACGAGGCAACATTCTTCAAGAGCAATTTCACATCCTGGGAGGGGTTTTTGGATAACAACTAACAGTTATGTTGGCATTTCCTGGAATGTGAAGGAAGCGGACACACACGGAGACAGACACACACACACACACACAGGATGCCGCAAATACCACGCCGAGGGTCCTTTTCAGATGCTTTTCTGCAAATTGTAATCTGCGAGCAGGCAATTACAGCCCATGAAAGGGGGGCCATGCCAACCCCGCTGCAACTTTTACCTCGGAGCAATGCGCTGGAAAGCTGTGCAGGCTAGTTTGCAGGCTAAATAAGATAAGATAAGATATCCTTTATTCATCCCACACTGGGGAAATTTACATCCAGACGTGGCTAAGTCAACAGGCTGAGCGCATGACACACGAGGAGGCCCGCTCATCCATTTCGATCCGTGACAGCCCCCGCTGACACGTCGCAAAAGGACCCCGTCCCCGTGTGTGGCTTGGATAAGAGGGGTCAAAGGTAAGACACTTGGAAGTTGTCAAAACAAAAAGAGGCCTCACACCAAGACGCCTGATTACATTGCCTCCACGTGAAGAGGCGGACAGGGGTGAAGTCCATCCTATCGACGCGTACCGAGCCGCAGCCTTGCTCGTTAGCTGCGGTCCCAAAAGCCGGCTGAGGCATTTGGCTTGTGAAATCAATTAAAAATGGCTCCCGAGTTATATTCAGTTTCTTAGCTAGTTGCGCTGTTAAATTTACCCGCGGCAACTTGCTATCGAAAATCAAAATCACCTCAGCAGTGCATTTCACTGTTGCACCCCGACACGCTTCCTTTCTATTTTGCAAGCCGAGGGACAACACTAGCAGTAAAAATAGAAGCAGGCTCGCTAGATTTGAACTACAAACCATTGCTCCATCTTTGACTTGGTAGCTATATATATATATATACCAAAGTTACCTGTTGTATCTTTCCATCAACATTAATCACAAACCGACCTATATATATATACAGGTATATATTAATAAGGGATGCATGAACAATTGTCACCTGTGCACATTTGCGTGTGCACTATTAAATGTATCACGGCATGCACAAAGCAACGCTTCGAGGGGTGTGTGCACGGGACGAGAACAATCAGTAGCTCTGACACAAAAGATCAGCTGCTGTCGACCACGCGCGCACACGACCCTACACGCTGTGCCCAAGATGAACAACCCGCAAAGTGACATATGCTTTAAAAAAAAGAAAAAACAGGTCAAAGGTTCAATCCGAAACGATGAGCATGCTTACCTTGGCATCCCATTCATAAAAAGCCTGCCCCACGTTGAGGCCCCCAGCAGCTTGACAATGGACCGGAAGAACGGGCGAGGCACGCCTCCGACGAACTGAGACGTTCGAAAAAGAAGGAGAAAAGAAAGAAAGAGGCACAAAACGACAAGAAATGGCCACTGTGCAAGTGGAAGCCGAGCCGGCCGTGTGCAATTCGGGAGCGTCTTTCTCGGCGGAGCTGCTGTCACGTCTCACATCATCTGCGCCGCCGTGCCAGCCGGACCAAATCAAGTCGCGCGTGCGCGTGCGCGCGTTCTATCAGAAGGAGCTCGCTGGGCCACGCCCTCCTCCCCTGGTAGGGCGCTTTAAAGGCACAGCGGCACCGGAAGGGAAATGACGTCATATTTAGCAGACAATTGACACTTGTAAAGCATTAACCCAACGTTGAAGCATATTTTGGTGTCTAAACGCAATAAACTCGTAATATCTCTCTCTCTCTCTCCATTTTTACTTATCGTCTAAACAGCTCGTCCGAAGGAAAGGAGGTCATACATCTGCATTCACGCCTATGGGATGTGAAAGTGAACCATTTGTTTTTTGCAGCGTCATCATGCTCATTAGGAGGGAGGACCTTCCTGACAGCCAAGAGAATTGGAATACAAATGAGGATGGGCGACAGGACAAAAGGAATGTGGCCATGGAAAGCCGTTACCTGCCCTCAGCACTGGCGGCCGCCCTGCTTGCAATGTAATATTCACCGAATTCACTCAATGTCAGCGAATGAAACCGCAGCAACAACAAAGTTCGGAACCGAGGCCATTACAGCGCTTTTTTTGGAAAGTCGTACACACGCTGTCGTGTTCGTGTGTGTGCTCTTGCCGTCGCTTTTCATGGCGCTGTCACCTCTTTAAGGAGAAAAATGCTTTGCATGGCTTCATAAAGCAGCTCTGTTTTTAGCCTGAAACAAATGCACGTCCTGGCGTTTTTTTTTTTCATTTAAAGGAGAACCTCATAATCTCATCATCTGAAATTCAGCAAATTTACAAGTGTGGTGCTTTCAGACTCGGCCAAGATTTACTGTGGTGCAAACATTTCTCTCCAACGGCGAATCAGGTTTAAACATGCACCCGGGGTGTTCCCAAAGTAAGCATATCATTAACCTCAATGCAAAACACGAATTAACATGTCATCGCTGTGTCAGCCTTCCAAATAGCACGCGACACATGTGTTGACCCCATTGGCGTGAAAGCCATACACTGCGTGACTAAGAAAAGGCATGGAAGGAGTTTTGACTTTCACCACTTCAAGGCCTCTGCTAACTAGCCGATATGCATTTGGCATGTTTGGCGTTGTGAGTGAAAATGACGGACCGTAGAGTCAAGAATTTGGGGGGCGGGGGAGAGTTCAAAGACAAGAGAAGCTACCACAGTGCATTCTGGAACGTGTAGCACGCCAAAACCATGGACCAGAACTGTGCCCTATCGCACAGCGACGCACACGAAAAATAAAAGAATTTATTTTCAGAGCGGTCTCATCAATCAATGCATGACGTCTGATGGCGTCCACGGCAGTGGCGCTCGCACAAGAAGGACTTTGGCGATTACACGCAGTGGGAAAACAAACACTGTACAGCGGGACCGGCGGGTCCTCGGCGAGGCCGAGTACAAAATGTCCGAGCGGACGTCCAACGTCTTTTGTGACCTCTTGTTTTCACAAACGCAGCTTGAAATCTGCCTCGACTGTCCTCATGGGGATTTAGCGGGATTTTGTACAAAGGAAAAAAAACTCACAGAACTCTTTGCACGGGCAATGCTTCATGTGACTTTTTGACATTTTCTACAAGAACGGGGAAAGAAATCTCTTCATCAATCGATGGTGCTGAGTGCACTACCTGTCGAGCCCATCTCCAATAACCGCAAATGTCATTGACTTCCCCATTTTTAAAATGTATTTATATATTTTTCATAGTTTCAGTTGGATCTTTAAGAGCTTGCGCAATCGAGATGTTACAATGCGCTGCAATTCATAGCCACGATGTTTCAGAAGAAAACTCCACTTGTGGCTCCATTCCTAAATATGAGTACGGTACATACTACAGAATGCGTTTCTGATGTGATCGTACTACGACCATGAAAACCTGACGTGCTAGAGAAAAAAAGGGGCACCTTTGGAATCAGATGCCCCCCAAAAAGCTGACTTGGACAAACCCGGTGTCATTTGTACAAGACGCCACCTTGAGGAATGAGCAATGCAAGCTTGGAACATTCGGACACTCCTTCAAAACACCGAATGGGTGGAGTGATTCTTCATTTCTTTGGCAGTCACTCCAGAAAGTTCCGTTCAACTCTTGATTGCCATCAAAATGTGGAAACAAGTCGACTGGGGTCAACCGCACACATTTTTGCACCATTTCCGACTCAATTCCGGAATCAGGAGGTGTGTAAGGTGGCCCGATCTGCCGGGACGTGTGCTTTTGCGGCGAAGAATACACTTGATGGAAAATAAGTAACAGTTTGTCAAGCTATCTACTGCACAAATGGACACCCCCGACCCCACCCCGCCTCGCCCCGGAAAAAGCCCAGCCAAAGGTGCCGGGATGCTTGAATGTGACGAGCATTCCTCGAAATAGCCGTGAAACAATCCGAGATGAGTTCACGAGGTCGACACGACGAAAAAGGGGAAGAAGGCGATGCAGCGGGTCACAGCGACCGTCAGCGAGTCTTTGTTTTTTGTCTTTTTCTTGGAACAACTCAATCTGGCGTGACAAATAAAAACCTGGCAATGACCGTCTTTTTCTTCACAAAATAAACATCACGTCGATGATGCGCGGCGGGCGGGGGAGGAAGACGCCCCCGACGCGGACGTTCGGCGCGAAGGCGTCCTTCTCGGGGCGTCAGACAAAAGAGGAGAAGCCCGCGGCGGGCGGCGGGGCGGCGGCGCCGCAGGCCAGGCTGCTGGGGGGCCGGTAGAGGGCGGCGCGCTGGCCGGGAGCTTCGGAGGACAGCGGGCACGGGGTGGGAGTCCGGCTTCCTTTGGGCCTGAAGAGGGCGGCCTGGCCCTGCGGCGACGGGGCGGCGCCCTGGGGGGGCAGCGGGGGCACGGGCGGCGGCTGCTGTCGCGACTCCTGCTCGGCCAGGGGCTCGGGCTGCGCGTAGCCGTACGCCGGCGGCCGCGACACGCCCTTGGGCTGCCGCCGCCACGAGTTGAAGTAGGTGGGGTCGCTGATGTAGTGGCTGACGAAGGAGTGCGTCTTGGGCCGACTCTGGTCCATCTCGTACTCGCTGTCGCTGCCCTGCCGAGTCACAAACACCGCACCCGTTTGCGTCGGCGGCGGACTTCGAATCGGCCGCCGAGAACCGAGCGGCGGGAAAATTGCCGCGACGAGCACGCGCGCACGTATTTGAGTTCCTTGTCGATTTGTGTGCCGGAGGGCCCGCGGGCCTACCTGAGAATCGGAGATCTCGGAGGGCTTCTCCGTCAGGCTGCTGCTCTCTGCCGCAATCAGGTCGTTGTATTTGGCGCTCACGTCCTCGTCGGAATAGTGCAGGCTTCCGGGGCTGGGCCTCGGCGGCGACCTGGCAGAGGAGGCGGGGGGCCAAATTGGACATGACCGGGACAAAAGGACGAGCGCGTGACCACCTCATCATGCGCTTGTCCTGCGGCAGCGCATGCATTGACCATTAGGGGGCAGCTTGCGATTATCGTCACAATAAGGAAGAAGGCGTCACGCGCAGCAATCGTAGTTCACTGAAGATAAAGAATATATGTCTGTGAGTATCGCCCGCACGGGTTCAAATGGCAGTTGTCTGGGAAAGACTTCTCACAAAGAAAAGTTTGATTTATGGTACAAGCATGTTCAATTCGTGACACTTCAAAATTTGCATGGAAATCAACAGTTAATCACATTAAAAAGAAAAAAATGGGGCTCGCGGATGCGCGCTGTACAATGCGGCCTTTGGCTCATTCGGCAAAAGGATCGCTTGAGGTTAGCGACTTTCTTTTTGGAGTTTCTTTGGCGCCACAGCAAAAACAGTCCATTTAAATAAAGTGCGAAACATTTCCCTTCTGCCGAATGGGGGTGAGCAGGGCGGGCGGGTGGATGGAGGCAAGAAAAGACGTCAGGGGGGAGTCGGATGTGTCAAAGGGAGCGGGCAAATGCTGCCGGCGAGCTTTGAATTCTTGAAACTTTTGGCCCCCGGGTCCCTCGCCCCTTCCCGATATCCCGCGGGGATAACGGCCCCCCCGCCCCCGCAGCAGCGCCCGTCTCTTGCCGGGGGGGTGGGGGCGGGGTGGCCCGCTCATTAGCCGAGAGCGCAGCGCTTCAAAGGAGCGCGACGGCCCGCTTTCATCGCCTCCTTGGTCAAGGACGAGACGCGGCAAAGTCTGGTCATCTTCTGGCTGCTTTGCGTCAGCCAGAGACGAGCCTCGCAAAACCGGAGCCTCTTTTCTCTCCAGACGGCGATCCATGAGATCACAGAACGACCGGACCAGCGCGACGGGTTGCCACACGAAAGATTGACATTTGAGGCACAACGGGAACATTTTCATTTGGCTTTTGCTGACAATGTTTGGCTAGCCACCACAGAGCCCACGAGGCCGCAAATAAAAGCTCGCACTCAAAACCCGAGGAGCGCTCTTTGTCCAAAGCGGCGACAGACGGACATAGAGGACGCGGCCAATCTGACAAATGCTAATGAGCGGCCTTTGCGCTTGCTGAGCTCAGACGCCGAATGTCAACGATGGGAGCGGAAGAGGCTCCGTTTGGCCTCCCCGCAGCGAGCCAGTATTTTATTTTTCCGAGGAAGACGTCACGGCGTGTCATTGGGAAAGAAAACAAGAGCAACGTTGGAGATGCGGCGGCCACTGACCGCGTGTAGATGCCGTTCTTGCGACAAAAGGAATTTTTGGCCGACAGGCGTCGGTTGTTGAGCTCCAGCGAGGGGAAGCGGCCCTCGTCCAGGCGCACCATCTCACCGTGGCTCAGCGGCAGAGCTGTGCAGTTGGAATGGTTGCCTGGGGAGGGGGGGTGGGGGCGGGGGGCAGAGAGAGGTTGCTGGGGTGAAGGAAAAGACACTTTACGCCAAAGTCCTGTCAAAAAGAAACGTAGTGCTTTGGCGCAATCTTGCCGCATTCTGATCCCAAAGAACTATGTTGAGGTCACGGGAGGAGCTTCTTATCCCAAATTCCTACCTGCCTCCGTCTTCTTGCTGTAATTTTTACTTTGTCCGCGGATGACGAGGACAAAAATCAGCAGCAAGATGAAGATGAGGCCCACCAGCGCGATGACCACCAAGAACCACCATTCTTCGTAGAAGGGCGACACTTTCTGGGCTGCAAACGGCCAACAACGTCCATTGACGACTGACGCGCGGTTTCCGGGGGGGGGGTTTGTGTGTGGGGGGGCTTGCCTGATATGGAGGGCGAGGGCAGGCTGGGCGAACCGTAGCCGTAATCGTTGACGGCGATGATGCGGAAATCGTACGTGACGCCCTCCCGCAGCATGTCGAGGTTGAGCGTGTAGGACGTGACTTCTTTGGGGATGTCTTTGATGAAGATGTCCCACAAGCCTTCGTCTGCAACCCAACACGTCAATCGGAGGCGCTACCTCCGCCTTCAGCTCCACCGCTTCTGCGCTTACCGGACGGCCTGGCTTCGATGACGTATCGCGTGACGGGCGCTCGGCCTTGATCGCCGCCGGTCCAGTGCAGCGTCAGGGCGGAGCCGTAGCGGGAAATAAAGGGTTCTCCCGGCGGACCCGGCGCTCCTTTCAGAAGGGTAAGAAGGAGCCGAGAAAGCGCGGCAAAGTCGGAAAGCGGCCCCCCCCCAAAAGGGCTCTTACCTTCTCCGGGCCCCGCGGTGATGTTGGCCTCCACCTCGGGCCCGTAGGTGAGCGTTTTGGCGCGGATGCGGAAGTTGTAGCTGACGCCGTCGGCCAGGTCCTTGATCTTCATCCACAGGGGGGCGCCGCCTTTCACGTCCACCGTCACTGTCTTACTGACACCTGCGGCGCCAGCGCAGGAGTCGGTACAGAAGAGACAGACTCTCCACGCTGCAAAGTCGCGGCTCGCTCACCGTCCACCGGAGTGCGCGGCTCGTAAACCAGGCGGTAGCCCTCCACGATGCCGTTGGCCCGCTTGGGCCGGCCCCACGACACGTTGACGGAAGTGGTGGTCAGCTCGCCGAAGTGGATGAAGCCGGGCGCGCTGGGGGCTTTCGGAGAGAGAGAGACGTTAGGATGGGGGGCAGGCTTCGCCGTTTTCGGGCCACGCGGCGGAGGTGGCCCAAGTGCTCCCGCCTTTGACTTGAGCACAAAGTAGCCATTCGATTGCTGTCCTTCAAGACCCTGTCGAGCGATTGCACGATTGGGGGATGGAGAGCGCAGAGAAGAGCTACAGCAGATTTTTCTTTCATTCAACGCAACGTGAGTTTGAAGAACAAAATGAGATTTTTTTTGTTTTTTTGTTGAGCTTCAACGACACTCGAGCTTCTCGATGCAGCCAAATGTGGGGATTTGGATGCCTGACAGGTAACAAAAGCTTTTGTGTCTTTGCACTGGCTCTCTTCCCAGAGGCCCTGCGGCGGTGCGACGAGCCAAAAGCGCTCGATTGTGACACGGCCCCGTTCGCTAAATAGTTCTTGTGTGTGTGCGGGTGTCAGCCAGTGAAGAATGATGCCTTTGTGCAAAATAGCGCAAATCAACGCGGGGCGTCCAACCTCAGTGCTCTGTGGCTCATTTTGGCAGGACGGCGATCGAGACCGGTGAGAAGATCTCCAGTCAATAAGAGCGCTTTACATTTTGTTCAAGTGTTCCGTTTCATTCATTCATTTTCCTAACCACACCCCAATAGTAGCCAAACCTTCAGCCATGAAGTCCGAACGGCGCGCTTTACACAACGGCGCCCTATTCGTCCTCCTCCGCAGAGGATAAAGAAAATCTACCCGCCTGCGGTGTCGTATTCTCCCTCCGCACGTGTCGCTACAGCGATTTTGTTGAAACACGGCGACACCGAAGCGGTCCGTTAGCCCATCTATGGCATTTTGCACCGCAAGCGCATTTTGCAAAGCTCTGCGGTTGTTTGAAATGCGTGATGTGCAATTGTCCGTTATTAAAAGAGCTTTCGATGGCGACGGCCGCTTGAAGGGTATCGAACGCCCTTGCGGCCGTCCCCGGGAGTCACCTGCTTGCTGAGTACGCCCCCTGGCGGGTAGCGACCGCGGCCCGTCGCCGGCCGCGTTGAAGGCGGCCACGCTGATCATGAAGGTGGTGTAGCTCGTCAGGTTCTTCAGCTTCACGGCCAGCTCGGGCAGGAACAGCGTGCGCAGGCGCTCCGTCTCGTTCTGCAGCTGAAACTCCCAAAAGTAAATCTGCAAAGCAAAAATCGCGGGGCCGTTTTAGCCGCATTTTCTCTTACATTTCTCCCAATGTCTCCCGCAAGTCGGGGGGCCGGCTTTTGGAGCGAGGTGACGAGATGATACCTTGTAACCTTGTATGTCGCCATTCTGGGCATCCGGCGGCGGGGGGTCCCACGTCACGTCCAGCTGGGTGGCGGTGGACGACTGGACCGCCACGTTCTGGGGCGGCGCCGTCGGGACTGCGACGGCAAATCCCAACAAATAGCGTACAGAGAGATGACAACGGCAATGGATTTTTTTTTGGTTCAAGCATGGCGAGAGAAGACACACCTGCCTCACCCACAAAGACCTCCTGCGGCGCGCTGCTCGGACCCTCCCCCACCGCGTTGTACGCGCTCACTCGGATCTCGTAGCGCTTGTGTTTACTCAAATCTGCGCCAAGATCAAAGGAGCCTTAGCGAGGGCAACGAAATGGAGTAGATGGCGCGTGGGGGGGTGTGTGGGGGGGGCATCCCATAAAAGGAGAGTTCAAACTTACTGTCAAGTTCATACTGGGTGAGTGAGGATTCGCTCAAGTTCCTGATGCTGTAAGCACCTGCGGGGAGAGGGGGGGGGGGAGTGGGGGGGGGGGGTTGTGGCATTAGGCACCACATCAACACACACATGAAAGGATGATGCGCATGGAAAAAACTGTCAGACTTCTTTCTGCCTTCTGTACACAGAGGAGGAAAGCAAGTGGGCCATATTTTGACTGGCTTCCCATTGAATTGGGCCAAAAAGGCTCACCGGCGAGCCGGGCCCAGCCGGGGGGCGGCTCGTCGGCCGTGCGGACGGCGAAGCTCCGCGGGCGCTCGTAGGACAACTCCCTGTAGCGGAGCCGGAATCCCAGCAGGACGCCGTTGATGTGATCCTCGGAGGGAGGCTGAAAGGAAACGGCGCCGTCGTCAGGGTCGACCTTTGACACCGACAAGCCGCGCATTTATCGGGAGGACTCTCGTCACCTGCCAGCGGACCAGCACGGACGTGGTGGTGTGCGGCGTTACGGAAACAACGGCGGGCGCTTCGTCCGGGGCTGTGCAACGTTTCAACAAATCAAGGCAAAAGGCGGGGGGGCCGTCGGCGGCGGCGACCCGGGGAGGCGTCGGCTCTCACCGTCTTGCAGCGTGGTGACGGCCTCGCTCTCCTGACTGTATTCGCTGTCGCCGATGTCGTTGGTGGCCTTCACGCGGAACTGGTAGGACGTGAAGGGCTTCAACCTGTGCCAAAAAAATGCACATTTCCAGCTCATGTCGGCGCGAAAGCCGTCGGTCGGCGTACCTGTCCAGCGTGTAATTGTGGACCTCGCGGCCGACCGAGGCGGAGTGCAGCGTCCAGTCGCGTCGGGGCAGCTCTCTGTATTGCACCGTGTAGTAGCGCACCGGCGACAGGCCGTCGCTGCCCGGCTCCCAGGACAGCAGCACTCGCCGGGCCCGCACGTGGCGCTGAGGCGCCACCGGCCGGCCGGTGGGCTGAGGGCGGGCTGAGCGGGGGCGCGCAAGCGGGCGTGAGCGTACACGCACGCCCGCTTTGCGCCCGCAAACTCACGGGCGGGGCACCCACCTCGTTTTTCCGTGGTGACCACCAAGGCCTCGGCGACCTCGCCCCAGCCCTTGCGCGTTTGGGCGCTCAGGCCAAAGACGTACGCCGTTTGGGGCCGCAGGGCCGCCGCCGCGTACTGCCGCGCGCTGGGGCTCAGGACGTCCACGGTGGCGCCGCTGCTGCCTGACGAGTTGCTCCTGTACGTCACCTGATAGGCTGCGGGGGCGGCACACGGGTGGAGCGTCGGGAATCCATTCGCGGTGGTCGAGGTTGCACTCGAGCCTCCAAACTCACCCAGGATGATGCCGTTGGGCTGGGCCGGGGGTTGCCAGATGAGCCTGACGGAGGTGGTCCTCACTTCGGGGAACAGGATGCCCACCGGAGGGCCCGGCACTGGAACGCAACGCCGCAAAGGGGCTCCTTAGTGTCTTCGCCAAGCGCGCATTCAACGACAAATGTCATTCTTCAATCAAAAGAGCGAGCGGAGGATTTTCAAATGACCGTCATCCAGGGTCCTCTCCAAGACGGACGGCGCGCTGCTCCTCCCGTCGCCCACGCGGGTGAAGGCCAGCACCCGGATCTCGTAGAGGACGTACTTGCCCAGGCCCGTCAGGAGGACGCTGTGGCTGCCGTTGCCCTCCACCGCCCACAAGCTGGCGGCCGCGTCCGAGTCCTTCTCCTTGTAAATGACCTGCCGGTGGACGGCGCAAGCCCTTTTTGAGGCCCGAGCGGCAAGTCTGCTTGCCGTTTGCCGAGGGCTGCGAGCCCACCTTGTATCCGAGGATGAGCCCGTTGCGCTCGGTCTCGGGGACCGGGCCCCAGCGCACCAGGATCCTGCTGGAGGCGGTGGCGAAGGCCGACACGTTGGCGGGACCGCTGGAAGGCACTGCGGCGACAAACGGGAACTTGACCACCTCGGGCCAAAAGCTCGGCGAGCGCCGCGCTCCGCCTTCCTCACCGGACTCTCTGGTTCTGCCGCGGACGGGCCGGCTCCAGGGTCCCGAGCCGACGCCGTTGACGGCCTGCACTCGGACCTCGTACTCGGTCCACTCCTCCAGGTCCTCGATGACGAACTCCCTCTCCAGCCGGTCCGCGACGACGTGCGAGAGGACGCCTCCTTGGGAGCCCCATTTGGAGTACTGGATGCGGTAGGCCACCAGATCGGGGTTGCCGTTGTACTCCCGCTCGGGAAGCGGCTGACACGACAAGCCGGCGCACGCGATCAACGACGACGACGGCGACGACAAAGACAAGCGGCGCAAACGTACCACCCAGCGGAGCCACAGGCTGGTCTCGCTGGCCGTGCGCAAGGAGACGTTGGCGGGGGAGACGTCCGGGGGGGCCTGCAGGGTCTGAATCTCTCCGGAAGGTTGGCTGGGGGGACTGCTACCCACGATGTTCACCTGCCGCATTCTGAACCTGCGCCGGAGAAGCCGCGTCAGCGCTCGCGTGACTAAAGTGGAGGCTGAGCCGCTGGCCAGGTTCTTCCGTCCACCGAGGTGGGGGCAATATAATCGCACATTTGGATTCTTTTGTGACCATTCGGTCACCTGAAATCGCGTGTTCAATTTGCAATCGCATGATTGGATCAGGATAATTCTACTCAAAAGTCCAAGAGAATAAAAAGTTTGGACAGTGGACCTAAGAAGGCGCCAGGTTGCTCACCTGTAGCTGGTGTAAGGGTTGAGATCCAGCACCTCCATTGCGCGGGCGTCCGGCTCGTTCGGGAGCTGCTGAAGCGCCAGCCACTCTTCGTTCTCCCCAACGACGCCGATCTGTGATGCGGGGGGGGGGGGGGGGGGACACTCGCTCAAGCCGGCGGTTCGGAGCCGCGCGCCCGACCTCGCCAGATCACGCGGGACGCCACCGGCCCACCTGGGCTTCCACCTGCCAGCGGGAAATGGACGTCTTGCCGTCGTAGCCCGGCTTGAAGTGCAGCCTGACGGAGCGAGCGCCCACGTCTGAGACGGCCAGGTTGGTTGGCGGGCCGGGCAACTCTGGGGGTGGCGCCGGAGCCATATTTTTCGGGCAAGAAGAAAAAAAAACACAGTATTGAACTGCAAATGTTCTACTTAAAAAACAAAAAAAAAGACAACAAGAGCCCCTTTTGGCCCAGGAGTAGACAGGCGGGTGGGCTTCCCGGCAAGGTTTTGAAATTGCGGTCGGCGCTGACCTGGCGGGACGCCCGAGGAAATGGTGGAGGCGGAGAGCTGGCCCTGCCCCTTGGCGGTCATGGCCGCCACCTGGATGGTGTAGGTGGTGAGCGCCGTCAGGCCCGTCACCTTGTACTCCTGAGTCAGGTTGGGCAGGTAGTGGGTCACTCGCGTGTTGGTCCTGTTGAACTCCTCCCACGAGATGCGATAGCCTCCCAAAACAAACGCACGCCGCGCTAAGGAAGCAATTCTTTGTTTTATTTAAAAAAATAAAATGAGTATTCAATCACCTGTGATGAGCCCGTTTTTCTCCAGAGGTTCCTTCCAGCTGACTTTCAGGGAGGTATCCAAGATATCGGTGAAGCTGAGGTGTCCCACAGCGCCGGGAGCTGACGTACGATAAGGCAAGATGAGCCGGCGGCGTCCCGCGGCGGCAGCGGGCGGGGCCACTTACTGTCCTCGTGGGTGCGCAGGCGCTGAGGCGGGCTGCGCGGGCCGTCCCCCGGCGCCGTGAAGCACAGCGCCGACGTGTAGTACTCGGCAAACTTCTTCAGGCCCGAGATGTAGCCCACGTGGAGGCTGTCTTGGAAGTTGGGACGCGCCGTCACCACCGTCGCCTCGCTGGCCCGCCCGGGTTCCCACGCCAACAGCTAAACCCAGGTGGAGGGACACGCCGCATGGGGGAGGGGGGGGGGGTATTTTTGAAAGCTACATTTTACTGGGGGCGATAAACCTCACAGAAAAAAAACCCAGAATGATTATTTCATTGTAAGGAGTATCAGAGCCACAAAGAAAAGAAAAATAACAAATGATTCGGGCCTCCCCCCCACTCAAAAATGGTTGGGGGCGGGGGCAAGATGAAAACAAACACCCTCGCCAGGAGAAGCGGTTGAAATGATGAATGGATGCAATTGATTTTCCCAAAAGGAATTCTTTTGTTGCTGGGCCAGTAGTGCGCCCTCCGGTGGCCAAGAAGGGGCGCGCTCACCTTGTATCCCTGATTGATTCCATTGACGAACTGCGGGCTGGGGGCGCTCCAGGTGAAGCGCACGGCCGTGGAGTTGACCGGCTCGGCTTGCACGTTTCCCGGCGGCACCGTGGGCACTAAAGAAGGAAGATGGAAGAAAAAAAAGGAAGTTTAGGACGAGGCGGAGAGCAACCAAACTCCCCATTTGGCCTTGCCTCAGGCGCCTTTCTTTCAAGCTGACGCGGCGTCGCTTCTGACGCAAGGCCGCAAAGAAAGCCGATTATTATTAATGAGGCCGAGTGACCGCTCGCCGCCGTCCCGGCCCGGATTCTCCGAGAGATGGAAATGCGCCGAGCGGCTCCCCTTTCTGCATTTTTGATGCAATGAGTGGGAGGACAGCTGTGAAATGCGCCCGGAGCATTTCAGCGAGAGACAACCGGGGAGATGAAATGAATAGTGCCACTTGGCAAGGGAACGAACGGGGAAGCGGACGTCCATGTCTTTCGTAGCTCCCAGCAATCCAACCGTTGACGCAACAACAAACGTGATGCTTTTCACGGTGCTACACACCACAGCATCAGGGACAGTCTTGGAATTATCTGCATTTCATGTGTGTGTGTTGTGTCAAAAAAACCTTTTTTGGAATGAGGGGAAAAAAACCCCACCCTTTACCCACGTCGATGGAATTTTAAGTCACATTTTTAAAAATTAATCAAATCATGTCCTCGTTTGGAAGATAGCATCCCAGTATAGTACAGTTTTCTTTTCCTCAACTTTTTAAGCACTATTAAATGCCCAAAAAACATTTTTTTAATGTATCCAAAAAACACTGTGGGGGCCGTTTCCTTCATGGCTCAGTAAACGAGTGATCCCGCGGTGCTGGCGAATCTTCCTGGCCTTGCGATTGGCTGGCCACCCAGCACCAATTGTACGTCGCGTCGGCGCGCGTTTTTGCAACCGCGTGGCGCTCACCTCCTTGCAGCGTCCACTCGGTCACCTTGCGGCTGTAGACGCCCCTGCCCGCCCCGTTGTAGGCCGCCACCTCGATCTCGTAGTTGGTCCATATGATGAGGTCCTCCA